>NC_091985.1:142884175-143245072 GCF_044704955.1 Pristiophorus japonicus
CTCCCTTCTCCCCCACCTCATCCCTCCCTCCCTTCTCCCCCCCTCCCTTCTCCCCCCCCCCTCCCTTCTCCCCCTCCCCCCCTCCCTTCTCCCCCTCGCCCCCTCCCTTCTCCCCCTCCCCCCCTCCCTTCTCCCCCTCCCCCCCTCCCTTCTCCCCCTCCCCCCCCCTTCTCCCCTTCTCCCCCTCCCCCCTCCTTTCTCCCCCTCCCCTCCCTCCCTCCTTCCTCCCTCCCTCACCTCCCCCCCCTCCCTCCCTCACTTCTGCCCCCTCCCTCCCTCACTTCTCCCCCCTCCCTCCCTCACTTCTCCCCCCTCCCTCCCTCACTTCTCCCCCCCCTCCCTCCCTCACTTCTCCCCCCCTCCATCCCTCACTTCTCCCCCCCTCCCTCCCTCACTTCTCCCCCCCTCCCTCCCTCACTTCTCCCCCCCTCCCTCCCTCACTTCTCCCCCCCTCCCTCCCTCACTTCTCCCCCCCTCCCTCCCTCACTTCTCCCCCCCTCCCTCCCTCACTTCTCCCCCCCCTCCCTCCCTCCCTTCTCCCCCCCTCCCTTCTCCCCCCCTCCCTTCTCCCCCCCTCCCTTCTCCCCCCTCCCTTCTCCCCCCCTCCCTTCTCCCCCTCTCCCTTCTCCCCCCCTCCCTTCTCCCCCCCTCCCTTCTCCCCCCCTCCCTTCTCCCCCCTCCCTTCTCCCCCCCCTCCCTTCTCCCCCCCTCCCTTCTCCCCCCCCTCCCTTCTCCCCCCCCTCCCTTCTCCCCCCCCTCCCTTCTCCCCCCCCTCCCTTCTCCCCCCCCTCCCTTCTCCCCCCCTCCCTTCTCCCCCCCTCCCTTCTCCCCCCTCCCTTCTCCCCCCTCCCCCCTCCCCCCTCCCTTCTCCCCCCTCCCTTCTCCCCCCTCCCTTCTCCCCCCTCCCTTCTCCCCCCTCCCTTCTCCCCCCTCCCTTCTCCCCCCTCCCTTCTCCCCCCTCCCTTCTCCCCCCTCCCTTCTCCCCCCCTCCCTTCTCCCCCCTCCCTTCTCCCCCCTCCCTTCTCCCCCCTCCCTTCTCCCCCCTCCCTTCTCCCCCCTCACACTCACTCACTCACTCACACTCACTCACTCCACACTCACTCCACACTCACTCCACACTCACTCCACACTCACTCCACACTCACTCCACACTCACTCCACACTCACTCCACACTCACTCCACACTCACTCCACACTCACTACTCACTCACTACTCACTCACTACTCACTCACTACTCACTCACTACACACTCACTACTCACTCACTACTCACTCACTACTCACTCACTACTCACTCACTCACCTCCCTCCCCCTCTCCTCTCCTCCCTCACCTCCCTCCCTCCCTCCCCCTCTCCTCTCCTTTCTCTCCTCCCTCTCTCCCCCTCCTCCCCCCCCTCCTCTCGCTGTCAGAAACACAGGCACTGACAGAGACACACTGGTGGGGGGTGGGGCGGCCATCCCAGCATGCTGTTGGAGGGCTCCCGGTGCTGCAGTCGGTAAGTAGAAAATGTTTTATTTATTGATTTTTTAAAATTATTTTAATTTTTCATAATTTTTTTTGATTGATTTATTGTTGTATTTATCATTTATTATTGATGATGGCTCTTTATTTGTAAAACTGAAGTGTTTAATGTTTGTAAACTCCACCCCCCCCCTTCCCTACGCATGATTTGTAACCTACACCTGATTTTCTAAGTGTAGCCAAGATTTTTCTGAGCATACAAAAATCTACACTTACTCTATTCTAAGTTAGCTTGGAGTAAGTTTTCACTGCCTAAACTTTCAAAACGGGCGTAAGTGGCTGGACACGCCCCCTTTTGAAAAAAAAATCTGTTCCAAACTGGAACTGTTCCAACTGACTAGAACTGGAGCAAACTAAATGCCGAGAATTGCAATTTCTAAGATACTCCATTCTAAACCAGTTGCTCCAAAAAAACCAGGAGCAACTCAGGCCGAAACTTGGCCCCGTAGTCTGTTAATTGTTCTCAATTGTTGGCACATCCAGGATTGGAATGCCCAGTGATTTAGAATGGCCCCAAGTTTCCACATGATTTGCCTTCTCACTGCCTCCCCCCCCGCCATCGGGAACGGCTGCCTCAAGTTCTGAGGCTTCCTGCAGCCTTCTCCCTGCCTCCCCCCCGCTGTCGTCAGTTGGGCCCTCACTGCCTCCGCCCCCCCTTGCCGTCGGGAACGGCTGCCTCAAGTTCTGAGGCTTCCTGCAGCCTTCTCCCTGCCTTCCCCCCCCCTGCCTGAAGCACTTTCACATAGGTAGGAACATGGTTTATTTAATCTTTTCTTTGCTTATAAATTTTTATTCAGGTTGGATTTATTTGTATAAGTATAACTAAGGATTTATTGTAGAGCACGGGCCATTGTCGCTGACCGTGGGCGGCGAACATTGCCTGTAGACTTTCTACCGTGGCAGAGGATGTGTTTGAATTGAGAATGTCACACTCGATCCATTTGGAGTAGGCATCTACTACAACGAAAAACATTTTTCCTATGAAAGGACCTGCGTAGTCCACATGGATGCGTGACCATGGTTTGGCGGGCCAGGATCAGAGGCTAAGGGGGGCTTCCCTGGGCGCATTGCCAGCTGGGCGCACGTGTTGCACTTGCGAACACAAAAAAAGTTCCAGGTCTGCATCTATCCCTGGCCACCAAACGTGTGACTTGGCAATTGCCTTCATCATGACAATGCCTGGGTGCTCATTGTGAAGTTCTCTGATAAACACCTCTCTGCCCATCTGGGGCATGACTACTCGGTTTCCCCACAGTAGGCAAGCGGCCTGAATCGAGAGTTCACCCTTGCGCCTATGAAACGGTTTAAATTCCTCAGGGCATGCCCCGTACGTGGCTGCCCAGTCCCCATTCAGGACACATTTCTTAACTAAAGACAGTAGCGGGTCTTTATTTGTCCAGACTTTAATCTGACGGGCTGTCACGGGTGAGCCTTTGCTTTCGAAAGCTTCCACAGCCATGACCATCTCAGCAGCATGCTTGGTTGCCCCCTCGGTGGTGGCTAGTGGGAGCCTGCTGAGTGCATCGGCGCAGTTTTCAGTGCCCGGTCTGTGCCGAATTGTATAGTCATGGGCGGTTAACGTGAGTGCCCAGCTCTGTGTGCGGGCCGATGCATTTGCATTTATGGCCGCCTTGTCGGTCAAAAGGGACTTTAGGGATTTGTGATCTGTCTCCAGCTCAAATTTCCTGCCGAACAGGTACTGGTGCATTGTTTTTTTTTTTTACAGCATATACACACGCAAGCGCTTCCTTTTCTACCATCCTGTAGCCCCGTTTTGCTGGGACAGACTTCTGGAGGCATAAGTTACCGGCTGTAACTGACCCGTGGCACTAACATGCTACAACACACACCCGACCCCATAGGACGACGCGTCGCAAGTTTCTTACATGGGTCAGATAGCGTTAACAGATTGTTGGAGCATAACAAATTTAGTGCTCTATCAAAAGCCCTTTCCTGGTTGTCCCCCTAGACCTATTCACAACCTTCCTTTGCGTAGGAACATGTGTAGCAGCTCTAAGAGTGTTCAATTTGGGAAGAAAGTTAGCAAAATAGTTCAGGAGCTGGAGGAACGAACGCAGCTCCGTCGTGTTACGGGGTCTGGGTGCTCTCTGGATCGCTTCTGTTTTGGACGCAATAGGTCTGATCCCGTCTGCTGCTACCCTCATCCCCAGGAATTCTACCTCTGGAGCTAGGAAGAAGCACTTCGCCTTTTTCAGTCGCAGACCTACCCGGTCCAGTCTGCGTAGCACCTCCTCCAGGTTGCGGAGATGTTCTTCACTATCACAACCTGTGATGAGGATGTCGTCTTGAAAAACCACCGTCCTTGGAATCAACTTGAGGAGCCTTTCCATATTGCGTTGAAAGATCGCGGCGGCCGAGCGAATCCCAAACGGACATCTGTTACACTCAAACAACCCCTTGTGTGTCGTGATGGTGGTCAGCTTCTTCGACTCACTCGCCAGCTCCTGGGCCATGTAAGTTGAGGTTGGGTCCAATTTTGAAAAAAGTTTGCCACCGGATAGCGTCGCAAAGAGGTCCTCCGCTCTTGGTAATGGGTACTGGTCTTGGAGTGACATCCGATTGATGGTGGCCTTGTAATCACCACATATCCTGACCGACCCATCCGCCTTGAGTACCGGCACAATTGGGCTCGCCCAGTCACTGAATTTGACTGGCGAGATGATTCCCTCAGTAGGCGGTCCAATTCGCCTTCTATCTTTTCCCGCATCACATACGGCACTGCTCTGGCCTTGTGGTGTACTGGCCTGGCATCCGGGTTTATGTGAATCACTACCTTGGTCCCCATGAAAGTGCCGGGTTGAAATAGTGAGTCAAATTTGTCCAGGACCTGTGAGCATGATATTCGCTCCGCAGAAGAAATTGCATTGACATCGCCTCATTTCCAGTTCATGAGAGCCAGCCAACTCCTCCCCAGTCGTGCGGGACCGTCCCCCGGAACAATCCAGAGTGGTAACCTGTTCTCCGAATCTTTGTGGGTCACGACTACCGTGGCGCTGCCTAGCACCGGAATGATCTCCTTTGTTTATGTCCATAGCTGTACGTCAATCGGCAATAATTTTGGCCTCCTGACCTTGGACGTCCACAACTTGTCGAACTGTTTGATACTCATCAGAGCTGACCCCTGTGTCTAGCTCCATTGTTACTGGGATGCCATTAAGGAGCACTTTCATGATTATCGGTGGCGTCCTGGTGTATGAACTATATATGTTTTTTTTTATTCGTTGCCAATCTTTCCAATTCTTTGTCAGATCACAAACGCCAGAGGTCACCTTGGGCCCATTCAAGGATCACTCTGCGCCAATGTTTTTGCTCTTAGCCAAAAGGCCTAGAGCCAAAGCACCGTTCCTGGAAGTACTGCAATACCAGGTTCGTGCCATGGAGGTGGATGGGTCAAGCCCCCCACCCACCTCCAAAAAGCATAGGAGAACCACCTTCCTGATCCAGGGAGAACCACTTTCTGGTCATGGTTACTCCCCTGTCAGGTCAGTTACGCATGATCTTAGCCAAAAGGAACTATATATGTTTTTTTTTAAATTCGTAACCAATCGTTCCAATTCTTTGTGAAATCACAAACGCCAGAGGTCACCTTGCACACATCAAGGATCACTCTGCGCCAATGCTCTTAGCCAAAAGGCCTAGAGCCACTGCACCGTTCCTGGAAGTACTGCAATACCAGGTTCGTGCCATGGAGGTGGATGGGTCAAGCCACCCCACCCACCTCCTATTTCCAAAAAAGCAAGCATATACCTTCCTGATCCAGGGAGAACCACCTTGGGGTTATGGTGGTTACTCCCCTGTCAGGTCAGTTACGCATGATCTTAGCCAAAAGGCCGAGAAGCGACTATATATGTGCTCCACATGAACTCGCTGAACTTCAGCTTCCAGCGATTTCCCCCAGTGTCCATTTGGCTTACATCGTCCCCGTCCTCCTCGTTCATCAACCTGGCTGCAGGCTTCCTGCACATATGCGCCAAGTGACCACTGATGTTGCAATTTCTGCAGGTATATTGCTGATACCTGCAAGCTCTGGCTGTGTGTTTGCCTCCACACCTGCAACATGAGCCGTTGTTGGAAACAAAAGGCCCATTACCAGTCTATCGACTCCGACTGTCCGTGTAACTGTTTTTAAGCACACCATTAACAGGTGTTGATGGCCCCATTACTGGCCGCATTGTCCCTTGCGATGGCGTGAATCGCCGTTCAGCTAGCCATTGTCTCTGTTGAATTCCCTCTTTGGATTTGACTACATGCTCGGGCATGTCCGATTGCCACTGCCTGCCTGGGGAACTGTGTGCCGCATTAATAATGTTGACTCCCTGTCCATTTGCTGCATTTAAACCAAGATTTTTGCCAAACATCATTCTGGTCTCTTCCTCCCCTGAGATAAATGTCTGGGCCATCAAACCCGCCGTTTCCAGGGTCTAGTCTTTGGTCTCAATCAGTTTCCTGAAAACCCCAGCGTGCCCGATGCCCTCAATAAGAAAGTCTCGCAGCATCTCTGTTCTGCATGCATCTGGGAACTTACATAGGCTCGCCAGTAGCCGGAGGTCTGCCACGAAGTCTGGAACGCTTTGCCCTTCTTGCCGCTGGTGCGTATAAAACTGGTGTCTCGCCATGTACATGCTGTTCGCCGGTTTAAAGTGTTCCCCGATCAACTTACTGAGCTCTTCAAAAGTCTTGTCCGCCGACTTCTCTGGCGCTAGAAGGTCCTTCATCAGGGAATATGTCCTGGACCCACAAACCGCCAGGAGATGAGCCCTGCATTTGTCGGCCGAATCCTGTCCCAGCCATTCCTTAGTGACGAAGCTTTGCTGTAGTCTCTCAATAAAGTCGTCCCAATCATCACCAACACAGTACCTCTCGTCTGTGCTGCTAGTGGCCATGCTTGCGTGGTTTAAATCCCAGTTTCTCGTCGCCAATGATATGTCCTTACTATACAGTATAAATGCACACGAGGCCCATGCTTGAGAGAAGGTCACTCTGTGACCAGTAACTTTTATTCCAGCACTGAAGTGATGAAGGTGGGTGGAGCTTCCCCTTTTATACCTGAAAGACCAGGTTAGGAGTATCTCCCACAAGTTCACCACCTAGTGGTCAATGTTCTCAGTGTACAACTAGTCAGTTTATACATGGGTTACAATGATAGTTAAATACATGACAGAAGCATTCTTGTAAATCTTTTCTGCACCCTCTCCAAAACCTTCACATCTTTCCTAAAGTGCTGTGCCCAGAATTGGACACAGTACTTCAGTTGAGGCTGAGCCAGTGTTTTATAAAGGTTCATCATAACTTCCTTGCTTTTGTACTCTACGCCTCTATTTATGAAGCACAGGAACCCGTATGCTTTTTTTAACCGCTTTCTCAACCTGCCCTGCCATCGTTAATAATTTGTGCACATACACCCTTAGGTCTTTTTGTTCCTGCACACCCTTTAGAATTGTACCCTTTAGTTTATATTGCCTTTCCTCATTCTTGCTAGCAAAATGTATCACTTTGCACTTTATTATACACCAAAGTCTTAAGTTATTAACAAACATCAAGAAAAGCAGTGATCACAGTACCGAACCCTGGGCAACACAACTGTATACCTTCCTCTCGTCCAAAAAACAACTGTTCACCACTACTCCGTTTCCTGTCACTTAGCCAATTTCGTATCCATGCTGCCACTGTCCCTTTTATTCCATGAGCTTCAACTTTGCTGGCAAGCCTATTATGGGGCATTTTATCAAATGCTTTTTGGAAGTCCATGTACACCACATCGTCCTCATCAACCCTCTTTGTTACCTCGTCACGTTAGTTAAACACGATTTGCCGTTAACAAATTCATGTTGACTTTCCTTAATTAATGCATTCTTGTCCAAGCAACTGTTAATTTTGTCCCAAATTATCGTTTCTAAAAGCTTCCCCACTACCAAGGTTAAACTGACTGGCCTATAGTTGCTGGGTTTATTCTTACACCCTTTTTTGAACAAGTGTGTAATATTTGAAATTCTGCAGTCCTCTGGCACCAATCCCATATCCAAGGAGGATTGGAAGATTATGGCCAGTACCTCTGCAACTTTTCACCTTTTACTTCTTTCAGCATCCTAAGATGCATCCCATCTGGTCCTGGTGACTTATCTACTTTAAGTACAGCCAGCCTTTCTCGTACCTCGATCAATTTTTATCCCATCTAATATCTCAACTACCTCCTCTTTCACTATGACTTTGGCAGCATCTTCTTCCTTGGCAAAGACAGGTGCAAAGTACTCATTTAATACCTCGACCTCCATGCATAGGTGTCCATTTTGGTCTCTAATCAGCCCCACCCCTCCGCTTACTACCTATTTACTATTTATTTGCCTATAGAAGACTTTTGGATTCCCTTTTATGTTAGCTGCCCATCTATTCTCATACTCTCTTTGTCCCTCTTATTTCCTTTTTCACTTCCCCTCTGAACTTTTTATTTTCAGCCTGGTTCTCATTTGTATTCTCAACCTGAGATCTGTCATATGCCCCTTTTTCTGCTTCATCTTACTCTCTATCTCTTTTGTCATCCAGGGAGCTCTGGCTTTGGTTGCCTTACCTTTCCCCCTCATGGGAATGTACCTCGACTGTACCGGAACCATCTCCTCTTTAAAGGCAGCTCATTGTTCGATTACAGTTTTGCATACCAACCTTTGATTCCAATTTACCCGGGCCAGATCCATTCTCAACCCACTGAAATTGGCTTTCCTCCAATTAAGCATTTTTACTTTAGATTGCTCCCTGTCTTTTTCCATAGCTAGTCTAAACCTTATGATATTATGATCACTATTCCCAAAATGTTTTCCTACTGATACTTGCTCGACTTGACTCCCCTCATTCCCCAGAAGCAGAAATGCCTCTTCCTTGTTGGGCCGGAAATATACTAATTCTTCTCCCTCTCTGCCCTTTACACTATTACTATCCCAGTCTTTTAGGATAGTTGAAGTCCCCTATTATCACTATAGTTCTTGCACATCTCTGTAATTTCCCTGCAAATTGGTCCTCTATATGCTTCCCACTAGTTGGCGGCCTATAGAATACACCTAGTAGTGTAATGACACTTCTGTTGTTTCTCAACTATAACCAAATAGATTCTGTCCTTGACCCATCCAGTACATCCTCTCTCCAGCACTGTAATATTCTCAATCAATACTGCCACCCAACCTCCTTTCTTTCCTTCCCTATCTTTCCTGAACACCTTGTATCTAGGAATAATTAGTACCCAATCCTGCCCTTTATTGAGCCAGGTCTCCGTTATCGTCACAACATCATATTCCCAAGTGGTTATTTGCACCTGCAGCTCACCAACCTTATTTACCACACTTCGTGCATTCACACACATGCACTATAAACCTGTCTTAGACCTCTTTGTATTCTCTCTTAGTCTGACCCCACTTAATACTGTAGTATTACTTACCGTAGTGCTATCTGTCTCTCTCAACCCTTTGTGCACCTTGTTTCTCCTTTCTATTGCTAACTCCCGGTGCCTACCCCCCTGCAAAATTATTTAAACTCTCCCCAACAGCAATAGCAAACCTCCCCACGAGGACTTTGGTCCCAGCTCTGTTGAGGTGCAACCCGTCCGGCCTGTACAGGTCCCACCTCCCCAGAACCAGTCCCAATGTCCGAGGATTCTAAAGACAACCCTCCTGCAACATCTCTCCAGCCACGTCATGCTCTGTCCTCCTATTTCTATATTCACTAGTATGTGGCACCGGGAGTAATCTGGAGATTACTATCTTTTGAGGTTCTGCTTTTTAGTTTCTTTCCTAGCTCCCTAAAATCTGTTTGCAGGACCTTGTCCCTCTTTCTATCTATGTCGTTGCTACTAATATGGACCACGACCTCTGGTTGTTCACCCTCCCCCCTCAGAATGTTCTGCAGCTGCTCAGTGACATCCTTGACCCTGGCACTAGGCAGGTAACATACCGTCCTGGAATCATGTCAGCGGCCGCAGAAACGCCTGTCTGTTCCCCTAACAATCGACTCTCCTATCGCTATTGCTTTACTGATCTTCCTCCTCCCGCCCCTCCCAATACAGCTGAGGCTCCCATGGAGGCATGGATTTAGCTCTGGCTGTACTCCCCAGAGGAACCATCGCCCTCACCAGTATTGAATACTTGTTGGAGAGTGAGATGCACTTGGGGGATTCCTGCACTACCTGCCTGGTCCTCCTTATCTGTCTGACGGTCACCTATTCCCTCTCTGCCTGAACATTCTTACTCTGTGGGGTGACTACCTCCTGAAACGTGCCATCCATGTAGTTCTCAGTCTCACGGATGCATTGCAGTGACTGCTCTGCTGCTGCTCAAGCTCTGAAATCTGGAGCTTGAGCTTCTCCAGCTGACGACACTTCCTGCACATGTGGTTATCTAGGACATGAGAAGCATCCTGAAGTTCCCACATGCCACGGGACTGAGGTGCCCTGTCATGCCTCTAGTTAATAGACTATTAAGTAACAACAGAAATAAATTTAATACTTAAAAAAAAAAACAATCACCAACTACTCACCAATCAGCTCCTTCCCTTGTGATGATGTCACTTACCTTGTTCCCTAACAATCGTGCTCCTCCGCGCTCTTGTGTCTATCTTTATCTGGGGCTGCTCCTTTCGTTGCCCTGGAGGTCTGCTCTTTTGTCTATTAACTTAGAGACCTTGAGTTCTGTGGCTCCACTCCTTTTCAGTCAAACGTCTCCACCGAATTCCTACGCTCACAAAATTCCTCACTCTGCTTGCGATTCACTCAGTTTGTGTTCTCCCAGCTCTGTCTCCAAGCTGTGTACTCAAGAGTTGCTTTCACATATTGTGCAGGCTGCTTTAGTCTTAATGGATACAGCTGGTGGGGCAACCCTTGATTTCTACATGGAACACTCTTCCTCTTTCTCTCCTCCCCATTCTCTGGCAGAACTCCAGAATACCTATCTGACCATGCGTTCTATATTCACCTTGACCAATTGATATCATTAGTAACACATTTCCAACGTCCTCCTAATTCAGGAACAATTGGGGTATATTGCATATATTGGCCTATAATGAACGGGATATCCACACTGACATCAGATGCAGTTGGCAAGCAACCAGCTCTAATTGTGCTCCCCGTAGATAGCTCACTAATTGTGAGGGTAGGAAATTTGGCAGGGTAGCCATTACTTAAAGGCAGCCTACAACAAACTGCAGAGCCCTAACCTGCTGTTTCTCGTTGTCTGAAAAGTGCTCCAACAAACATTGCATCTGTCACCTGCTTGATGCAGACATAAACTACAGACTACTGATGTTGCTAATATCTCCTGTGGCATCCTGGAAGGAGCCAGAGGCAAAAAAACGTTGAGGGCTGCAGTAATCTTGAATGCAATGTAGTGCTAACTTCAACACTTGCTTGCAGGTCTTGTTCTTGGGGGATGGCTGCACCAGAGCCGCTGGGAGTGGATGAAATGTGGCCTGGTGCTTGATGTGAAGATCCTCTCTTGGTACAGGGCCAGCGAGGTGGTCTATCCCTCTGGGATCTACCTAGCTTTCTTCCGCCACATTCCGAGGCCACGGGAGCCTTTTCTTTGCCAGATTTTCCACGCTCTGGGCTTCCTCTGCTTTCATGCTGTAACTATTTACACCTGGACCCATCTTTTGTTTCTATACTTGAGTCATTATCACCTTTTTCTTAGCACCATCATCACTTTTTTTTGTCATTTCATCACTCTTGCCTTCAATCCTATCAGATACCACTACTGTTTGTTCTTTTGACAAATGTAGGTCCCCTGCAGTCAGAATCAGGGGAAGTCATAACTGGGAACAAAGAAATGGCAGACCAATTGAACAAGTACTTTGGTTCGGTATCCACTAAGGAGGACACAAACAACCTTCCAGATATAAAAGGGGTCAGAAGGTCTAGTAAGAAGGAGGAGTTGAGGGAAATCCTTATTAGTTGGGAAATTGTGTTGGGGAAATTGATGGGATTGAAGGCCGATAAATCCCCAGGGCCTGATGGTCTGCATTCCAGAGTACTTAAGGAGGTGGCCTCGGAAATAGCAGATGCATTGACAGTCATATTCCAACATTCCATAGACTCTGGATCAGTTCCTATGGAGTGGAGGGTAGCCAATGTAACCCCACTTTTTAAAAAAGGAGGGAGAGAGAAAGCAGGGAATTATAGACCAGTCAGCCTGACATCGGTAGTGGGTAAATTGATGGAATCAATTATTAAGGATGTCATAGCAGCGCATTTGGAAAGAGGTGACATGATAGGTCCAAGTCAGCATGGATTTGTGAAAGGGAAATCATGCTTGACAAATCTTCTGGAATTTTTTGAGGATGTTTCCAGTAGAGTGGATAAGGGAGAACCAGTTGATGTGGTGTATTTGGACTTTCAGAAGGCTTTCGACAAAGTCCCACACAAGAGATTAGTGTGCAAAGTCAAAGCACATGGGATTGGGGGTAGTGTGCTGACGTGGATTGAAAACTGGTTGGCAGACAGGAAGCAAAGAGTAGGAGTAAATGGGTACTTTTCAGAATGGCAGGCAGTGACTAGTGGGGTACCGCAAGGTTCTGTGCTGGGGCCCGAGCTGTTTACATTGTACATTAATGATTTAGATGAGGGGATTAAATATAGTATCTCCAAATTTGCGGATGACACTAAGTTGGATGGCAGTGTGAGCTGCGAGGAGGATGCTATGAGGCTGCAGAGTGACTTGGATAGGTTAGGTGAGTGGGCAAATGCATGGCAGATGAAGTATAATGTGGATAAATGTGAGGTTGTCCACTTTGGTGGTAAAAACAGAGAGACAGACTATTATCTGAATGGTGACAGATTAGGAAAAGGGGAGGTGCAACGAGACCTGGGTGTCATGGTACATCAGTCATTGAAGGTTGGCATGCCGGTACAGCAGGCGGTTAAGAAAGCAAATGGCATGTTGGCCTTCATATCGAGGGGATTTGAGTACAGGGGCAGGGAGGTGTTACTACAGTTGTACAGGGCCTTGGTAAGACCACACCTGGAGTATTGTGTACAGTTTTGGTCTCCAAACTTGAGGAAGGACCTTCTTGCTATTGAGGGAGTGCAGCGAAGGTTCACCAGACTGATTCCCGGGATGGCGGGACTGACATATCAAGAAAGACTGGATCAACTGGGCTTGTATTCACTGGAGTTCAGAAGAATGAGAGGGGATCTCATAGAAATGTTTAAAACTCTGATGGGTTTAGACAGGTTAGATGCAGGAAGAATGTTCCCAATGTTGGGCAAGTCCAGAACCAGGGGTCACAGTCTAAGGATAAGGGGTAAGCCATTTAGGACCGAGATGAGGAGAAACTTCTTCACCCAGAGAGTGGTGAACCTGTGGAATTTTCTACCACAGAGGGTTGTTGAGGCCAATTCACTAAATATATTCAAAAAGGAGTTAGATGTAGTCCTTACTACTCGGGGGATCAAGGGGTATGGCGAGAAAGCAGGAATGGGGTACTAAAGTTGCATGTTCAGCCATGAACTCATTGAATGGCGGTGCAGGCTCGAAGGGTCGAATGGCCTACTCCTGCACCTATTTTCTATGTTTTCCTGCCCCCTTTTCTCTAGTTCTGTAGTTGCTTAAAAGCTGTTCATCTCTAGTATCTTCGAATTCTGATGAAAGGTCATCTGAAATGTTAACTCTGTTTCTCTCCAAACATATGCTGTCTGACCTGCTGAGTATTTCCAGCATTTTTTTAAATTTCAGATTTGCACCATCTGAGTATTTTGCTACCCTATTGTGATCCTGCTGTAGTTATTTAGCTATTCACTTCCAATTGTCTAAAATATTCGAGATAGGGCATGTGGAGGTCATATAAAAATGGCTCTAAAAGTAAAAAGTTATTTGGAGAGAATGCAATTGATATTTTAATTTAACATGCTTTGAAGTGAATCAATGTGAAGTGCATTGATAACTTTTAGCAGCAGTTGTTGAGAGGAATCAATTGTTCCTATAGAAGTCAAGGATGCACCACATTTTGACAGTAATATTTGTCATATTTTTCAAAAGGTATTTTTGACAAATTCTGCAAATGTGTTCTTATTGGAACCCTGCACTGATGTCTCAAAGATTCTTGATGAGCAGATTGATGTGTGCAAGGCCGTCCTGAGTATCTATAGGCACATGATCATGGAATTAACCATGAGCAGAAAGACATGGTGAGTTTGAGCATTGGGCGGCACTCTTTTTATACTTACTTTATATTTATATCTTTGACATTTTGAATGAGTAAACCTGTGAAAACATTCCTCAGATGTGTGTCAACATCATTTTTAATGTAGATTTTAGTTGACGAATGATGATTTCTATTATGTATTTAAGACCAAAATAAATAGTTTACCTTAAACTGATTCTGCCTAATCAGAAGTTTGCAGGTTTTCTTCTTTAAAAAAAAATGTTAAGTTCCCACTTCCTTCTGGCTCCCTGTATCCAACATTATTTAGGTGGTGTCTTTACTTTGGCAATATTTAAAAATTCAATTCCCTTGCCACACTTAAGATGCATTGAAATATCCCTCTAATAAAAATTGGCTGATGTAACTTGCCCATTGCAGTGTTGGAATGTCAGCAGAGGTATAGGAGTCAAACCAAGGTCCTTAGCAGGGAAGTCCAATATTCTACTTCTAGGGTTATGAGACTGTTTTATTTTTTTCCTTGAAATTTTTTGCTGTTCCAGCAATTGAATTTGAAAAATGACGACTTTGCAGAGTACTATAATAGCGACAAATTTATGACTTCTCGCACCCAATGGGAAGCCTCGCCCACTAATTATGGATATTGGAAATTCATTTTCACATTGGAAATTCATTTTCACACTGCTTATGACCTTCTGATCCTTTAAATTCATATTCTTAAAGTTATGCATCTCCAGAATTCTGATATATGCTGCTAGCAGGTGAGGCTCCCCACCAGGTGCAAGAAGTTGGAAACATTACCCCTAATATGTTGATTTGGATGTGCTTTTAATATATTTTTTAATGGCTGGATATTTTTTACTTTCATACAGGGAACAACTTTTGCGAGTGTTGCTCAAGATCACTGAAACAATAATGCAAAAGCAGCAGGATTTGCACAAACGGGATATATTTGCGGAACATATGGCTGGACTACTTTTCCGGGTAAAATGTGTAAATATGGAAATATCTTATCAAAAACAATGCATATAGTGTGTGTAAAAAGCATCAACTTGTATTTAAAAAATGCAAATTAATGTCCATTGGAACATCTTTTTAGTTTCATGTCATTAGTGAAACTGACAGATCAAATGTTGATCAAGAGTTTCAGTTGATTGCACAATACCAGTTTAACACGAGTAGTGTTGGAAGACATCCAAATTGGCTCTTGTAGATTCTCAGTGGCCCTTATGTTGACTGGAATTAGGTAGCTTGTGTTATTTATGTTGGCTAATGAAGGTCATATTTTGGGTTATATCCAGTCTCATTTTTGCATCTTAAAATTATATTACAGGATTGATGTTGAGTCAAGGGAATTCCCACAGAGCAAAACCCATGTAGGTTAGCTGTTTCGTAATCAATCAGTAGTCAGTATTTTTTAATTGCCTCTGCTGAGTTTTTTGCTTACTTTGGCAGGAGCAGATATTGGGTTTTAAAAGATGATGGTTCTTAATTGCTTCCAAATCAAGTAAATTGACAGCAGAAATAGCTGTTTGATATTATCTGTAGGGTTCTTTTGCCCTCCGATTCTCTTCAAATAATATTTTAATAAGTATTCAAATTAGAAATATCCAAATTTGTATGAAGATCAAATTGTAATTTCGGTCTGCATAATTTCCAAAATATTATTTGAATTTCTGCTTATCATAAGTTTTATCTTTGCAATTTGTATTATAACTTGTTGAAAAGATCTGTCAGGCCCTCTTTGGGGATAATACAATGTAATGCTAAGGCTCTCTATTATTGCTTATAACACAAAATCCTTGGCTTCGTAGGGCCATTTCATGAGGGAAGAATTCTGTTCAGTTTCAAACAAGGCACTTGTCACCACAACCTCATTGTGGATGATTGCATTGACATTCTGGCTTTGACTGAAATTTGACTCTCAGTTGATGACGGCTTGCCCTCACTCCCAGCTATACCTTCCACCACCTGCCCTGTGAGACATGGCCATTATCAAATTACATCTTGCCCCAGCAAAACTTTCACTATCTTCCATCCTGGTTGTTTGCTATCATACGGCCCCCATCTTTGCACCCTCAAGTTCAAAGAAAGTAGACTTGAACGCATTTAGAACATAACTGGCTTACCCATCCATCACCAGATTTATCTGGATCACACCAAACTCAACCAGACCTCCGTTTCTTCTACAAAGCCCACTCATCTTGGATCATCCTAGAGAGCCAAGATAATCTTCTTCACTAACAACACAACAGCAACGGGAAGCATTCATACAGCACTTTTAATGTAGAAAAACATTCCAAGGCAATTCAGAGACATAATTGGAAACCTGTGATACTGTAATAGCTTTCTGGAATTGTCACAGCTCCTTTTAAACCGCTCTCTGCTGCCTCATACATCCTTATCTCTAACACCAAGTGTGAGGAGCTCATGGTCTTCTTTGTTGCCAAGCTCGGTATCACCCTGTCAGTGCTTTTGCTGTTGCTCACAAATCCACTGTCCACAAAGCCAAACCTTTCCCAAGTTTCCTCCTAAATGAGCTCTGAACACCTATCTGTCTCTAGTTTCTCTCCCATTTCTCACCATTCCCCGTTAAACTCATCTTATTCATAAAACCCACCTTCTGCTCCCTTGACCCCATTCCCAATAAAATACTGACAATCCAACTTCTGTTCCTGGCCCCCATACTAGCTGCCATTATATCCAAGGAGGCATAGGTTGAAAGTTTTGTATTCAACTGAAATCTGCAGTATCTATTTTGTGCTGCGAATTATTCATTTAATAAACCTAATTCTGTCTGCAAACACAAGGACTTGTGCCCACTCCAGGAAGCTATTGCAATAACAAGTGTTCTTTTTTGGTTATAGGGGAATGCTACATTACCAGCTATTGTGGCATAAGGTCACACTTCAGTTTGTGGAAGCTTATGACGGGTTTGTTTGGTGCAAAGTATGAGAAGTATGTGAGGAAGCCAAAATTATAATTAGTTGCAATCTCTGCTTTAAATTATGATAAAACTGCATCCTTTTCAAACTCATTGAAGATTCTAAGAACAGGATTTTAACTTGGAGGCAGATAAGGAGTGGCTGGGAGAGGGCTGGATTGTGATCAGGAAATTCAGGAGAATGGGTTTCCCTCAGCCCCTGGAGGCCGGTTGGGATTGGCGGGGTGGGGGGGGGGGGGCGGGAGGGGGAGGAAGGCTGGGATCTGAGGGGGGGGGAGGAGAGAGAATGGGGGCAGAAGGGCCTGGGGGGAGTCGGGAGGAGATTGGCAGAGATGGGGGTGTTGTCTAGGCAGGGGCGCAGGATCCAGCAGGTAAGTGGAAAAGCACTTACCTCCTGGATCCAGCAATCCTCGCCTCCCTTTAGCTGTCGGGTTTCCCGAGGCCTGGGAAATCCGGCTGCCCAGAGTTGAATTTAAAATTGTGATTCAAAATGAGGCACACTGCCTCATTATAATATTTAAATAGCCAACTAACCTCTTGGGAGGTGACATGCAATTGAATCTTTCAAATGCAATGAGCCTGAAATTCCGATGTCCCAGGTCCGTATTAAGTTTCTACGGACCCAGGAAGGCATCGGAAAAGCCGGTTTTCAGCGCGCAATGCGCATGCGCTGAAAACCAGCTTTTCCGATCTGTTAAGTTTCTGGCTTGACCGATCTCGCGCATATCGGGAGCGAGGACAGATCCAGGGCAAGATTTGCGATATTTACACATCTTGCCCAGCAAATGTCCTCAAAAATCTTGCGCCTGAAAAAGCAGGCGTATAGCCTACTTTTACTGGCGCAAGTGTTTAAAAACATGCATAAACATTAAAATTAAATTAAATAAACACATATGAAAACATTTTATTGTTTAAAAACCCTCCCCATTACGGTAAGTTTATTTTAAGGCATAATTAAAAAAACTTTTTTAAAAAGTCGGGAAAATATATTTTTTAGTAAGAACTTTAAATGAATCTTAAATATGTAGTGTATTTTTCTATTTTTTATTCGTGTTTTGTGTGTTTGGGAGTGGGGGGATTCTCATTCATAATAATGGGAACTCCAACTTATGGAGTTCCCATTATTATGAATGAGAAAATACTGTACCTTGATTGGCTATGTGACTCCAGCTCCAGCATACGGACATCCCAACGTGCACGTGCTCCGATGCGCAATGAGTGAATGCCTCAATATCGGAAGTTCGAGGGAGCGCAGCACCTTCAGGTAAGTGCGCTTTTTTCCCCTTTTTTCAGTAGTTTGCCCACGGGAAGACCTCGATTGGAATTTCTGGGCCATTATGTTAATGAAAACGTTGAGATTAAGTTGCTTTAGTTTTTACTGCAACAGTGAAAATAAAATAGCTACAGAAATTACTTTCTGACAGTCTGGTCATGATTTTCCTCCTAAATGGTATGCATGCCATTGCCAAAATTCTGAAAATTGTCAAAAGACCAATAAACGACAATAAATACTCAGTGTACATACTTGGTAAGCATTTAAGAACTGAACTAATATTTAGCAAAAGCAGCAGCCATTTTTAAGTTAATGTTTGTGACTAAAGCTGCTTTTCTACCACCACTTTTATGTTGATCTAAAGCAGTTTCTGCTTCATTTCAACACAAAAGAGGCGAAAGTGTGAAAACTCCCTCCAGTACTTTGTGCACAGCAGAAAAACCGTGAAACCAACAGTGTAGTATTACTGTAGTCTGCCTGAATTGAAACTTAGAGCAGGAGACATTGGGGGGAAAAATGCCCAGGACATGAGAGATTTCCCACAAGATGTCCAGTGCTTTTGCTGCTAATTTTTTTGCAGTCCATTTTGCTTCACATTTTGTTAAGTACATTTGTTGCTTTGTAATTTTTTAATATTGGTGAATTCTTTTTTAACTAGCATTATATAATGCTTGTAAAGTTTTCTAGAGATTTCAACAATGATCGTGCATGCATAATTAGAATTTACTGTAAATTTCTTCATACCTTTACACTATTTTTGCTTCATATTCCATATTTATTTTGTAATAATTACAAAACTTTTGCACTGTCTTCATTTTTTTAAATTGCCTTTTGTCTTCTGCCTTTGCTAGTCTTTATTCATGCACCTGTCTTGCCTCTATCCTTTACAAGGTTGTGGAGGTGTGTGGGATGATAGGGAGACTACTGGCTATATGAAGCAAGTAAAATATTCAGCCTGCCTTTGCTGGACATAAAAGGAGCAATCATTTTATGTTGTGATTTCTGGAAAATTTGTAGAGCAAGGATACACAGAGACAATGCAGCAGTCCTCCATTCATAGACTATTTAAAAGGAATAGTATGCAGTACAGAGACCACCACATTAAAGTGGTAAAGATCCAAAGGGTTGTGAATGTCAAAAGGAAATAAATAGATGCAGGGCTGAGTTAATGAGCTATCACAGAACTAACAGTATTACTGGTATCTATTCATTGTGTTCTGCAATGCCAGTAGAAGGGGAATTTGTATAACTCTGGTTTATCTGACCGACGTATGCACGCATAAGAATCCAGGCGAGTACATGTAGTTTGACAGCATCCTGAAAGTGTTGACTCAACTTGTAAACATAAAAGATTGAAATGTTTTACTTTGCTGTGACATGGGAAGAAGGGCAGCAATTTAGTACTAAATGAATGGACTAAAATTGAGGTTAAATAATGTCAATTTTGTAATAAAAGCATCACACTATAAAGCACTATCCAAAGAAGTAAATGAGCAGTGGATTATTATAGATTGCTATTTGCTCGCTCTTTCACCTCATTAGAATTTTCCATGTTAATTGCCATTTGTGGTGAAGTAGTCTATATCATGAATGGGTTACACTGCTCTAGTTTGCCTGGGTATAATTATGGTTAAAGTATGGCCAAATTATGGTAGTGTACACTGTTATTTCTTAGCCATATGTTGTCCCTGTACCTTTTGTGTTCCATTGTCATCATTCTTAAAAAGCTTTGATTATAATATCAAACCTTTAATTTTTTTTTCTATAGACTCTCATTGTTGCTTGGATCCGGGCTAATTTAAGTGTGTATATCTCACGAGAACTATGGGATGAGCTACTGTCTGTACTGTCTTCTCTCACTTCCTGGAATGAACTGATTACTGAATGGGCAAAAATTATGGATTCTCTTACTGTGGTGTTGGCAAGATGTGTGTACAGTCTGGATATGAATGATTTACCACTGGACAAGCTGAGTGAGCAAAAAGAAAAGAAACAAAGAGGGAGAGGTGATACAACTTGTTTATATAAGTTATTTGGGGGGGGGGGGTGCGGTTGTGCTTTTGGGGGATAGAGGAAAGGTGCTCCCATTGCCATTATCGGACTGCTTGATGGATAGTGCTCCTGTATCCCATTGTATTGTCACAATGAAGGCCTGTTTTTGATATCCTTGAGTTGCGAGATGGGAGGACGGAAAGTGTTTGGCAGCAGACCATACAAGATGAAGATTTGCTTCAGTTGTTCCTGTCCCATCCAGTTAATCAAAATGGGGAAAAATTTAGGTTTAAAAAGTGTAATTTTATTTAATTATTAGTTTGTACATTTTATTATGAATATGCAAAATTCACAATTCAATACGTTTATAAATATATAGATCCTTAATGTGCTAGATTGTTGTGCAGGAATGTCATTTATACATTATCAATATTCAGTTAAATGAATTAACAATATGTAGATCGAAATCTAATATATTTTATGCATCATTAACTTTTAAGGTATATATCAAGATCTGAGTAAGGTAACTGGAGTAGGTAGGTCCTTTTCTCTGAGTTGGAGAAGTCAAACTGATGGCACACAAGAACATATGCGATTTAGAAGTGCTACTACCTCTGGTGCCCCAGGAGTTGAAAAGGCCAGAAATATTGTTCGTCAGAAAGCAACAGGTAAGCTTGCTGAAGGGCTAAATTATTCATCAACTGCATATATTTTTGAAAGATACAATTTATTTTTCTAACCTGATGTCATGTTTTACATGCTTATTGTGGGTTTTTATATTAATAACTTTTGGTAATTATGGATTAGTCATCAACTCTAATTCTGAATGTTTTTTGAGTTTGTTTTCAGAATCAAGAGCCAAATGCTTAGTTGCTTCTGGCCTCTTCTTCACTCACTTTCCTGCCCCCCACTCGATTTCCTCTGCTCCTTAATAACCTAGAACAATCTGAAGTCTTATTAGCCATTTCCCTGGAGTTCTCATTAGACTCTCTTCCTCTATAAAGCTACCACTTCCTCCCTTGATTGCCTTTCAACCTAGTTCCTTACTCCTGAACTCCCCTTACTTGGCCCCATACTGACCTCACATTGTCAATCTCTTCATGCTTTGCTTCCATCTTTCTCAAAACTGTTCTCATCACTCCTTTCCTTGAAGAATCCATACTCAACTCTTCTGACTTTGTATATTACCCTTCCCTCTCGCTCCAAGGTCATTGATGCATTAAGGTATATGCAACTATAATCTGTCATTTCCCACCACCCTCATCTGGCTTTTGACCAGCTCACAGCACATAATAAGTTAAGAAATAGGAGTAGAAATAGGTGATTCAGCCCTTCGAGCCTGCTCCGCCATTCAATAAGATCATGGTTGATCTTCGACCTCAACTCCACCATTTCGCACTATCCCCATATCCCTTGATTCCCTTAGTATACAAAAATCTATTGATCTTTGTCTTAAATATACTCAGCCACTGAACATTTACAGTCCCCTGGGGTAGAGAATTCCAGTGATTCACAACCCTTTGAATGAAGAAATTGCTCCTCATTTCAGTCCTAAATGGCTGACTCCTTATTCTGAGACTTTGATCCCGAATTCTAGACTCCCAAGGCAGGAGAAATATCCTCCCAGCATCTACCCTGTCAAGCCTCTTAAGAATTTTATATGTTTCAATGAGATCACCTCTCATTCTTCTAAACTCTTGAGAATATAGGTGTAGTCTACTCAATCTCTCTTCGTAGGACAATCCCTCCATCCTAGGAATCAGTCTAGTGAACTTTTGTTGCACTCCCTCTAAGGCAAGTATATCCTTCATTGGGTAAGGAGACCAAAACTGTACAGAGTACTCCATGTGTGGTCTCACCTAGGCCATTTTTAATTGCAGTAGGACTTCTTTAATCTTGTATTCCAATCCTTTTGTAATAAAGGCTAACATACTATTTGCTTTCTGAATTGCTTGCTGTACCTGCATGTTAACTTTCTGTAGATTCATGTGCAAGGACACCCAGATCCCTCTGAATACCAAGACAACTTACTTATTCAAAGTCACATGCTGTGCTTATCTTGTCCTCAATCTCTTCATTGTCATGGCCACTTCATTCTCTTCTACGTTCTTCCTTGCATAGTCCACATCCATGAAACTGCACTTTTCTAGCTCCATTCCCACGTACTCCAATGAGGCTAGTGAATCTCCTCAGATTCTTCTCTAATGCAAGTGCATGTACACCAGAGCTGCATCCTTGTTATGTTCATTATATACATGCCACCTCTAAATGACATCATCTGCAAATGCAGGGTCAGCTCCCACATATAAATTGGCAATGCCCAACTCTTCCCAACATCACTGATTTCAGGATTTTGTCGATTACTAACAAGAAGTCCTGGGTGAATGCTAACTTCCCCCTCCATTAAAGGCTGCTCATTTAGCCATTACGCCCCATCCTCTACAACATCCTTCCAAAAACATTTGGCCTTGCTAACTCTCCTTTTGCCTTTATAGCCTCCTAAAAGCATATTTCTTCAACTATTCTATGGTCTTTTTCTCTTTTTCCCCACCCCAGAAATTTTCTATATTTCCTGCTTTTCTGTAAATTGCTTTCAGATCTTTTACATGAGGAGCACTGTACCAATATAAATGTTAATATAGTTATAGGTACCTTTTAATTATGTACATTGGTTTTTGCCTCACTGCACAGTTCTTTTTCTTGTCGTTAGTGGTGGCTCAATTAACTATTTTTGATCAGGAATTTGGAACAATATATGCTCAAATATCTTAATTTAATTTGATGTCATTTGAATAACTGCTAAATTCTAAGGGGCCAATTTTCCACATGGCCGAATTTTGGCGCAGTTGTAGAGGTACGTCCTATTTTTTAGTGGCTGATTGTGCCAAAAAAAAGTTGCAAGTAATAAATTTTGAATTTGGAGCGGCGCAGATTGCCTTTAAGCTCTGTGGGTGGAGCTTAAGGTCTGCGCCAGAAACTGAGGTTGTCAGGGTAACGAGGGACACACTGAAGGGCTGAGGCTGGAAAGTGAAACATATGCTGCTCCTATCCTCGGCTGAAAGGCACCCTCCCCCACCCCCCGCCGGTGCCGCTGTTATCCCGGGCCGATTGGCCCCGCCCCCGGTGCCGCTGCTATCCTGGGTCGAAAGGCCCCCCCCCGCTCTTGGTGCTGGTGCTGTCTCTTCAGCTTCGCTAAAACAATGGCGTCTTCTCTGCGCTGATTTTCTCTTCCCTGCGCCAATTTCTTTAAGTTCAGGTAAGGTTTTTCAGAACGGTGCACCATGCCGTTTTTGAAAAAAATCCGAGTTGGCCAAACTCACTTAAATGGCCAAAAGTGGCGCACCTGGCAGCCGGCACCCCCAGTGACATCAAAAAATCGTGAACTAAAAATAATTGCCCGTAAGTAGTTTAGGATGGCGCAGAAACTTTGGCGAAACTTGCAGATTTTAGTCTGCTCCAAAAAAAACAGCGTAGGCCAAAAAAACTGAGCAGAATGGTGGTGAAAATTCAGCCCTAGAACTTGTACTATAAATCCATATACTACAAGCTGAGAAGTTAGTATAATGTGTAAATGGAGCTAGAATACTTGCTTTATATTCATTTATAGCTTACTCTTGAAAGATTAAAAAAGAACTATAATTAGAGTTTTATTTTTAATTATATTTATTTAATGGCAATTCACTTAAGAGGAATCACATTTCCAATGTTACTTATGTATTTAATGCTTAAAAACACGAGGATTTTACTATCCTTTTCAGTATACGTGCACAAGGATTTTTTAAATGAGGTTTTTAATTTACTTTTTTTCTAATTTAACATTTGTGTTTTGTGTAAACTTGACTTTGCAAAATGTATTTATGCTGTAAACAAAGAACATTTTAAAATAAACTGATAATTTCAATTGTACAGTTCAATCAATCAATGATTGATCTGTACAAATCATAAGTTACATGGTATATTTAAAATACAGCAAATAAAATAAAATAAATGCAAGATATGCACGTATACGGGTACAGATTGAAGTTTAATGTCTGCTCGTTAAGTTTCTATGATAGTTGCTTAATTGCCATCATACAATGATGTTGAACAGTTTGTGCCACTACATATAGTTAAGTGCTGCTTTGCCAATTCTGGATTTTAGAATCACAGGCCTGAAAGGAACCTGAGTGAAAGGGCCAGTGTGGAAGTGCACACTATACACAGATTTGTATAGCATGTGTTTTGTCATGGGTTTTGAAATGATGTCAATTGCAGGAGAGTGGACCAACCACAAGGTTCTTTTCATTCTGCTGTAGTGTGTCATTACTTATTTTACAAGGAATTATCCATAGAATTTCTCCTTTGTGTGCTGTGTAGTCTTAGAGATACATGTGTGTCCCACTGGCCATAAATAGAGATCTTTTTATTATTAACTGTAGGACTTGATGAAACAGTAGATTTCCATTTTTTGGGGTTTCCTTGTAAAGAGTGAAGCCTAAAGATAAAAGTCAAGCAGATGGTGCATATTCGGTTTCTCAGGTGCCATTGCTGGCTGATACCGGGTTACAAAGCTATTGGCAAACAAACTTACCCCATTGACAGTTAACAAATTGGCGTGATTTGCATGTTTGATTTTCTTAAACCCTTCAGCTTTCACGCTCGATCATTTTTGTATTCCTTCAGCTTTTTAAAATTAACACCAGATTTGTAAATCAGCGTGGATTCTTCTTAATAAATAATGACTAACTACAAACTTCTTTTAAACAAGGCCCTTTGTGCTTAATATCTTTATTACTGTGATTTGATGTAATTAGTTGTTAAAAGGTATATAGATTTGCCAGATGGACAAGTCTTTAATAATGAGTGCTGTTTTTAAATATGCTGCATCTGTGTATATAAGTGAGATGAAATGGATGTTTGCTGCCTTCACTTTCCCTTATGATGAATAGCTTGCCTAATTGGATTTTCCTTGCAGTGAACATCAGAGTAATATGTTTTGCTGTATATTGATTCTGGCACAGAACAAATGGCAGTTTTAATTTTTCTTTGTCTATATAATTGAAGGTGCCATTTGAAAATACCGGTGAAAGAAAGTACAACAGTGCAATCACTGACTAAAATATCAGATGGTTCATTGCAGAAGTTTTTATGCAGTGTAATTCAGACTTGTGGCATACCCCTGACTTTAGCCAGTAATGGGTAATTAACTCTTTCCAAGTGTTGAGATTCTTTTTTTTTTATCCCGTATGCCTTCAGTACTGTAGAACACTTATTTGTTAGACGTGCAGCTGCCTTTTAATATTTTATTATAGTATTATTGCAATGTCTTGTCAAGTGCAAGTAACATCGTTAACTAGATGTTTTAAGATGTAATCAGTATATAAGTTGTGTTTAAGTTATTGTGACAATAGAAGCAACCAATTTATTTGAACAGATACTACCACTTATTATGCACCATGTTGGAGCGTTCGGGATTTTTAATTCCCCATGTAAGAGAAATTTAGACTTTTTGCATCTGTGGATTATTATAACAGCTTCCAGTATCATTTATTTATAATGCCCCAGGATCACATATTCTCTCCCTGTAATTGACAGAGCCAAGGCTGGCATCTCACTCTGATGTGGTGCATTAAAATGTTAATATTAGGGAAGAACAGTTCAATTCCCCATATCATTTCTGATTATATATGCAGAATCTGAGATTTATGATTTTGTAATACAACTATATTGGTGACAAATGGAGCAAAGCAAAACATGACTGAAGATTAGGCTGTCAAAAATGAAGAAATGTGCAATATTTGAGCTGTGCCCTCTGTTCCAAACTTGTGGTCGTGGCTAAAATTTTGTTTTAGCATTTTTCTGGCAGCTAACGTTAAACTTCACTGTTCTGGCTAACCAGTGTGGTACCACAATGTCTCATTCAAATGATTGTGTCCATTTACATTCCTCCATGTGTATTAAAACTGTACAAACCTACAAATACATTCTTCTATGTATTTATTTCTGGGATTGAGCCGGAACAGGAGAAATTCTGAACTAAAAGTGATATTGTGTGAGATCTTGCAGTATCACCTGAGTGAGCTACAAACTTCTGAATTCAAGTGCATTTTATTTAAAAAAAATAATAATCATAAAAGCAGCAGAGAGGTGAAACTTTAGCGTAACAGGAAAAGGCCACAAAGTAATGACATCTATAATAATAATTATATATCTTGTGTATTGTCAAATATGCATTATTTTTATCTATTTTAATTCTCTTTGCCTGCTTTATTTCTTTGGAAGCTAAGCGAAGCCAATCTATCAGCAACTGTGTGCATCTTTATGAGGCTTTGCCAAGCACTAAAAGTGTGCCTCTACTGCTTCACACTGTGAGCTCTCTCTTACCTGGTATCACTCATGCCTCTTCCTCTCAGAAACTGTCAGGTACTGTACTCAAAGCTGTATTTCCTCATACTATCTCTTAATTTTCTTCACTCTGCTCTTAGTTTCTTTCCACCTGGCATTTATGACATTGTGTATTGATGGAGTTGAACAGTCATTGAAATGTGTAAAGTGTACATTTAGTCAACAGCCTATTTGTATTTTTTTGTGTCATTAAACTACTCCTAAATCAATGCAAATGATTAATATCTTCAGTGACACATTGATAATTATTGTCATAAATTTAAAAAATGAGAGTGGGATGCAAATGCACAGGCTTTATCCATAAATATTTATTAGAAATTTTAATAAATAGCTGCCACTTTCTGAGGGAAAAGTAGCTAGTAATAAATTTGTAGATTTATCTTAATGTTGTCAAGGTCACAATTTACTCTTTTTGCTGCTTTTTATTGAATTTGTGGTTGGTGTGTTTTTCTAAATTTTGATAAGTTAAGATTTATTTTTATACATAAGTTATCCATTTTAATTGTACACTTTACAGACCTTAAAATACCATTTAACAGAAGAGATGTAAATATTTTAAATATTTTCACTGCTGCTGTAGTTAAAATGCTTACTATATGTTCCTTAAATAGTTGTTCTATTCATTCAGTGAGGCCAAAGCACCATCTACAGATGAGAAATATTTTGGTTTCGAGAGCATTTTTGTCCTGTAAGAAATCTTGCTTTAAGATGAAGTGGCTTTCTCTCTGTGGATAGTTGTTGCATATCAGCACAGGCTTATGGCTCATTTGTCTTTCTGTTGTACAATTATTGAAAATCTTTTGCTATGGACCGATTATACATTTAATGCACAATTCTTTCTCGGACATAAATTTATTCAATCTTATAAATAATATGCAATTTTTATTGAAGGAAAATCAACATTATTGTATCTTTTAATTGGATCCTGTTGCATTTGACATCCATTTAAAGTCTAAGCAGATTTAATCGGAGTTAGAAAAACAGTTGATATAAATACCAGGTGGTTCACGAAATGTTCAGTCCCAAATCTCTATTTGGTTCTGTAGAAAATATTAAAAATGTAATGCAATATTTTTGCACATAAGTTGCACCGTTTTAAAAGGAATATGGGCCTAAAATCCAGCTACATGTTATATGCAATAACTTTTAGAAAAATGATTTTTTATATAACACGCATAACATTGGGAACTGGACCCAACACCCAGGTGTGCATTATACGCAAAAATAAATTTGAAAAAGACTTGGAAAATGCTTTTCTTGTAGAATGGTGTGAAAAAATTGTGTTACTAGAATAATGTTTTTGTTCTCCAAGGTATATAGTTGTCATTATTTCATAAAGTTATCTACTAGTATCAAGTGCAGCATAGGGTTTTGTTTTAGAATACAAAAGATGTTTGTAATACAGGTTGAACCTCCCTTACCCGGGACTCCCTTATTCGGCATCACCCCTCGTCTGGCGCAGAACTTCGACATGAACAAATTGAAATCCTTCCTCGCTGCCGACTCCCGCAATCGCTGGCCAGACCCCGCGATCCACCGCACCCTCCCCCCGCCCCCCCGCCACAATCTCTGCCGCACTCCCAGCCCCAAGCCAGCCAACCCCGAGAACCCCTTGTTCAGTACGTGTACCATCCAATTTAACGTGACCTTCCCTCGTCCGGCAAAATCCCTTATCCGGCACAGGCCAGGTCCCAAGGGTGCTGGATAAGAGAGGTTCAACCTGTACCATTTTCTGAATTTGCCTTGTTCTGCTTTATATTTTTCTAAGATAGTTTGCATATCTATTGCACAGCATGATTTGTTTTAAACTCCATTCACCTCGAACAGCTTAAACTGTGTTTAAAAAGTACTTTTATGTGGTTGAGAATGTGTACATTGCGGGGTTGGGTGGTGTTGTGCAAGATGCTTAATTTTTCAGGTCAAGGAAGTTACATTTTTGGTTTGGATTGGGAATGGAATGAGAAAGGAAAATTGATTCGGGATTGACATTCGCTTCACAACTTATGCGAGATCAGGATGTAGTGTAACATAAAAGGCAAGGAATTGTGACAGCACCTGAACTACATTTGGTGCACTGATGCAAGTTGATTGGCTTTTAACCTGGCCAGTCGCTGAACCTGAGCACACATGGGCTCGAGAGTGTCTAAAGTAAAAAAAAATAGAGAGAAGCGAAGGATTTGTTATTTTGAGGGTAGCTTAAGGTTTTATGTGTCAATTTCGAATGTTTTTTTAATGGAGAGCTCCTTTAAGGAAAACACAATGTTTAGATTTCACTCACTCACTCCCACTCCAATGTGTGCATATAGAAGATGAAGAACTCCAACAGCCTGAAAGTATATCAGATGGAGAGGAATTGATGTGTGGTTCAATATTAGATCAAGAACAAAAACTTACCCATAGCAGCAGCACTTCGGACATTGCTGAACAGTTCTATTCTGATGTGATGCAAGGTAATACAACATTCTGGTCCCAGGATTTAAGTTTTTTTTTTGCAAAATGTAAAAATTTTTCCTTGAAGGAAATTCAGTATCACTTGAAATTAGTAATGATAATAATAAGAGTGTAACAGGGATAAGGAATCACAACAAAGTGTGCATCAAACGTACATGCATTGGAAGAATAAAATCCATAGCTAAAGACTGAAAGGCTATTCTGATGACTAGATTGTATTTATCCAAGGCCTGGGATGATGTGCTGCACAAGGGAGATAAAATTCAACTTCCAATTTACTGGCAACAATAAACTTTTTGAACTCCGAACCAGTTGTGGAAAAATACAGGGAATTGTCAGCCCTTTGCGAGAGATGAATATATAGATATCCAGCACAGAATCCTTTAACTCCTCAATTTCATTGGGCCCAAGTTTCGGGCCGCGCCGAGAACGGCGCAGCCCCGACCTTGACACCCGTTTTTCGCGCCACAAAGTGCGCCTAAAAAAAACTTCCAGATTCTCCGGCTCCCTGCAGGTTCTCTGGCCCTCAGCGCGGCGCAGCACGAGCTGTGGGGGGCGGAGCTAGGACCCTACGCTGAAAACAGTGCCGGGACCCCTGCACATGCGCGCTACAGTGGGCGTGCATGTGCAGTAGCTCCAGGCACCCAAAACTGTGTGGGAGGGGCCCGAAGCACGCAGCCCCTAGCCCTGGCCGAATGGCCTCACTGGGGCTGCGTGCATAAGGCTGCCTCCCACGCCCAGCTCCTGCTTCCTCCCGACCCGACCCGACTCGACTCCCGCTTCCACCCGGACCGGACCCCGACACCCACCCGACTCCCGCTTCCCACCCCGCCCCCGGACCGGACTGGACCTAACCCGCGCAACTCCCCCGACCCGAACCGAACTGAACTGACCTCCCTCCCACCCCCCCCCCCCGACCCGACCCGTGCTCCTGACCCCCCCCCCCCCCCAACCTGACCTCCCTCCCCCCGACCCGACCCGTGCTCCTGACCGCCCACCCCCGGACCGGCTCCGATCCACGCTCCCGACCCCGACCCGCGCTCCTCCCGACCCTGACCCGCGCTCCCGACCCCGGACCTGACCCGACCCAATGCCACCTACCTGTAAATCTGGTGCTGGGGACGGGCCCTGCCCGAAGTCTTGGGACCGGCCTGTTCAGCCTCCCCGCCCCCGCCCCCCCCCCCCCCGTTCAGCCCCCTTCCCCCCTTCTCCTTCCCCCCCCCCTTCTCCGTTTCCCCCCCCCACCATTCCCCTTCACCTTCTCCTTCGCCCCCCCCTTTCCCCTTCTCCTTCTCCCCCCCCCTTTCCCCTTCTCCTTCTCCCCCCCCACCCTTTCCCCTTCTCCTTCTCCCCCCCCTTTCTCCTTCTCCCCCCCTTTCTCCTTCTCCCCCTCCCCTTCTCCTTCTACTCCCCCCCCTTCCCCTTCTCCTTCCCCTTCTCCCCCCCTTCCCCTTCTCCCCCCCTTCCCCTTCTCCCCCCCTTCCCCTTCTCCCCCCTTCCCCTTCTCCCCCCTTCCCCTTCTCCCCCTTCCCCTTCTCCCCCCTTCCCCTTCTCCCCCCTTCCCCTTCTCCCCCCTTCCCCTTCTCCCCCCCTTCCCCTTCTCCCTCCCCCCTTCCCCTTCTTCGCGCCCCTCTACCTCCCTCCATCCCCTCCCCCTGCCCCCCCTCTCTCCCTCTACCCCCTTCCTCCCCCTCCCCTCACTGTCAGAAACACAGACACTGACTGACAGAGAGTGAGAGACACACACAGACAGACAGAGAGAAAGAGACACTGACAGAGACACACTGTGGGGTGGGGGGTGGGGGGTGGGGGGGGTGGGGGGGGAGGGAGCATCCCAGCACGCTGTTGGAGGGCTCCCGGTGCTGCAGTCGGTAAGTAGAAAATGTTTTATTTATTGATTTAAAATGTTTTTATTTCTTATTAATTTTTTTTGATTGATTTATTGGTTGATTTATTGATGTTTTTATCATTTATTATTGATGATGGCTCTTTATTTGTAAAACTGAAGTGTTTAATGTTTGTAAACTTCCCTTTAAACCCCCCACTCTCCCCCCCCCACCCCCCCATTCCCTACGCCTGATTTTCTAAAGTGTAGACAAGGTTTTTTTGAGCGTACAAAAATCTTCACTTACTCCATTCTAAGTTAGTTTGGAGTAAGTTTTCACTGCCGAAACTTTGAAAATAGGCGTAAGTGGCCGGACACGCCCCCTTTTGAAAAAAAAATTCTGTTCCAAAGTGAAACTGTTCTAACTGACTAGAACTGGAGCAAACTAAATGATGAGAATTCCGATTTCTAAGATACTCCGTTCTACACCAGTTGCTCCAAAAAATCAGGAGCAATTGAGGCCGAAACTTGGGCCTATAGTTCCCAGAGCCCAGTTGGTATATTTAACAGGACTGCTAAGAAGCCATTTGTTTATGTCTCCCAGTATTCCTAGAAAAGGGCACAATGTTTTTTTGAATGTACATTTTGGCCCACAAGCATATGATTTCAGTCAGTTGAAGATTGTCTAATAAAAAGCGTACACTGTTTCAAAAACAAAAGTAGCTTACCCCATAGATTGTGTATTCTGTCCAAATTTTTATAGATATACAAATACTTGGTTCTGCATTATGTCTTTTTATATGTTTTAATGTTACATACTTTTAGGTGTGAGATGATGGCATTCTGCCTAAGATTTTTTAAAGCGGCCTGGTATGCTAAACTGAAGTGGTTAAGCCAGTAAACGTAAAGACTCCCTTTATTAACGAGACACATTTGAAGTTTAGAAAATAATGAATATCAACATGTTTAAGCACCACACGTATAAACCTCTTTTTGTGTGTTTATCACAGGACAAAAGAGGGAACACTCAGCTAGTTTCAGTAACTCTGATTCAAAGACTATCGTTGCTGAAAACAGAAAATCTGGAGGCAAAGAGAATGAGGCTCCAATCGTAAGGCGATACACAAAACAAATTAGCTTCTGAAGTACTTGTCAAAATACAGTTAAGGGAAGATCAAACTTTAGCAGTTCCTGCAAAATAGAGTAGAAGTATAATGAGAAATAATAAAAAGTCTGTGGCTTTTAATTGATTTTGTCATTCAGTTTAAGGCTCAGTGACCACAATTTTATTTTGTTTAATGATTGCTCATTAATGACTTTCTGAAAAATCCAGTTTTGCTTGAAGATCATAGTGATGTAGTCACTTGAATATTTTAAAATTTTTTCGGTTAAAATTATATTTTGCACTTACCTTTATATAGTAAAATTGTTTTTAAGGGGAAAAAAGGCCTCTTATAGGGAGCCAAATAAAAATTAATTTTAAATTCAAAAATGGTAATTGGCAAAGGAAAGCATTATGAAGTAAAAATAAAACAGGGAAGGTGGCTCAACCATGGCTAACAAGGGAAATTAAGGATAGTATTAAAGCCAAGGAAGAGGCATATAATTTGGCTAGAAAAAGCAACAAACCTGAGGACTGAGAGAAATTTAGAATTCAACAGAGGAAGACTAAGGGTTTAATTAAGAGGGGGAAAATAGAGTACGAGAGGAAGCTTGCAGGTAACATAAAAACTGACTGCAAAAGCTTCTATAAATATGTGAAGAGAAAAAGATTAGTGAAGACAAATGTAGGTCCCTTGCAGTTGGATTCAGGTGAATTTATAATGGGGAACAAAGAAATGGCAGACCAATTGAACAAATACTTCAGTTCTGTCTTCACGAAAGAAGACACAAATAACCTTCCGATTGTACTAGGGGACAGATGGTCTAGTGAGAAGGAGGAACTGAAGGATATCCTTATTAGGCGGGAAATTGTGTTAGGGAAATTGATGGGATTGAAAGCCGATAAATCCCCGGGACTTGATAGTCTGCATCCCAGAGTACTTAAGGAAGTGACCCCAGAAATAGTGGATGCATTGGTGATCATATTCCAATCGCCAATGGAATCAGTTCTTATGGACTAGAGGGTAGCTAATGTAACACCACTTTTTAAAAAAGGAGGGAGAGAGAAAACGGGTAATTATAGGCCGGTTAGCCTGACATCAGTAATGGGGAAAATGTTAGAATCGATCATTAAGGATGAAATAGCAGCGCATTTGAAAAGCAGTGACAGGATCGGTCCAAGTCAGCATGGATTTATGAAAGGGAAATCATGCTTGACAAATCTTCTGGAATTTTTTGAGGATGTAACTAGCAGAGTGGACAAGGGAGAACCAGTGGATGTGGTGTATTTGGACTTTCAAAAGGCTTTTGACAAGGTCCCGCACAAGAGATTGGTGTGCAAAATCAAAGCGCATGGTATTGGGGATAATGTTCTGATGTGGATGGAAAACTGGTTGGCAGACAGGAAGCAGAGAGTTGGGGTAAACGGGTCCTTTTCAGAATGGCAGGCAGTGACTAGTGGAGTGCCACAGGGCTCAGTGCTGGGACCCCAGCTCTTTACAATATACATTAACGATTTGGATGAAGGAATTGAGTGTAATATCTCCAAGTTTGCAGATGACACTAAACTGGGTGGCGGTGTGAGCTGTGAGGAGGACGCCAAGAGGCTGCAGGGTGACTTGGACAGGTTAGGTGAGTGGGCAAATGCATGGCAGATGCAGTATAATGTGGATAAATGTGAGGTTATCCATTTTGGGGGCAAAATCACGAAGGCAGAATATTATCTGAATGGCGGCAGATTAGGAAAAGGGGAGGTTCAACGAGACCTGGGTGTCATGGTTCATCAGTCGTTGAAAATGGGCATGCAGGTGAAGAAGGCAAATGGTATGTTGGCCTTCATAGCAAGGGGATTTGAGTATAGGAGCAGGGAGGTCTTACTTCAGTTGTACAGGGCCTTAGTGAGGCCTCACCTGGAATATTGTGTTCAGTTTTGATCTCCTAATCTGAGGAAGGACGTTCTTGCTATTGAGGGAGTGCAGCGAAGGTACACCAGACTGATTCCAGGGATGGCTGGAATGTCATTTGAGGAGAGACTGGATCAACTGGGCCTTTATTCACTGGAGTTTAGAAGGATGAGAGGGGGTCTCATAGAAATGTATACGATTCTGACGGGACTGGACAGGTTAGATGCGGGAAGAATGTTCCCGATGTTGGGGAAGTCCAGAACCAGGGGACATAGTCTTCGGAGAAGGGGTAGGCCATTTAGGATTTTGAGATGAGAAACTTCTTCACTCAGAGAGTTGTTAACCTATGGAATTCCCTGCTGCAGAGAGTTGTTGATGCCAGTTCATTGGATATATTCAAGAGGGTGTTCGATATGGCCCTTACGGCTAAGGGGATGAAGAGGTATGGAGAGAAAGCAGGAAAGGAGTACTGAGGTGAATGATCAGCCATGATCTTATTGAATGGCAGTGCAGGCTCGAAGGGCCGAATGGCCTACTCGTGCACCTATTTTCTATGTTTCTATAATATCACCAGGAGGTTGGTCAGATTCAGACCTTGCTGCAATTGGGTTCTTTTACTTTTCCCAAAAGTTGGTTCTATGCACAGCTACCAAGCACAAGGTTACAGAGGTGGCATCTTGTCAAGAGTGCAATGTTTTTGATTAGAAGTTGCAATGTTGTATGGTAGGTTTCTCTGCACTAAATATTGTATATCTAATGACCATTAAGAAAGGTTACATTTTGTGAATAAACAATTTAAATTTACTAAATTGTAAGGAACCATGGGGGCATGCAAGACTGTAATTATTTGTCTCGTCGTTTCTGTGGTCTGTTTTAATAACAGACCGCACAAACTACTTGACTAATAACTTTTTTTACACATCTCTCTTTTCCAGGGACACAATTTCCCAGGTCTCTAAACTTGTCCACCACTCCAACTCCTCGTCAGAACAGTCCGTAAACGTGACCCCAAGTTTCCGGTTGCCTGTCACTTTAATTCTCCGCTCCACTCCCACTCAGATCTCTCTGTCCTCGGCCTCTTACACTGTTGCGATGAAGCTCAACGTAAGCTTGAGGAACAGCATCTCATCTTTCGTTTAGGCACTTTACAGCCTTCTGGACTCAACATCGAGTTCAACAATTTCAGACCATAACCACTGCGTCAATTTTTTTTCTTTTTTTTTCTGGTTTTTTTTCTCTTTCCCAAAGCAGCTGTTGATGATTCTGCCATTTCCATTTACACCCTATCGGGACTCATTGTTTGTTTCTTAACTTGCCCCATTATCATCTCCTTTTGCCTTGCACCGTTATCCCTTTTGTCTCTTAATCTCCCCTGCCTTCCATCCTATCACAGACCTTCCCTTTTGTTTTTTCCTCCCATCCCCCTTTCCCTGCCCCTACACTTGCTTAAAAACCTGTTATGTCTCTAACTTTTCCCAGTTCTGGCGAAGGTCATCGACCTGAAACGGTAACTCTGTTTCTCTCTCCACAGATGCTGCCTGACCTGCTGAGTATTTTCAGCATTTTCTATTTTTTCAGATTTCAGCATCTGCAGTATTTTGCTTTTGTCCTTATCATCAGTGTTTACTTTACTCAATATTCCTTCATTCCTCTGCTCTCGTACTATGGGCATCTTCTGAAAAGTTCATGTTAAGCTACCTTTTGTCCTTTAAAATTAGGAGAGATGTAAGCTGTTGAGTCCTAAATAAAATTCATTGAGATTTTATTACATATTGAAAAAACGAGAATCTGATTGATGATGATGATTTAAGATTATGAAGGGAACTGACTAAATTGATGCAGATGAAATGTTGATTATGGTAAAGAGTTATGATAGCTAGTAATGCACGTTTTTAAAAAAAATCAGCATTCTGCCTAAAAAGGATAGTTTTTCATCAAAGGATAATGGAATTGTGGAATATGTTACCAGGGAAGTCCATTCGAGCAGACAATATAAATGGGTTCCAGACGCAGTTAGATCCATTTTAAAAAGAGACAAGATTGAGACATATGGTGAGAAGGCAGATGTGCTTAGTTTATTATGAGCAAGGGTTGAGTTTGTTTGGACCAACTCCTCTTTCCTATTCTTGAAAATTCGTAGGTTTGGTTATTTATTCGGAAGCTTCTTTTTGAGCATTGAAATAAAATAAGCTGTAGAGTCATGCAGCTTTAAAAAGGGGAAACCCCCATCAATAACTTCTTTGTTAAACAATAAAACACAGTGGTATGTTGTCTTTTGCTTTTCTTCCAAAATGGGATATTGATGGGATATAAAAATTAAATTGATTTGACTGGAAGTAATCTAAGACGTAGATAACCCAGGTTATTCTCATGTCCTTCCAAATTAGCAGGAGTGACAGATGTAATGTTGAGTCTGCCTCATCTGTTTGTGTTACTGTCCTGATGGACAGCCTTTGAATAGGTTTGTGTGGCACCTACATTCCAGCCCACCTGCAGCCTGAGCCTGTTGCACAGGTCCCCGTTTTGGACATTGTGCCTGCCAATTGATCTGATCTAAAAGATGGTAGACTTTGCTGGATCACAAATTGTGGCTAGGGGTGACCAATATTTTGAAACAGTGAGACATATCCCTGTGACACAACTAGTGATTGACCTGCATCGGGGTAAATCACTTTTGAGATGGGCAGCATCACAATTAAATGCTACACTCAACTCCATTTCTTGTCATCTGTAGACCATGCCACTTGTACCACTTTCACTTCTTTCCACTCTTCTTTGTATCTCTCTTCTTCATTTTTCTCTCTTTTTCATTCATTTTTCTCTCCTCTATCCTCCTCTGGTCCCATGATCCCATGGTACTATTTGAAGAAGAGCAGGGGAGTTCTCCTTTGTGTTCTGACCAATATTTATTCCTCATTCTTCAACCAACCCCGAAAAATACCAATTATCTTGTCATTATCTCATTGTTGATTGTGAGTCTTTGCTGTGCGCAAATTGGCTGCTGCATTTCCTGCAGTGATTACACTTCAAAAGTACTTCATCAACTGTGAAGCGCTTTGGGACGTCCTGATGTTGTGAAAAGCACTATAGAAATGCAAATCTTTTTACTTTCTTTCTTTTGTGTCTCCTCTATTTCACTCTGTCCCTCTTGCTCTTTCTCATTCTATCTCTCCCTCCCCTTCCAATTCTGTATATATTTGTTGGTCTCTACTCCTTCACTGTAATATCTCTCTCTCTTTCTCTCTCCTCTCTCTCTACTTCATTTTTTCCAGTCTCTTTCTATTTCCCTTCTCCTGTCTGTCTACTATTTGATTTTGTCTATCTTCTTTGCTTCTATCTTTATCTATGTCTCTGCTCTTTAACATTCATTCCTCTCATTTCTTTTTGCTTATCCTTTTCTCTTTCCATTTCATACTGCTCTACTTTTACCTCTCTTTTTGTCTCTGCAACTGTAGACGAGAAGAGGCAGCAGAATTAGGACTCAGGCAAGCAGATGAGTTTCAGCATTTGTGCTTCAGCGATTGGTCAGCTTAGAGCCAGCACCATTGGTACATGAGCAGTTGGGTTAGTAGAAATATCAGTGGTTATGAAATCTGGCACACTTTGGAAAAGGATGCTGGCAATACTGCTGTCTCTTCTGCTGTCAGTGCAATCTTGGGTCTTGAAGACTGGGATCCTCATGCTTTACCTTTGAACATGAGTTGTCAATTACACTTAATTATGCAAGTCAAGCACCTGTTGCCCCCCCCCCCCCCCCCCCTCCCAGTAGGAGTAGGATTCCTTTCCTACTTCCAGGGTTGGATTCTCAGAGCCTTGGCGGGTCCGTGGTGGGCGACATTGGTGGCAGGTCCCGGCCTTGTTGCTGGCTCCAGCCCGCTGTGTAGAATGATGTTCCCTCGATTGGGCTTGTTAAGCCTGTCCAGCGCGTTTCCCAGCCAATTAAACACTGACGAGCACTGCACAAAGGTGTAGGAGCACCCACTCTCCCATGACTCCCTCCATATGCTTATGGATAGAGTCACAGCATGCAGGGAGGTTCTCTTCCCTTCCAGTGGGTGGAAGAAACTTCTCCAGGAGACCAACACAGCCTGGTTGCACATTGCACAGCAGGACACAAGCAGGGATGTCATCAGGAGGACCAGGCTGCATTGGCGCAAACCTATCAATGACCTAAGTAGATCACGAAACATTACTGCAAAGCCACACTCAACCTCATCCTGCTGTGTCACTCATCACATCCCCATCACTCTGCCTTTCCTACCATACTCCTGCACATCCTTACTTACACCAACTTACCTTGCACTATCTATCTATCTATCTATCTATCTATCTATCTATCTATCTATCTATCTATCTATCTATCTATCTATCTATCTATCTATCTATCTATCTATCTATCTATCTATATTCTTTCTTTCTATCTATTCTTTCTATCTATTCTTTCTATCTATTCTTTCTATCTATTCTTTCTATCTATTCTTTCTATCTATTCTTTCTATCTATTCTTTCTATCTATTCTTTCTATCTATTCTTTCTATCTATCTATTCTATCTATCTATTCTATCTATCTATTCTATCTATCTATGTGGGGTGGTGCCAAACTGGTGCATCATGTGGCAGCCAGGGTGTACAGCATCAAGTGAAGTAAATATGGCCATGGTGTGGCCATCCGACCAGCAATGTGGTCGGGTGCTGATGCCCTCTGTCCTGTGCAGCATCAAGTGGTTGCGGAGAAGGTTAGTGTTGGTGCTGCTGGTGTTCGAGCTGATTGTGGTGGGATTCTGAGGACCAATGTGCAAGAGTATAAAGTGCACCGATGCTGATGGAATATATGGCAGGTGAAGTAAAGATGACAGAAGCGATCTGTCAATGGTGGGAGAGGTAATGAGGTCCGACTGGATAGAGACTTGTGTAAAGACTTGCAGCATTCTGATTCTGTAGCGAAAATGCAGTTTAAAGAAGCTAGTGGCTAAGGGAACATTTCTCAATCAGCTGGGAGCTTTCACTTGATATTTGAAGCTGTCAACGCATCAGCTGAAACAATGGCCAATGACCTCCCACCTCCGCTTCACAGATGACGTCGAGGCACAGCGGGAAACGGTGGGCGACCTGTCAAATTCAAAAAAACTGGGAATAAAGCGTTGTTATACAAGCCAATAATCACCTGAATTGCCTCCCCCGCTGCTGCGTGTAGGGTCTGCTCAGCACTGGCAGGTCTGACATTTGGTAAAGGAGCGTGGCGGTGGGTTCACAGAGGGGTCCCAATCCACTGTCAAAAAGAACACTTTCACGCCCGGCCCGCTAACAGATCGCGCTCCCTCCCCACTCCTCCCCCCCTCCCCCCCTCCCCCCCTCCCCCCCCAGCAGCACAGCTCCATAGATTAGGTCAACTATACTTGAGTGCCATACATCTCTGAAAAAAACCCCACAAGAGAAACAGCTGATCTGCCTGAGAGGTTGGGGGGGTGGCATGGGGCAGGGAATTGCACAGTGTTGCTGTTTCTGCTGGTAGGTTTTTTGGAGAAGGGTTGAGTTAAAAGCAGGTGTTCGACAGATCGGATAAAATTGGAGAGCAGGCCAGAAGTTGGATATCCTTACTCTGTTTCTCTTGCTTACATTGTGTCCCTTTCACTTGGTATGTTTGTTTCTCTCCCTTTCCTGTAAGTTTAATACTTATTCCTTTTGTTCACACTTGCCACTGAGGCCTGGAAGCATGCTCAGACCCCAAACCTCTGATAGCCATAGAAATGATCTTGTTTCTCTTTCTTGAAGCTAATGTGTGTCCCATGTCACAATTGTGTGAAGGAACTCGAGCCTGGATTGGGAGTGAGTAGAAAGGAGCCTGGGCTTAGGATATGGAGGGGTTAGGAGTCTGCTATGTGTTGTTTGTGTGTTGGTCTGTATTTATAATGTTGTTGAATTGATTGGTCTATATTTATTATATATTATACCGTTGGAAAATATTGAATAATTTGGTCAGGTTTGAGGGAGTTATTAATTGATAGATTTCCTTACGTGTGTACCGTAAGTTTGCATTTAGTCAACCAGTGTGATTAAGGACCGTTTAATTTGATTTTAGTTCCAATTTAAAAGCTTGTTTTTTCAGCTTTTATTTCAGTGCTAGTAACTGGGGAAAAGGCACTTTCTGGGCTCAATTTTGCCCAAGCCAGTTTCCTGGCGTATTGCCAGAGTTAAGCCCGTTTTTCTAGGCTAGAAATGCGGCAGAAATATTTTGCCAAAGTTTCCCCGATGTATAATTCAAATTTGGCGGCGCACAACCTGTCCAGTCGCCTTGGGGGGTGGAGCCTGCTGTCTGTGCCGAAAAAAACGATGCCGTGTGACAAAAAAAGTGACGTTTTTGACATTATTTCAATGGACATGCATGCGCCATACAGCTCCGGGTTGGCAATTGGTCATTTTTAAAGAGCCAGTTGTGTGTGTGAGAACGTTGAGTGCTGTGAAAGAGCATTGGAAAAATCGCATCTGCAGCAATACAAGATGCAACGTGGTGCAAGGACCAAGAATGTTTTAGGGGGTGAAGTGCAGGCACTAGTTATTGTGATTGAGACCAGATGTCAGGAGATGGACACCAGCAGAGGTCACATAAAAGTTCCACCCAAAGAAATGAAGAAACACTGGAACCAACTTGCAGAAGATTACTGTGCAATGGTGACCACCATGAGATATGGAGGCCAGTGTAAAAAGAAGTGGCAGGACCTTGGTCAAGTAGTTAGTGTAAGTAATATTTTCATTTATGCAATGGAATTGCAATTGTAAATGTGACCAGCTGTACATGTCCCACCCAGCAGAAAGACACTCTCTCTAAAAAGTTGCATTTTCATCTTTGCAGAGGAAGGTGTCACATAATAAAATGGAAAGAACTCGAACAGGAGGGGGGCCTGGCAAATCTGCAGTCACTGACACCCTTGGAAGAGAGGGTCACTGCTTTGATGGGCCCTGCCTGGAGAAAAGCAACCACCACTGCACAAGCTGGGCCCACACTCGAGGGAGAGGGTTAGTCCTGAAAATTCCACAGTCTGGCTTTGCTAAATGTTAAGTACTGCGCAGGCTAGCCATGCTTCGGTACCAGGGGATGTCTCCGTCAGCTATGCTTCGGTTGATGCAATGTACTATCATTCATCGTGGTCCTTCAAATCAGTCTGATGCCTGCGCTGTGTGAGCTTACTCATGCCACCCACCCTGCCCCCTCCTCTGCTGCTAACCATTTGTCTGTGTTCGGTTATATTTTGCAGAACTTGATGCCAATCCTGACGATGCAGAAGAAGATTCAGACGAAGACAAGTCTGAAGAGGAGAACATCTTCCAATCCCGAGGCACACCCAGGGCCCCACCTTCCGAGGCTGTGGGCCCCAGTGGTGTGGTGCAACGAAGCATACCCAGGGCCCCACCTTCTGAGGCTGCGGATCCCAGTAGTGGGGTGCGAGCCACACCCGTGGGGAGGAGGGGGAAGGAGAGCTCGACGTGTTCTCCTGAGGTGCAGGATCTAACCGATATGGTTGAGATGATGGCAATGAGTAGGAAGAGCATTGACCTTACGCGATCACTCCTGGACACCATTAGTGGGGTTAGTGATGAGGTAGCGGGACTGTCGAGAGATGTAACAGCAATCTCACGAGAAATGAGAACGATGTCTGTGACCATGAGGGAGGGAATGTCACAAGTAGGTGATGCACTGTCAGTGAACATCAGGGAGGGAATGTCAGAGATGGTACAAACACTTATCACTGAACATGTGATGAGGGAATGTCACAGGTAGTTGACACACTGTTGCTCAACATGAGGGAAGGTGAGACGCTGGCAGCGAACATGAGGGAGGGAATGTTGGAGGTAGTTGAGATACTGTCAGGGCACATGAGGGACGGCATGTTGGAGTTAGCTGCACCAATAATGGAACACGCCCAGACCCCGCGCCCATTGACAGAAACAACTGGCACTCCCACTCCAATCCCCACACCAGGCACTGAAGAGCCTCAAGCCGGGCCCTCCTTTTCTTTTTTTCTTTTCTTTATCAGTAAGTAACCTTTAGCATTGTTGTTGCCAAATTAAGTTTATCTAAGGGTTAAGTCATGGCAGGACAGCTCAGACACATGTTATGCCCCTCTTCTACTATGTGGGAAGTCAGGGACGCTGTCAGTGTCCCTGACTACTACGTGTGTGGGAAGTGCATCCGCCTCCAGCTCCTGACAGACCGCATTGCGGCCCTGGAGCTGCGGGTGGATTCACTCTGGAGCATCCACGATGCTGAGAATGACGTGAATAGCACGTTTAGCGAGTTGGCCTTCACGCAAGTAAAGGGTACACAGCCAGATGGTAAATGGGTGACCAACAGGAAGAGCAGTGCAAGGAAGGTAGTGCAGGGTTCCCCTGCGGTCATCCCCCTGCAAAACAGATACACCGCTTTGGGTACTGTTGAGGGGGATGACTCATCAGGGGGAGCAGCAGCAGCCAAGTTCATGGCACCGTGGGTGGCTCTGCTGCACAGGAGGGCAGGAAAAAGAATGGGGAAACAATAGTGATAAGGGATTCGATTGTAAGGGGAATAGATAGGCGTTTCTGCGGTCGCAGCCGAGACTCCAGGATGGTATGTTGCCTCCCTGGTGCAAGGGTCAAGGATGTCTCGGAGCGGGTGCAGGACATTCTGAAAAGGGAGGGCGAACAGCCACTTGTCGTGGTGCATATAGTTACCAAACATATAGGTAAAAAACGGGATGAGGCCCTACAAGACGAATTTAGGGAGCTCGGAGCTAAATTTAAAAAGTAGGACCTCAAAAGTAGTAATCTCAGGATTGCTACCAGTGCCACGTGCTAGTCAGAGTAGGAATAGCACAGATGAATACATTGCTTGAGGAGTGGTGCAAAAGGGAGGGATTCAAATCCCTGGGACATTGGAACCGGTTCTGGGGGAGGTGGGACCAGTACAAACCGGGCGGTCTGCACCTGGGCAGGACCAGAACCAATGTCCTAGGGGGAGTATTTGCTTGTGCTGTTGGGGAGGAGTTAAACTAACATGGCAGGTAGATGGGAACCTATGCAGGGAGACAGAGGGAAATAAAATGGAGGCAGAAGCAAAATATAGAAAGAAGAATAGTAAAAGTGGAGGGCAGAGAAACCCAAGGCAAAAAACAAAAAGGGCCATGTTACAGCAAAATTCTAAAGGGGCAAAGTGTGTTAAAAAGACAAGCCTGAAGGCTCTGTGTCTCAATGCAAGGAATATTCAGAATAAGGTGGACGAATTAACTGCGCAGACAGCAGTTAACGGATATGATGTAATTGGCATCACGGAGACATGGCTCCAGGGTGACCAAGGCTGGGAACTCAACATCCAGGGGTATTCAACATTTCGGAACGATAGGCAGAGAGGAAAAGGAGTCAGAGTGGCGTTGCTGGTTAAAGAGGAAATTAATGCAATAGTAAGGCGGGACATTAGCCTGGATGATGTGGAATCGGTATGGGTGGAGCTGCGGAATACCAAAGGGCAGAAAACGCTAGTGGGAGTTGTGTACAGACCACCAAACAGTAATAGTAAGGTTGGGGACAACATCAAACAAGAAATAAGGGATGTGTGCAATAAAGGTACAGCAGTTATCATGGGTGACTTTAATCTACATATTGATTGGGCTAACCAAACTGGTAGCAATGCGGTGGAGGAGGATTTCCTGGAGTGTATTAGGGATGGTTTTCTAGACCAATATGTCGAGGAACCAACTACAGGGCTGGCCATCCTAGACTGGATGATGTGTAATGAGAAAGGACTAATTAGCAATCTTGTTGTGCGAGGCCCGTTTGGGAAGAGTGACCATAATATGGTAGAATTCTTTATTAAGATGGAGAGTGACACAGTTAATTCGGAAACTAGGGTCCTGAACTTAAGGAAAGGTAACTTCGACGGTATGAGGCGTGAATTGGCTAGAATAGACTGGCAAAGGCTACTTAAAGGGTTGACGGTGGATAAGCAATGGCAAACATTTAAAGATCACATGGATGAACTTCAGCAATTGTACATCCTGTCTGGAGTAAAAATAAAACGAGAAAGTTGGCTCAACCGTGGCTAACGAGAGAAATTAAAGATTATGTTAAAACCAAGGAAGAGGCATATAAATTGTCTTGAAAAAGCAACAAACCTGAGGACTGGGAGAAATTTAGAATTCAACAGAGGAGGACTAAGGGTTTAATTAAGAGGGGGAAAATAGAGTACGAGAGGAAGCTTGCAGGGAACATAAAAACTGACTGCAAAAGCTTCTATAAATATGTGAAGAGAAAAAGATTAGTGAAGACAAACGTAGGTCCCTTGCAGTCGGATTCAGGTGAATTTTTAATGGGAAACAAAGAAATAGCAGACTGTTAGCGTTAGTGTTTTCTTAGAAGAATCACTCAACACTCAGAGTCGGTTCCAATGCTGATGCAGCTTTTATTACGCTCAGCGGGGAGGAAAAACTCAGGACCGTATCCAGGTTTCTCTCCACAGAACAAAGGGTTACATGCACCTTTATATGTTTCACAACAGTTACAAAACAGTTTACTACAGCTACACAGCCCATCACGGCTGGACACAAGCCAATCACAACGATTATAGATTACATATAGGTTCTTTTAACCCAATAGAATTCCCCTAGTATCCAGGGAACCATATGTTCGGTTATTGTCAGCTTGGGCTGATCGATGACTTTATAGGTTCTCTCCCTAGTTCTTTCATCTGGGAGAAATAATTGGTTTATAACCTTGTTTACAGGAGATGGTTTCCCTCTTATCTTTCTTCCTGGGGAATTAATTGGTTTATGACCTTGTTCACAGGAGATGGTTTCCTTCTTATCTCTGTCTTCCCGCATCCCAGGCATTCCTACAGTGGGCCTCACAGGGTTATTGCTTGGTCATTGAACGTTCAACAGTTCACAGCTTGACTACCTGATTTCCCATCATGCCTGGGCAGCCATTTTATGTGTGTGTCCATTTTAAGCTTATGTGAGTTTTGATGTTATCTAGCAGGTGCCTAATGCCTAGTATTCTGGTATATTCTAAAGGTGCCTACCTCCTACAACACAGACCAATTGAACAAATACTTCGGTTGTGTCTTCACGAAGGAAGACACAAATAACCTTCCGAATGTACTAGGTGACAGTGGGTCGATAGAAGGAGGAACTGAAGGATATCCTTATTAGGCGGGAAATTGTGTTAGGGAAATTGATGGGACTAAAAGCCAATAAATCCCCAGGGCCTGATGGTCTGCATCCCAGAGTACTTAAGGAAGTGGCCCTAGAAATAGTAGATGCATTGGTGTCATTTTCCAAAATTCCGTGGACTCTGGATCAGTATCTATGAATTGGAGGGTAGCTAATGTAACCCTACTTTTAAAAAAAAAAAAGGAGGGAGAGAGAAAACAGGGAATTATAGACCGGTTAGCCTGACATCGGTGGTGGGGAAAATGCTGGAATCAATTATTAAAGATGTAATAGCAGTGCATTTGGAAAGCAGTGACGGGATCAATCCAAGACAGCATGGATTTATGAAAGGGAAATCATGCTTGACAAATCTTCTAGAGTATTTTGAGGATGTAACCAGTAGAGTGGATAAGGGAGAACCAGTGGATGTGGTGTATTTGGACTTTCAAAGGGCTTTTGACAAGGTCCCACACAAGAGACTACTGTGCAAAATTAAGGCACATGGTATTGGGGGTAATGTATTGACGAGAATAGAGAACTGGTTGGCAGACAGGAAGCAAAGAGTGGGAATCAGCGGGTCCTCTTCAGAATGGCAGGCAGTGACTAATGGGGTGCCGCAAGGTTCAGTGCTGGGATCCCAGCTATTTACAATATACATTAGACGAAGGAATTGAATGTAATATCTCCAAGTTTGCAGATGACACCAAGCTGGGTGGCAGTGTGAATTGTGAGGAGGATACTAAGAGGCTGCAGGGTGACTTGGACAAGTTAGGGGAATGGGCAAATGCATGGCAGATGTACTATAATGTGGATAAATGTGAGGTTATCCACTTTGGTGGCAAAAACAGGAAGGCAGATTATTATCTGAATGGTGACAGATTAGTAAAAGGGGAGGTGCAACGAGACCTGGGTGTAATGGTACATCAGTCATTGAAGGTAGGCATGCAGGTACATCAGGCAGTAAAGAAAGCAAATGACATGCTGGCCTTCATAGCGAGAGGATTTGAGTATAAGAGCAGGGAGGTCTTGCTGCAGTTGGTACAGGGCATTGGTGAGACCACACCTTGAGTATTGTGTGCAGTTTTGGTCTCCTAATCTGAGCAAGGAAGTGCTTGCTATTGAGGGAGTGCAGCGAAGGTTCACCAGACTAATTCCCAGGATGGCAGGACTGACATGTGAAGAAGGACTGGATCGACTAGGCTTATACTTACTGGAATTTAGAAGAATGAGAGGGGATCTCATAGAAACATGTAAAATGATGACAGGACTGGACAGGTTAAATGCATGAAGAATGTTCCAGGTGTTGGGGAAGTCCAGAACCAGGGGTCACAATCTAAGGATAAAGGGTAAGCCATATAGGACCGAGATGAGGTGAAACTTTTTCACCCAGAGAGTGGTGAACCTGTGGAATTCTCTACCACAGAAAGTTGTTGAGTCCAGTTCGTTGGATATATTCAAGAGGGAGTTAGCTGTGGTCCTTACAGCTAAGAGGATCAGGAGGTACAGAGAGAAGGCGGGAGTGGAGTACTGAAGTTGCATGATCAGCCATGATCATATTGAATGGCGGTGCAGGCTCGAAGGGCCGAATGGCCTGCTCCTGCATCTATTTTCTATGTTTCTATGCCCTCTAGTTCTAATCTCCCCCATCAGTGGAAACATCCTCTCTGCATCCACCTTGTCAAGTCCCCAAAAAGTTCTTTGGGTGGAACTTTTATGTGACCTCTGCTGGTGTCCAGCTCCTGCCTTCCGCCCTCAATCACAGTAACGAGTGCCTCCACTTCATCCTGTAAGAAATTCTTGGTCCTTGCGCCGCGTTGCATCTTGTATTGCAGCAGCTCCGATTTTTCCAATGAGAATGAAATGTTCTCACACACAACTGGCTCTATACAAATGGCCGATTGCAGACTGGGAGCTGTACTGCACATGCGCGCCCTTAGGAATTTATGCAAAAACGTCCTTTTTTTCCATGCATGCGCAGAAGGATCGGCATCGTTATTTCGGCGCAGACAATTGGCTCCACCCCTCCGAGGCTACAGGACAGGCTGTGCGGCGCCAATTTTGAAAAATGGAGCGGGGAAACTTGGCACATTTATTTTTGGAGTAGTTCTTGAGTAGAAAAACGGGCATAACTCTGGCAATATGCCAAAAACTGGCTTTGGGCAAAATTGGGCCCAATGTCTGTGGCCTGAGTCAGCCTCTTCGATTATTGATCTCGGTGTTCATGGATGATGAGTGTGGTAGCTCTGTCAGTGCACTCTCTCTATACTCAACAACTAATTAAACACTGGTGTCTATTGCATTATAATTAATGTAGTTCTCACAGCAGAACCTAAGATGATTGAGGTTCCCTTAAAAAAAAATTCAGAATTGCACATCCATCATTTCTTTTCCTGCCAAAAATTAGGTCCATCGTGCACGTGCATCACACCCATGATTCCAGCACTACATGTACATCATACAACATGGACTACAGTTACATCTGCATCTCCGGACCTGATTATTGGTACAAAAACAATGGGAAATTTGTCTTTTTTTTCCTCTTTATTTTTTTAAGGTGGAAGATGATTTTTACTGATTTGCTACTTGAAAAAATGTGGTAATTTATTGGTGAAAATTGCTAAAAAAACTGATTTTAATGAGCCTTAAGCATTAACAGACGAGTTGATCATGATTTATTTCTCTAGCTCTCTGGATGCTTCATGCTTTGACAGGTGTGATTATGAACATATGTTAGGTACAAGACTTTTTAATTATGTGTTTTAAATTGTTACAACATGGAGTTGATATTCTGTGTCAAGTTCAGTTCCCCTCTGCTTCCTGCCCTTGCACTCCAATAAGACACAGGATAGTATCTGAAATTACCGAATCAACCTCAGCATGTGCATATTTAGGGAACTTCTCCACAGGTAGTAGTTGAGCTTATAGAAAATCAGATCATTGTTCTGGGAACAGTTTGCAGTCATAAATGGAATGTCATGTCAAGCACAGCTTCAGTTTAGCAGCAGAAAGCTTTCCTCAAAGCAGTCCCATTACTTCTGTTGGGAAATAATTATTGATTTGAAAGCTCCATTGGTTATATTCATTATATAATAAATTATTCATTATAATGTATAATTATCCTGCTACCATAAATGTGTTCTCCAATTTACGTGAGCAGTATCAACAACTTGCATTTATAGGACGCCTTTAACATAGGAAGTGTCCCAAGACATTTATATGGGGAAATCTTACTAGCATGTTTTATTTTTAATTGCAAATTCCAAAGAAAAGTTTAAATCATTATCCATTGCTTTTTATGGTAAAAAATATTTTTGTTTTTTTCTTATTTAAATACTCATAGATTCAAGTTTTGGAGGACCATGTATAGTATTTCAATATTTAGTTTATTCACTTGTCTGATTTGTTCCTTCTTCTCGGTAAACACATGAACAGCTTTATTATAATAAGCTGTTATTGTCCCATATGACTAATGAAATATTCAGAGATTTTGAAGATTCCAGAATTTATGGATCTTTTGGCCACTCGAGTGTCAGAAAGTACCATCCTCAATGTTAAAGTCATGTAATACAGTCAGCAATCCTAGTAAACAAACTGCAGAGACACTTGTACATTCCAACTGGGCTCTGTTCCACAGTATGTAGCTTTACAAATGTTGGGATGGCCACATGTTCCCACATTCCATCACTGCATGTCAACTTTCAGGGTGTTTTCAAGTTGTTTTTTTTGACTTGGCAAAACTCCTATTGCTCCCAATGCAAGTGTTATGAAAAGACAAGATAACTTATTTCTACCTGGAAAATTTATGTGTAGGGGTACTGCAGCCTTTGAGTCATTGTCTGCCCAACAAAATATCATTAACTTTTTAAACATTAATACTCCTGTGTGAATGTTTAAATGTGCATCTTTATGCAGCACATTAATGTTGTCGCTTTTATGACTATTATAATGAATCTGTTCTGTACAAGCATTGCAAAGTAAAATTAGGAGGAAAAATCTGTTAAAGCCCATTCATAGTATGCTAATACAACATAAATACTTCACTTGCTTTTTTGTTGCAGATCATGATACGTAGGAGCAGTAGCCCTGGTGACCTAGAAAGTAATGCAGATTCACTTCAGTCATCTCAAGGAAGATACAGATTGAGAAATAAGAGTGAGTCCTGAACTCATAATATTTTGGTCCATCAGGCTAATCGTGTGATTTTGAATCTTTTTACTTGCTGGGATTGAGGCAGATCATCAGTTGTAATCCTCTCTCCCTCCCAACAGGAGAGAATCAATTCCATTAAAATTATTTGCATCAACTATGTTATTTCCATGCTCCACCTTTAGACCTATCCTTGGACTTAAATTCCCATTCTCCTGCTTTATCTGGGGTGATGGCTGTCCTTAGATCAACTGAAGTATGATCGGCATTTCATCTATCAGGAACTTTTCTGTTCAGATTTGTTCTGTTATTATGTTGCTTTTCAGATTTAAATTGTGGACTTCCTACTCTTATCACTCCATGTAAGGGAATTTGTTGATTTATCAAATTTGCAATGGCTTTTCCATCCTCTGTGATGACTTATTTCCAACTTTAAAACAAAACCCAGGTCAGTTTAAAAAAAAAAGGCAGCATTGTTCTGGAGTTATGCTGATGGATTAATGGCAAAATCTCCTGCTCGGCACAATCATGCCACCAGGATTGGACCATTTGTTGCCTGTCTTGGATAGGCAGGCAAATTGACCATGAATCCAAGATGTTTTGATATGGTTGCTTTTGCTTATTTAGACAATCCTGGATTTCATCCATCTCTTGGACTTTCAGGTGTTCTAAATAAGAACAGCAGTAAGCCATACGGCCCCTCGAGCCAGCTCCGCCATTCAATAAGATCATGGCTGATCTGATCATGGACTCATCTCCACCTCCCTGCCTGCTCCCTATAACCCCTTATCCCTTTATCATTTAAGAAACTCTCTATTTCCGTCTAAAATGTATTCAATGTCCCAGCTTCCACAGCTCTCTGAGGCAGCAAATTCCACAGATTTACAACCCTCAGAGAAGAAATTTCTCCTCATCTCGGTTTTAAATGGGCAGCCCCTTATTCTAAGATCATGTCCTCCTAGTTCTAATCTCCCCCATCAGTGGAAACATCCTCTCTTAATCTTTTACGTTTCGATAAGATCACCTCTCATTCTTCTGAATTCCAATGAGTAGAGGCGCAGCCTACTCAACCTTTCCTCATAAGTCAACCCCCTCATCTCCGGAATCAACCTAGTGAACCTTCTCTGAACTGCCTCCAAAGCAAGTATATCCTTTTGTAAATATGGAAACCAAAACTGCAAGCAGTATTCCAGGTATTCTGTGCCTTGCTGATGTCCATGGTGCTTAAGGGTGTCCTGTGGAGTTCTTTGCTCTTGCGGCTTTTAGCATCTATTGTGCCAGAGTTCTTCTTATTGCTGGACTGTGTATTCAATTCCCTTCTCAGCCATTTTAGATTTCCATGTTTAATGTTGCTTCTTAGTTAGTGCTCTTTCAACAAGAGTTATGGATCATCATGGGCTCCAGGGCTATCCTATATTTCCCTACAGTGCAAAACAATAATTTTTTCATCATGTGAGAGGATAGAGTAGCTCTGCCAACCAGTAGTGTTACTAAAGTTACTGTAAAGACAAGAAGGAAGTAACAATATTTAACAGTCATACAAATAGCTAGACAGTAGGGAAGGGGGAATTAGAAATACATCATGCAGGTAGGGGGACATAAGATAGGTGCTAGAGGGCTCTAGGAGCTTTCGAGGAACATGAAGATTGCTGGTCAGCACAATGGACTGTAAATACTGAGGTGTTCGAGCATTAATGTCAAGCTAATTTTTTTCAAACTGCATTTTGTTACATTTGCAGTTGTGTATGGAATTATCTGATTTTCTTCCTAATTTGCTCTATTTTGTAATTGTGATATGTGAATCAATGCGGTAATCATGTGATAGGGAACAGTATAAATATTTCAAAAGATTAAATGTGCGTAAACCAATTTTCAGTTTGAAATGCTTCGCTAAGCAAAGATTTTCAAATATGAAGCGTCGAACATGAAAAATTATATTAAATGATTTGTATTTTAAAACATTACATGGATTTTATCTGACTTTAGAGGGAATAATCAACATTCTGCATATGTAAAAAATAACTAACTTATTTTTTCTGCTATCACTTAGGTGAGAGTATTAGTAGTGAAACTTCCAATGGTTTTAGTAGTTTCAATGAAACGGAGATATCCTTAACTCAGTGGAAGACATTTGATGAAGGATCAGAAGTCGGTGTGCTAACTGATGTCGCTATTGATGCAAATACAACGCAGAACTGGCAGAGGCTAAGTTCTTCTAATGCTACCATTCTTACAGGTAGGGGTATAGTTGGGCAGAATTAGCGATTTAACCTGCCTTTGTTTACATATTCTTTCAATATAGATTTGTTTATGCATTAGAAACTTAAACTTTCTGTAACCTGTGGAAATCTTGGGGCATTCATTTCATATTTAAACAAGATGTTTTGATTGTTATGGAAAAAGCTATAAACATAGACATTGAAAATAAAAGTAAAGAGGGAATGATGAATCTATATAACACCTTAGTTCGGCCACTGATGGAGTAATATTTACAGTTTTGGGAACCCCATTATTAGAAAGAATATAAGATCCATAGAAAAGTTGTATTGTAGATTTACTAGGATGACAACAGGCATGGGAGGAAATAGCTTTGATGAAATTAAAAAATAAGCTTAGAGAACATTAAAGGGGGATCTAATAGAAATGTTCAAAAATGTTCAAGTATTTGAGAGAGTAAATATTGAAAGGTTATTGCGACTGATTGGTGAATCAAGAACACTAATTTAGGATTAGTGCTAGTGGCATAATGGGGGTTGTTGGAAGAATTTTTTTTTCAGCTTTATTAGAATATGGAATACATTAATGACAGTGACAACATTGAAGAAGTAATTAAAAAAAACAATTGAAGTGAAATATTAAAGGTTAGAGGGATGGAGCATGAAAATTGGATTAAGTTTGACAGCTTTGAAATAGTAATAGCAACAATGCAGAAAATGATGGTCTGAGTGGCATTTTTCTGCAGAAATTTCTAAGATTCTACAATTGTTACTAATATATTTTAGATTGAATTCAGTTTTGATGTATTATTGCTATATTGGAGGAGAATTTTTCCAACAATTATTTATATCCCCTTTGGTTTCCTTCCTTCCTCCAATGCTGGCTTCCTTTTTCTGAAAGAAGGATGATCTGGACTGCCAAGCAGCCTCTGTTTTGTCAAATGCAAGACCTAGTGAATGTCCATGGAAATAATAGTTATAAATAAATGAAAGAATTATAATAGTTAAAAGCAAAGAAAAAATACACTGCTTAGAGAAGCTTATTTTCTGTGGTAAAACTAGCCACAGTGCATTTCGCTTTGAGTTCAACGTTATAGTCTATTTACTCTACAACAACATGCATTTATATAGCACCTTTAATGTAGAAAAAGATCGCAAGGTTCTTCACCGAGGCAGAGGGATAATAGACACCGAGTCAAAGGAAAAGAGATTAGGGGTTGGTCAGAGAGGTGGGGGATGAGGAAAGATTTCGGGAGGGAATTCCAGAGAGTGGTACCATGGCGGCTGAAGACGCAGTTGCCAATGTGGGGCAAAGGGAAGGGATGTGGTAAGGTTAAAAGAGATTATAGAGATGGGGAAGGATGAGACCATGGAGAAATGTAAACAACAATGTAAGTTCAAAAGGACAAGTGTAATGGGCAAGTTTCACTTTATTTGGAATAGGATAAGGGTAACAGTTTTGGATAAGAGTTTGGCAACGATGAGAGGCTGACCAGGACTGTACTAGAGTAATTGAGTCTGGAGATGACAAAGACATAAATTAGAGTTTCAGAAGCAGATCGGCTAAGGTATGGACAGAGGCAAGCAATGTTATGGAAAAAGAAATGGTCAGTCTTTGTGATAGAGAAGATACGAGGCCAGAAGCTTAGCTCGGTTTGAACAATCTGGTTCCGAGACAGTCGCCAGGGAGACGACAGAGAGTCGGTAGTTGAGCGTATGAAGTTTGTGTGGGCTGAAGATGATCTTCCCAGTGCGGTGGAAACATAGAGCTAGGTGTCATTGGTATACATTTGGAAGTTCAACCTATAGCTTTGGATGATGTTGCTAAGGGGCAGCATATAAATAAATGTAATCGGCCCTCTCCTCTGTCGAAACCACTTACTACATCAGAATTATTCGATGGATCCAAGGTAACACCGACTTGTTTCCTCCAATACTGAGCATCTTTTTAAACCCCCACCACCCTCACTGCCCACAACAAGTGCAGGGAGCCCATGGACTTCTTTGTCACTAAGATTGAGACGATCTGTTCAGCTGCTTCTGGTGCTACTTCCCCCGACCTAGCCCTGATCCTGTGCCTTTGTTACCTTCTCTTCTACCACCCCAGATGCCCTCTCCGAGTTCATCATGCCCATGAGACACATTACCTGTTCCATGATTTCATTGAATGGCGAACAGACTCGAGGGGCTGAATGGCTTACTCCTATTTCGATGTTGCTTTGATATCATTTCTACTAAACGGCTGACCACTCATCATCTCTTCGTGGTCCCCATTCTAGCTGACATTGTAAATGGTACCTTCTCCACAGGTACTGCCCCACTCTCTTTCTTTCAAACTGCCATCATTCTTCTCATTACAAAACTCACCCTGAATTCCTTTGTTCTTGCAAGCTGCCGATCTATGTCTAACCTCCTTTTTCTCCATAGTGCTTGAATTTGAATTTGTTATTGCCAACAAATCTATGCCTCCATGTTTGAATCTCTCCAATCAGGTTTCTGCCCCATCACAGGACTGAAACGGTCCTAATCATAATCAAATGACATCCTCTGTGACTGACAATGCTGCATGGTCCGCCTCAACCTTTCTTCAGCCTTTGACATGGTCGACCACACTATCTTCCTTTAACGTCTCTCCACCAAAACTCTCTCTTGCCTATCTGATCGTAGCTAGAGCATCTTCACCAATGGCTTCTCTTTCCACCCTGAACCTCTGAAGTCCCCCAAGTGTCTATCCTTGCCCCCGCCCCCCCTCCTCTTGCTCATCTACATGTTGCCCATTATGTTATGCTCTACTTCGCTACCAACTTTCTCAACCACTCCACTACCATTGTGCTGTCAGACTGCTTGTCTGACCTCCAGTCTTCCTCTAGTTAAACTTTGAAAACATCAAATGAATCGTCTTCAGCCTCTGTCACAAACTCTCTTCCACTGATTCCATCCTAAATCATGCTCAGGTTGAACCAGATTTTTTTGTGACCCAGATGTTCTATTCGACCCCGAGCTGAGCCTCCGACCTCAAATCCTCCCCATCACAACTACCTACTTCCACCTCTGTAACATCGCCCACTCTGTCCTTGCCTCAGCCTGTCTACTGCTGAAATTCTCAACCATGTCTTTGTCACCCTGTCCAGTGTTGACAATTCCAACACTCGCCTGGCTGGCCTCCCATCCTCAATGCTTTCTAAATTTCAGCTCAAAACTCTGCTGCACGTGTCCTGCAGCCTGGCCAATCAATTTTTCTCACTCTAACCAAGGAATTCTGAATGCAATTGTGGTACCCCAACACTGTATTGGCTGAGAATGCCTAACCTAGCACAGGCTAGATACCAAATCTGTCACTTAATGCTCAGATGCTTCAGTACCATATCAGCTGTTGCCTTTATGGGATCTTTTGGAATAAAAATCCATGGCGTATTGTAATGTGTCCAGAATGTAACCAATCTTCATATGGTGGATGCCTATTTTTGCAGTGTTCGATTAAATCACTCGTGGAATATTTTATGTATCCCGTGGAAGATCACTTAGGCTTGAAGTTACATTGTGTGAAGATGAACCTTAGTATTAAATGAAAAAAAAAATTTTTTCATTCATTCACAGGATGTGAGCGTCGCTGGCAAGGCCAGCATTAATTGCCCATCGCTAATTGCCTTCGAGAAGGTGATGGTGAGCCACCTTCTTGAATTGCTGTAGCCTGTGTGATGAAGGTACTCCCACACTGCTGTTGGGTAGAGAATTGCAGGATTTTGACCCAGTGACCATGAAGGAATGGCGATATATTTCCACGTCAGGAAGGTGTGTGACTTGGAAGGGAACTTGGAGGTGGTGGTGTTCCCATTCGCTTACTGCCCTTGTCCTTCTAGGTGATAGAGGTCGAGTGTTTGGGAGGTGCTGTCAAAGAAGCCTTGGTGAGTTGCTGCAGTGAATCTTGTAGATGGTACACACTACAGCCACAGTGCACCAGTGGCGGTGGGAGTGAATGCTTAAGATGGTGGATGGGATGCCAATGAAGCAGGCTGCTTTATCCTGGATGATGTCGAGCTTCATGACTGTTGTTGGAGCTGCATTTATCCAGGCAAGTGGAGATTATTCCATCACACTCCTGACTTGTGCCTTGTAGTTGATAGATAGGCTTTGGGGAGTCAGACGGTCAGTCACTCGCCGCAGAATACCCAGCCTCTGACCTGTTCTTGTAGCTACAGTATTTATGTGGCTGCTCCAGTTAACTTTCTGGTTAATTGTGATCCCCAGGATGTTGATGGTGAGGGATTCGACAATGTTGAATGTCAAGGGGAGGTGGTTAAACCATCTCTTGTTGGAGATGGTCATATCCTGGTGCTTGTTTGGTAGCAAGAATGCTACTTGCTACTTATCAGCCTAGCCTGAATGTTGTCCAGGCCTTACTGCATTTGGCACGGACTGCTTCATTATCTGAGGAGTTGCGAATAGAACTGAACACTGCAATCGTCAGCGAACATTCCCACTTCTGACGTTATGATGGAGGGAAGGTCATTGATGAAGCAGCTGAAGATGGTTGGGCCTAGGACACTGCCCTGAGGAACTCCTGCAGCAGTGTCCTGGGGCTGTGATGATTGACCTCCAAAAACTACAACATCTTTCTTTGTGCTAGGTATGACTCCAGCCAGTGAAACGTTTTCCCCCTGATCCCCATTGACTTCAATTTTGCTAGGACTGCTTGGTGCCACACTCATTTGAAATGCGCTAGGTGCTGCTCTTGGTATGCTCTTCTACACTCCTCATTGAATTAGGGTTGGTCCCCTGGCTTGATGGTAATGGTAAAGTGAGGTATATGCCAGACCATCAGGTGACAGATTGGGGTGGAATACAATTCTGCTGTTGCTGATGGTCCACAGTGCCTCGTGAATTCCCAGTTTTAAGCTGCTAGATCTCCTCTTTAACACTGGTAATGCCACAGAACATGGTGGAGGATGTCCTCAGTGTGAAGATGGGACTTCATCTTGACAAGGATTGTGCAGTGGTCACTCCTACCAATATTGTCATGGACAAATACACCTGCGACAGGCAGATTAATGAGGACGAGGTCGCGTGTGTTTTTCCCTCGTGTTGGTTCTCTCATCACCTGCTGCAGGCCCATTAGGCCAGCTATATGTTGTTCAGGGTTCGGCCAGTAATGATACCAAGCCAACCAGTGTACACTCTGTGCCCTTGCTATCCTCTTTGTGCTTCTTCCAAGTGGTGTTCAACATGGAGGAGTACTGATTCATCAGCTGAGGGGGGAGCGGTAGGTGGTAATCAGCAGGAGGTTTCCTTGCCCATGCTTGACCTGAAACCATGAAACTTCATGGGGTCTGAAGTCAATATTGAAGACTCCCAGGGTCAGTCCCTCCTGACTGTATGTATACCTCTGGTGGGTCTGCCCTGCTGGTGGGAAAGGATGGTGATGGAGGAATTTGAGATGTTGATTCGAGTCAGGCTGTTGCTTGACGAGTGTGTGGGACAGCTCTCCCAAATTTCGCATGTCCCCAGATGTTAGTGAGAAGGACTTTGCAGGGTCGACTGGACTGGGTGTGTCTTTATCGTGTCCGAATCCAAAGCTTAGGTCGATATTGGGCGGTCCGGTTTTATTGATATTGTACCTTATCGCAGTGGTTTGATAAAACTGAGTGACTTGCTAGGCCATTTTTATTCCAGATTTATTTAATTAACTGAATTTAAATTCCTCAGCTGCTGTGGTGTCTCCGGATCATTAGTCCAGCCTCTGGATTACTAGTCCAGTAACACAACCACCATTATACTGTACCCTCATAATTCCTGCTATTTTAACAGAGGGATTAATCCCAGTAAGCATTTATACCTTATCTTGATTTTGTAGCTGTTTGGGGAAGCATCACTCGGGACACTGAACCTAGGAACTATCAAAGATTAGCGGCCTCTTTTCAGAGGCACTCTTTTAATAGATAGGGTTCACCCAATGTGAGATTTCTATTCCACACATTTCATAGCCTCCAAAAATGCAAGCAGACTCCACATGTATGTTGGATCTCAAGGTCCTAAGCCAATTCTCAAAATAGAAGCATTTCAGAATTGTCATACTATCGAAGATTATCCAGATAGTGTAGCCAGGGAACTGGTCAATTGCCATCGAGCTAAAAATGGATATTACGGGCCAAAATGGCCCATATTTTTAAAGGCCTTTCTGACTGGGAGTAGGCGGATGGTGCGACCCATCTGCAATTGCCACTGGGCCGGGGGCGGCGGAACAAAGTTTCCGTCATGCCCCATGTTTCCACCCCGCCCGGCGCTCTGACTCGTTGTCGGCCACGCGCCGACCCCTTTTCTGCCCCGTGGGGGAAATTGCCCTGCGCGAGCGCGGGTACCACCAGTCGGTGCCACTGACTGCTTCACGAGGTGGGAGGCTGCCAGTGGCTGGATGGTGTGTCTGCCCGTAAAGGGGAGGGTGCACTGTGGCAGCCGCCATTTTGCAGTCGGCCCGACAATGGGGGCCGCTGGTCCGCCAACAGGCAGCCCGGTACCCCCTCTTGTGTGCCGGGCCGTTGGCCCGGTTGAACCCGTCCCTAATGGCCCAATGGGCGCCAAGGAACCTTCACTAGGCCTCACAGCATCCCTCCTTTTTAAGTGAAGTGGAGGGATGTTGGTACACATCAGTGCTGCGCTCCCGACGCAAACCTGCCTCAAACAGCGCCCCAAAGCGCTGGGAGACGGTGACAAAGTTAAAGATCCGAATTTCCCTCTGACTCCTGCCGGGCGGTAATAATTCAAAGGGGCGGAGGGCAATTTCCCCCCCCTAACATTTTTCCATATTGGAATGCCATCAACAGTTTCTTCGGGGTTCAGGTTCAAGGGACAAAGTTATCAGTACAAAATGCTTCCAGATAGCCTAACCTCAGCAGTCAGTTAGGGGGTGCGCACATGGTCTCCACTCCACTGTTAACTATTGGGAAGGCTATTGCATTTGATTTGTGTTGAAGTACAATGACCTCCTTAAACTACTATACCTTCTTAAAACACCATGTCTATTATGACAGAATTTTGTCTGTGTTCTCAATATGAGATTTCTGCAGAACCTATAAAGCTAGGCTATACTTTTGCAGTGTACAGGGGGATGCACATTATGTCAAGAATAAAGATCACCCTACCAGTAGGCACACTATTGTATTTCACTGGCGTGATGACATCTGATCCTTACTGGTACTACTTTTGTATCTTGGAATAAGGAAAAAGAATACATAAAACCTAGGTGACTAAATGAGTTACATGCACCAATATTATAGCACCTCATGATTTCACTAATGCTTAGTACTGCAATCAACTTAAGGGAGAAATAGTCTCGGGATACTACTGTTTTGAATGATTTCCGAGTGAACTTATCCATTAGCTGAGGCATACAGATTAGGATGACTGTAGCTTTAATTCCAGGGCTCTGCTGAGTTTGCTGATTTCAATTGGAGCAATGCTAAGGGTGCTACAATTAGCCTCAATGTTCCTGGGTGTGTGTGCATGCGTGTCTGCGTCTACTTGTGGATCTTACCATTGCATTCTCCTACCTGTTTTTGTGTTAGTGCTGGCCAGATCTGTGTGTGACCGTCTTCCCTTCTGTATCTTTATCTTAAATTTCCTTCCCATCTCTACTGTTTTGCTTATCTCTGTTTATCTCCTGTTTTAATTGTTCCTCTACTCCTTCTCTCAGTTTCTCTCTCTTTCTCTTTCTCATGTTTTTCCCTCTCTTTATCTGTCCCCCAATTCCCTTTCTCTACTCTTCTACTTCTCTTGCACTCTTTCTCTTTTCCTTCTGTTCTTTTAGGTGAGGGTTGGCAGGTGGCGTAGGGGCCTGGTCTGAGCTGCAGGTCGTCTTTCCACTTGTGGCTAGCTTTCAGGTTACAGGCGGGAGAAGAGTTCTAAGTTGTAGGCAGGGTAATAGATTTGGCTGGTGAAACTGGCAGGTATGCAGGCTGGTATTCTGAAGGGAGCGGGATGGGATTGGATCAGGGCAAAAGTGTGTAGCATGGTGGGACATAATATCACAAAGTTGCCTTCCTTGGCGATGCAAATTGAGAACTGGAAGTATTTAAAAGTCATCTTATGGACCTGCATTTTCTGCTTCTGCGCTAGCCAGCTCACGATTTTCTGTTCATTCACTTTAATGGGGGGGAAATTGCAGCCTGCAAAGCGTAGAATTGGAAAACTCAGTGCATGGCAAATATATTGGAAACTTAAACCCGTGAAAATGCTTGGATAATTTTAGTCCACGGCCACAAAATCAAATTACTTGTCAATTTTCCACAGTATAGTAAAAAAACATTTGGGAATCAACTTTTTGATCTTCAAATTCCAAGTCCTTTCCTAATTCCAATCAGAATGGGTAAAATAAATATATGCCTCTAGATATCTTGAGCAAATTTTGAAAACATTCTGTTGTGTTTATACAAACACACTGTCGGAGGAAGTAGGTCCGCACCAAGTGTCTTCGTTTTTGTTATGGTAAAATCTTGTATTAATGTCAAATTATTTTTGACCCTTTTCTGTGTAAAATGAGCATTGATCTTAAAAGGGCTCCTTGGCACAAGATTTTTCAAAATGAAATTTTCAATGGAAAGCCATCCTAAATACGGGAACGATAGCATAGCGGTTAAGTTACAGGACGGGTAATCCAGAGGCCTGGACTAATAATACGGAGACGTGTGTTCAAATCCCACCACGGCAGCTAGGCAATTTAAATTCAGTTAATGAAATAAATCCGCAACAAAAATCTAGTGTCAGTGGGCCCAAGTTTCCGATGCTGGAGAAAACGGCGCACCTCCGAGATTTACGTGACCTGCCTGGGATAAAAAGCGCGCCCGAATCCTACCGAGGAATTCTCCGGTCTTCCTGGAGCGCGGCCTGGCGCAGCGGAGTCTCCCTGGAGCGGAGCAAGCTGATCGCAGCCAGCAGGGGGGCGGGGCTAGGGATCAGCGTTCTTCTGAGTGCCGGCAGCGTTGCGCAGGCGCGTTGGAACATGCGCGCCTGCGCAATGGCTCAGGAGGGCGTTTTTCCCCCCAGTCTGTATTTGGGTACTGGGGAGGGATGGGGAAGCGTGGGAAGGGGGCACTGGGGAGGTGATCGGTGGGGGAGAAGCATGGGAAGGGATGGAGGAGCGTGGATTGGGGGGCACTCAATCATTGAAGGGCCGGAGGAGAGAGCAGGAGGTGCCTCCGTCCAGCCTCTTCCCCCCCCCACCCCCACACTGCATTCACCCCCCCCCCGCAACCATACCGCACACACCCCCACCCCTCACTATCAAATATAGAGAGAGACACCTTCCCTTCACATAAAGGTAGGACTTCTATTTTTTTTTTATTGATTGGTTGCTTATTACTTTGGTCTTGGTGCTTTAGGTGCAGGGTTCCTTCTATTTTTTTATTAATTAATTGCTTATTACTTTTTGTGCTTTGTAAATGTACTGCTTTGTATTGTGCTTACTGCTTTAAATGAACTTTGCTTCTTTAATGTTGTTAAGGTATTTATGGAAAATCCTCAAACTTCCCACCCCCCCCCCGGTTGTGATGTTGATGTGTCCTTTGTGTTTAATGCTTCCCACTCCCCGTCTCTGGCTGTGCTCGCACTAAACTTAACTCTAGGTAAGATTTTTTCAGAACTTACAAAAGTGGACACTGAGTCCATTCTAAGTTAGTTTAGAGTAAGTTTTCGCTGCCGAAACTTGCAAAACAGGCCTAAATGACTGGACACACCCCCTTTTGAAAAGAAATACCTGAACTAAAATGAACCTAAACTAACTCACTAGAACTGGAGCAAACTAAGTGCTGAGAATTGCGATTTCTAAGATACTCCAAACTAAACTAAACAAGAAAATTGGAGCAACTCCACTTGAAACTTGGGCCCAGTAATAGTGACCATGGGTTCAATTTTGGCCAGGAGTTGCTCCGTTTTTTTTTTGGAGTAACTTGATTTTTCTGGCGTATCTTAAAAATCCCCATTTTGCGCATTCAATTTGTGCCAGTGTAAGTGAGTTAGTTACAATTTTTTTAGTTTAGTTTTTCTCAAAAGGGGGTGTTACCAGCCACCTATGCCAGTTTTGGTCATTTAGGCCACTTTGACCAGCTAATAGTTACTCCAAATCTATTTAGACCAGCGTATGTGGCCACTTCAGAAAACCCTTGCGGAGAGTTAAGAAATCAGCGCAGGTGGGCACATCAGAGGCCATTCGGCCTGGGATAGGGGCGGGAAGGGAAGCGGAGAGGACCTGCACCTAAAGCATCAAGACTTAAAAAGCACTAAACAAAGAAAGTAATAAGCATTCAATAACAAATAAAAAAAAATAGAAGTAAGTTCTACCTTCATCTGAAAACTCGGCCTTGGAAGGCAGTGGGCCGGCCGGTGCGGGAGGCCACTCAGCCTGGGAGAGGTGCGGGACGACAATGTACCGGGTGACCACTCGACCAGGGTTAGGGGCGGAAACAATTGAACTGCCGACATCGGAGCGCTGCAGCTGCAAGAAGCGGCTGCAGGAAGCAAACTCACCGGACAGGCTGCAGCAAGCAAACGGCAAAACACAAGCAGCTACGATTCCTTTTAAAAATGGCCGATTGCCAAATTTCGCCGCTACTACGCATGCGTGGACATCGCGACCCAACTCCAATGCGCATGTGCCGACGTCCCGGCACTCTTTTCAGCGCAGGACGCTGGCTCCGCCCCCGACTCGACTGGCCGCGCTGCGCGACGACCGAGCAGACACTGGACAGTGGCCAAAGTGGGGAGGAAATTTTTCGGCGCACTTCTGAACAGAGAAAAGTGGCGCGCGCATCTCCGGTAAGTGCGCCGAAAAAAGGGGTGGGCCAAAATTAAGCCCATACAAACTACTGGGCTGTCGTAAAATCCCATCTGGTTCACTAATGTCCTTCAGGGAAGGAAATCTGTCATCCTTACCTGGTCTACCTATATGTGACTGCAGACCCACAGCAATGTGGTTGACTATTAACTGGCCTCAGAAATGGCCTAGCAAATCAATTAGTTGTAACAAACCACTACGAAAAACAATAAGAAGAATAAAACTAGACAGACCACCCGGCATCAACCTCTGCACCGGCTTCGGACATGGCAATGGCACACTCAGCCCAGTCGACGTTACACAGTTCTCCTCACTAACATTTAGGGACTCATGCCAAAGTTGGAAGAGCTGTCCACAGGCTAGTCAAGCAACAGCCTGCCATAGTCATACTCACAGAATCATACCTGTCAGACAATGTCCCAGATACCTCCATCACCATCCCTGGGTATGTCCTGTCCCACTGGCAGGACAGATCCACCCGAGGTGGCGGCACAGTGGTATACAGTCGGGAGGGAGTGGCCCTGGAAGTTCACAACATTGACTCCAGACTCCATGAGGTCCCATGGCTTCAAGTCCAGCATGGGCAAGGAAACCTCCAGCTGATTACCACCTTCCTCACCTGATGAATCAGTACTCCTCCATGTTGAACACCACGTGGAAGAAGCACTGAGGGTAGCAAGGGCACAAAATTTACTCTGGGTGGGGGACTTCAATGTCCATTACCAAGAATGGCTCAGTAGCACCACTACTGACCGAGCCGACCGAGTCCTGAAGGACATAGCTGCCAGACTGGGCCTGTGAAAGGTAGTGAGAGAACCAACACAAGGGAAAAACCTACTTGACCTAGTCCTCCCCAATCTTACCTGTCGCAGATGCATCTGTCCATGACAGCATTGGTAGCAGTGATCACTGCACAGTCCTTGTGCATACGAAGTCCTGTCTTCACACTGAAGACACCTTCGTTGTGTGGCACTACCACCGTGCTAAATTGGATAGATTCAGAACAGACCTAGCAGCTCAAAACCGGGCATCCAAGAGGCGCTGTGGGGCATCAGCAGCAGCAGCATTGTATTCCACCACAATCTGTAATCTCATGGCTCGGCATGTCCCTCTACCATTATCACCAAGCCAGAGACCAACCCTGCTTCAATGAGGAGTGCAGAAAAGCATGTCAGGAACAGCACCAGGTATACCTAAAAATGAGGTATCAAGCTGGGGAAGCTGCAACATAGGACGACATGCAGGTTAAGCAGCGGAAACAGCATGTTACTAACGGAGCTAAACAATCCCACAATGAACGGATCAGATCAAAGCTCTGCAGTCCTGCCACATCCAGTCGTCCATGGTGGTGGACAATTAAACAACTAACAGGAGGAGGAGACTCCATGAATATTCCCATCCTCAGTGATGGCGGAGACCAGCATGCAAGTGCCAAAGACAAGGCTGAAGCGTTTGCAGCCAGCCAGAAGTGCCATGTGGATGATCCATATCGGCCTCCTCCTGAGGTCCTCACCATCACAGAAGCCAATTCAATTCACTCCACGTGATATCAAGAAACTCAGAGCAAAGGCTATGGGACCCGACAACATCCCGGCTGTCGTGCTGAAGACTTGTGGTCCAGAAATAGCCACATCTCTAGCCAAGCTCTTCCAGTAAAGCTATGACACTGGCATCTACCGACAATGTGGAAAACTGCCCAGTTCTGTCCTGTCCACAAAATGCAGGACAAATCTAAACTGGCCAATTATCGGCCCATCAATCTACATCAGCAAAGTGATGGAAGGTGTCATCGACAGTGCTATCAAGTGGCACTTACTCACCAATAACCTGTTCAACGATGCTCAGTTTGGGTTCTGCCAGACCTCATTACAGCTTTGGTCCAAACATGGACAAAAGAGCTGAATTCCAAAGGTGAGGTGAGAGTGACTGTCCTTGACATCAAGGCAGCATTTGATCAAGTGTGGCATCAAGGAGCCCTAGTAATATTGAAGGGAATGAGAATCGGGGAAAACTCTTCACTGGCTGGAGTCATATTTAGCACAAAGGAAGATGGTTGTGGTTGTTGGAAGTCAATCATCACAGCCCCAGGTCATTGCTGCAGGAGTTCATCAGAATGGTGTCCTTGGTTCAACCATCTTCAGCTGCTTCATCAATGACCTTTTGCATCCATCATAAGGCCAGAAGTGGGGATGTTTGCTGATAATTGCACACTGTTCAGTGCCATTTGCAAATCCTTAGAAAATGAAGCAGTCCATACCCCCATGCAGCAAGACCTGGACGACATTCAAGCTTGGGCTAATAAGTGGTGAGTAACAGTCACGCCTCAAAAATGCCAGGCAATGACTATTTCTAGCAAGCAAGAGTCTAACCACATCCCCATGATATTCAACAGCATTACCATCACTGAATCTCTCTACCATCACCATCCTGGGGGTCACCATTGACCAGAAACTTAACTGGACTGGCCACACAAATACTGTGGCAACAAGAGCAGGTCAAAGGTTGGGTATTCTTTGGCAAGTGTCTCACCTCCCGACTTCCCAAAGCCTTTCCACCATCTACAAGGTACAAGTCAGGAGTGTGATGGATTACTCTGCACTTGCCTGGATGAGTGCAGCTCCACCAACACGCAAGAAACTCAACATCATCCAGGCCAAAGCAGCCCGCTTGATTGGCACCCCATCAACCACCTTCAACCTTCACTCCCTCCAGTACAGTGCACCGTGGCTGCAGTGTGTACCATCTATAAGATTTACTGCAGCAACTCGCCGCAGCTTCTTTGGTCAAACCTATGACCTTTACCACCTAGAAGGACAAGGGCAGCAGGTGCATGGGAGCCCCACCACCTCCAAGTTCCTCTCCAAATTATGCACCATTCTGACTTGGAAGCATATCGCCGTTCCTTCATTATCGCTGGGTTAAAATCCTGGAACTCCCTCCCTATAAGCACTGTGGGAGTATCTTCACCACAAGCACTGCAGTGGTTCAAGAAGGCGGCTTACCATCACCTTCTCGAGGGCAATTGGTGATGGACAATAAATGCTGGTCTTGCCAGCGATGCCCAGAATGAATTAAAAAAAAAAAGAATACTCCAGGGAAAGTTTTTTTTTAAAAAGAATACGTTTTTGTATAAAGAGAAGATAAAATCCATAGGCCAGTGTTGCTTTCAAGCCTTAAATGGCTGTCCTATATACAGGGATTATTGTGACCACTAGCCTATTTCTGCTCTTCTTATTGGACCACTGCAGTACACAGATGATTTGGGATACTTTGTGAGCACTGGATGCTGAGTTCAAGTTTCAGCTCTGAACCGATAATATTTTATTGATTGATATGCCATCCTACCACTGAGCAGTCCTTTTAGACTCTGCTTAACAAAATATAATCTATAGTTGGACAGCAGCATGTGATGAAAAGAGAAGATTTTTTTCTTTTTTAAACCAGAGTTGATAGGATCTGCATACTTTATAATGTACCAAGTCTTGCCGACAGTACGCAAGCATTTCCTGTAAATGTAATTTTACTTCTTGTAACACTTTTTGGGCAAACTTTCTGTAACCCTTCCATCAACCTTAATCATAGTCACGTTTATTATAATTAGCCCAAATTAAATTGACTAGACCATACCTAACTCTGTCATTCTTCCCATGTGATTGACTGCCTGCTTTCTCCTCCCAACCCTGAATAAGACTGCAGAGAAGTAAGTTAAACTGAATGGAAAAATTGAACAAGTTAGATGCCAATGTAGCAAATTTTAAGCTATCATTCCAACAATTAGGATAAATTACACTTTTTTCCTCCTGCACTTGGTTTGCTTTCTTACAGATATAAAATTATCATAAAATGTTAATTATTTCAGTTCCCTCTGCTCGAGAACATATCAGTTCCAAAGTCTTCAGCTACTTAATTGACCCATCAATCAAAGTGAGAGTTCTCACCTATAACCTGAACTATAAATAAAACAAATATTGTTACAATGCAGTGTAATTATTACCTTCTAGCCTTGAAAGGACATACAATATATTCTGATTTACATGGGACAATGTCCTGTTCTCACAAGCAGCACATGTTATAATTTATCATTAGCAGCGTCACAGGTCATCACTGGTAGTATAAAACTTTATATACAGCATTCATTTTTATTCATCCTACTTCTCTGTCATGCTTCAAGTATTCCACTGAACTTTCAAGCAGTCATACTTGAAACAAAAGTAGAAAGACAAAAAGAAGTTCTCTCTGAGCATAAAATATGGAGTCAGGATGTCTGCATCTTCTTAATTCACATCCTTATGAATCCACCGTTTGCTTAACAGCATTAGACTTTGTGATCTTAAAGGGACTTGCACCTATGTTCTAGCAGGTGAAGCACATTGTGCTAGATTTTACACTTTTGTGCAGATCGTCCAAAAATGGGCGGTATTTCCGGCGTGGGCAGTAAAAATGGGTTTTCAGATCACCAGCTTGTCGCCCATTCCCAAAAGCCCCTAGTCTCCAATTTTGAAATTGGGCGTTACCGCGAGCGATGTGAAATGGGCGTTAGTGTTAAATCTCTCTGACTGTCTGCCGTAAAGTGTCGCCGTGCTTAGCAACGGCATGCCAACGTTCGATTCCCACGATTCAGGAGATTAAGGGTCATCATGACACGTGCAGAAGAGGAGACAGAGAGAGAGGGACTGAAAGCGTGTGTGGCTGTGGTGTGTGCTTGTTTGCCTGTTGTGGAAGGCACGAGGGAGATTCACCAGCAGCAAAAAGCCTACTAAGCACCAAGAACATAGTTGGAACTGAGTTTTTGTCCAACAAATAATATATAACATGGAAGGGATGGAGGAGGCCCTGGAGCTGGTAGCCAGGAACACTGGTGACAGGGCTCCCAGTGGTCTCGGAGCGCGGCACTGCACCCCAAGGTGCCGCACCCCCATTGCCCACAACACGAGAGCCAGGAGCAACTGTTCTCTCCTGTATCTGTCCAAGCAGTAGTTCGGCCGTCATCCCCCTCCCTAAATGAAGCATCGCCTGAGGAGCTCCTCGGCCAGGTGGCTTGGAGTCAGGAGGGGAAGGAGAAGCCGGGGGGGGAGGGGGGGGGTTGGTTTTTACAGAAATACTTACGATTTCAGAGAAATGTTCGGTTTAAATGTTTTTTATTTAACAAAACCTTGTTGTGCATTGGCTCAGATAGCTGCACTGTTACACGCTAGTGATTCCTTAACGTCAAAGGGTATAATTACACTTAACTTCAATCAACATAAACTTTAACTTGCACCAAGGTGGTGCCCATCATTGATGTATGACCTGCGCTGCCAGCAGTGTGTCAGCTTTGTAAATACCACCAACGTTCTTTCAGGCAAAGCGCTCATTTATGAGCTCCTGATGTAAGAGTCTTGCAGCTATCATGCCACCACGGGCCCTTTCATGCGGTCTATAGAGGGACGGGGCATGGCTTCAGCATCAGCCTGATTGGGCCGATATCAGCATCCACCTCCTCGTCCTCCTCTTCCTCTCTCTGCTGAGGTAGACTGTCAGACTCTCTGGCAATTTTTGTCCCCTCCTAATAGCCAAGTTGTGCAGCATGGAGCACACCACCACGAATTGAGCTACCTGCTCAGGGTGATATTGGAGCTCGCCTCCTGAGTGGTCCAGGCAACTAAAGCGCTGCTTAAGCACTCCAATGGTTTTCTCGACGATATTGCAAGTGGCTCTGTGGCTCTCGATGTATCGCTTCTCGGCTTCGGTGTGGGTGTCATGCAAAGGGGTCATCAGCCAGGTGACGAGGCCATATCCTTTGTCACCAAGCATCCAGCATTGACCTTGTGGCTGATTGTTAAACAAGTCAGGTAAAGTGTTCACATGCAGGATGTGAGCATCATGGATGCTGCCCGGAAATTGAGCATTCACTGCCAGTATAATTTGCTGGTGGTTGACGATGAGTTGTACATTCAGGGAGTGGAATCCCTTGTGGTTCCTGAAAACCTCTGCATCCTGAAAAGGTGCCAGCATCGCGATGTGCATACAGTCTATTGCCCCCTGCACCTTGGAGAAGTTAGCAATTCGGTAGAATCCTAAAGCCCTCTCAGTCTGAGCCTCCCTAGTCTTGGGAAGGTGATAAATTCCATCCTGCGGCGTACGGGGCTTCAGTGACCTGTCTAATGCAGCAATGTGTGGCATGCTGAGACAGACCGCAAATGTCACCAGCTGAGGCCTAAAAAGAACCAGATACGTAGAACGACAGTGCCGTGGTAACTTTGACCTCAACAGACATTGCAGTACTGATGGTGCTGGCAGGCTGCAGCTCTCCCCTTATGAGCTGGCATACCTCAGTGATAACCTCTTTGTGGAAGGGCAAGTTGAGATAAGACTGCTCCTCCCTGTACTTGCAGGGGGTGTAATGTCTGGTCCTTCTCATCAGTCTGGCACTTCTTACATTGGGCACATAATACTGTGGAGTTGTACCTTCTGCCATCTCGAGTCTGCAGCATGTAATTGGTCATCAAGAGAGGGTGAGAAAGGACAGGCCCCATTGCAATAGCTGTTTTCCACCGATTGGTCACAAAGAATGAATGTCCCGATGAAGACACTTATTAAATTCCAATCGTTCACAGTATGATAAAGATGTTTGTTCAGATGTTCACATTACCTCCAAAGATCTCCAGAGTATATCCGAACTTCCTCGAGATTGAAGCAGAGCAGCCTTTTAAATGATGCGACATGTAATTTAGAACATGGCGTCCATACCGCTGTGATTCGTTCAGAACAATCCACTTTTTCTGGGCGGTTTTTTGGGCGAGCGATATTGTGGGTGAGATGTGTGCAAAGTGGTGAAATTGATGCTGGCCTATCTCCTGGGTGTTGGTTTCGGCAAATGTGATCTTTACGATAAAATAAAGTGGGCGGTCGGTATTATTGAATCTCGGCGCTAATTACATGCGGAAAGTAACGCTCAGCGATAAGTGTCCAAAAAATGGGCGTCAGTTTCCATTTTGTGGCTAAATGGGCGATATCTGGGTGTTATGTCATTTCAGCGTTAAAATGGATGTTAATTGGGCGTTATGCATGCAAAACATAGTAAACATAGGAAATAGGTGCAGGAGTAGGCCATTCGGCCCTTCGAGCCTGCACCACCATTCAATATGATCATGGCTGATCATGCACTTCAGTACCCCATTCTTGCTTTCTCTCCATACCCCTTGATCCCTTTAGCCATAAGGGCCGCATCTAACTCCCTTTTGAATATATCTAACGAACTGGCCTAAAAAAAAAGTGGAAAATCTTGCCCATTGTGTTTTACATGTCCCCGTCTTTATTAATTTGCTCATCCCCTGACTTAACCAACCTTGGGAAAATATCATGACTGCCCCTTCTCACTGAAGTCTTGCAAGGTTAGATTCTGTGCCATTTTCAGCTACACATGGATACAGTGTTTGATTAGGTGAATGACAATGCAAAACTAGTTTTGTTTTAAACTAATAAGAAGTAACTCACTGTGTAAATTCTTTTACAATAATAACATTTATCATCCTCTAATGCACTCAGAAATTGTAATATTCCATTCCATTCTTAATTTTCATTTGAATTTGAGTTTCTTTTAAAAAGAACAAAACTGGTCTAAAGGAGGCAGTGACAAGAGCAGGTGGGAGATGAAAAGCGTGTACAACAAGCCTGGGTGAAAAGAGGCCGATAGGAGCGCTCGGGTTTGGGTAGCAGTGAACATGCGCACACAAGTGAAGGCACAAGAAAATTTTAGGTTACATAAAATAAAATGCCACCCTCGGTATTATCCCATCTAATCCTATTCTCCAGCCGACCATTCCTCCTACTGCTGCCTCGAATCTCATCACCAAGCTCATGGCTCCCTCTTCCAATTGTGGTAACTTTGACTATGCCCATTGTTGGTTCTTGCAGAGAAGCAACCACAGCAATCTACTCCATATTGCACCTTTGTAAATAAGGCCCTCAGCATCCACATGGATGTATCAATCAACATCCTAGCACTGACAGAAACCTGACTTCTTAACCCTTGTCAAAGTCTCCCTGCCGGGCTACATATTCCACTATAAACCACAACAGTGTTACTCTTATTGTCAAGTCCCACCTCGAGCTTTCGCCTGAATCTTTGGGCATTCCCATTCAAATATCTTCCCCCAGCCTTCAATCTTCGACCTTGTATTTAAAGTTCTTATTGTCTGCAGCCCTCTCAAAACCCATGCTGACTTCCTTGTAGGATCTCTCTCCTATCTTTCCTCAAGCTGGTGACCAAATACTAACTCTCTACCTTAATTACACTTTCTATCTTTAGAATCATAGACATATACGGCACAGAAGGAGGCCATTCGGCTCATCGTGTCTGTGCCGGCTGAAAAAGAGCTATCCAGCCTAATCCCAGTTTCCAGCTCTTGGTCCATTAGCCTTGTAGGTTACAGCACTTCAAGTGCCTATCCAAGTACTTTTAAAATGTGATGAGGATTTCCACCCCTGCCACCCTTTGAGGCAGTGAGTTCCAGACCCTCACCATCCTCTGTGAAAAAAGTTCTCCTCAGCTCCCCCCTAATCCTTCTACCAATGACCAGTTAGCCTAACGTGTCGTTGGGAAATTGTTGGAGTCCATTATTAAGGAAGCAGTAGCGGGACATTTAGAAAAGCATGATTCAATCAAGCAGAGTCAACATGGTTTTATGAAAGAGAACTCGTGTTTGACAAATTTGCTGAAGTTCTTTGAGGATGTAATGAGCAGGGTGGATAAGGGGGAATCAGTGGATGGGCATTTGGATTTCCAGAAGGCATTCGATAAGTAACATAAAAGGTTACTGCACAAGCTAAAAGCTCATGGAGTTGGGGGTAATATATTAGCATGGATAGAGGATCGGCCAACTAACAGAAAACAGAGAGTCGGGATAAATGGGTCTTTTTCCAGTTGGCAAACAGTGACTAGTGGGGTGCAGCAGGGATCCGTGCTGGGTCCTCAACTATTTACAATCTATATTAATGACTTGGATGAAGGGACCGAGTGTAATGTAGCCAAGTTTGCTGACGATACAAAGTTGGGTGGGAAAGTAAATTGTGAGGACATAAATAATCTGCAAAGGGATATAGACAGGCTTAGTGAGTGGGCAAACATTTGGCAGATGGAGTATAATGTGAGAAAATGTGAGGTTATCCACTTTGGCAGAAAAAATAGAAAAGCAAATTATAATTTAAATGGAGAAAAATTGCAAAGTGTTGCAGTACAGAGGGACCTGGGGGTCCTTGTGCATGAAACATAAAAAGTTAGCATGCAGATACAGCAAGTAATCAGGAAGGCACATGGAATGTTGGCCTTTATTGCAAGGGGGATAGAGTATAAAAGCAGAGAAGTCCTGCTACAACTGTACAGGGTATTGGTAAGGCCACACCTGGAGTACTGAGTACAGTTTTGGTCTCCGTATTTAAGGAAGGATATCCTTGCATTGGAGGCTGTTCAGAGAAGGTTCACCAGGTTGATTCCAGAGATGAGGGGGTTGACATAATGAAGATAGGTTGAGTAGGTTGGGCCTATACTCATTGGAGTTCAGAAGAATGAGAGGTGATCTTATTGAAACATATAAGATACTGAGGGAGCTCGACAATGTGGATGCAGAGAGGATATTTCCACTCATAGGGGGAACTAAACTAGGGGACATAGTCTCAGAATAAGGGGCCGCCCATTTAAAACTGAGATGAGGAGAAATTGCTTCTCTGAGGGTTGTAAATCTATGGAATTCTCTGCCCCAGAGAGCCGTGGAGGCTGGGTCTTTGAGTATATTTAAGGCGGAGATGGACAGATTTTTGAGCGATAAATGAGTAAATGGTTATGGGGAGCGGGTAGGGAAGTGGAGCTGAGTTCATGATCAGATCAGCCTAGATCTTATTGAATGGCAGAGCAGGCCTGAGGGGCCAAATGGCCTACTCCTGCTCCTATTATGTTCTTAAATCTATGCTCCCTGGTTATTGACCTCACTGCTGAGGGTAATCGGTCCTTCCTATTCACTCTATCTAGGCCCCTTTTATACACTTCAATTAAATCTCCCCTCAGTCTCTTCACCTGCAAAGAAAACAACCCCAGCCCAACCAATCTTTCCTCATAGCTAAAATTCTCCAGTCTTGGCAACATCCTCGTTAAATCTCCTCTGTAGCCTCTCTAGTGCAATCACATCTTTCCTGTATTGTGGTGACCAGAACTGTATGCAGTATTCTAGCTGTGGCCTAACTATTGTTTTATACAGTTCAAGCATAACCTCCCTGCTCTTATACTCTTTGCCTTGGCTAATAAAGGCAAGTATCCTGTATGCTTTCTTAACCACCTTCTCTACCTGTCCTGCTACTGTCTGGGATCTGTGGACATGCACTCCAAGGTCCCTCTGTCCCTCTACACTTCTCAGTGTCCTACCATTTATTGTGTTTTCCCTTGTCTTGTTAGCCCTCCCCAAATGCATTACCTGACACTTCTCCAGATTGAATTCCATTTGCTACTTTTCTGCCCACCTGACCATTCTATTATCTTCCTGCAGTCTACAGCTTTCTTCCTCCAGCCAGCTTTTTTCTGGCTTCTCTGACCATATGTTCTTACAGAGCTTGACAGGGTAGATGCAGGGAGGATGTTTCCCCTCTCTGGGCAGTCTGGAACTAGGGGTCACAGTCTCAGAATAAGTGATTGGCCATTTAGGACTGAGATGAGGAGGAATTTCTTCACTTCGAGGGTGATGAATCTTTGGAATTCGCTATCCCTAGAGGGCTGTGAAAGCTCAATTGTTGAGTATATTCAAGACAGATCGATAGATATTTGGATATTAAGTGATATGGGGATAGTGCAGGCAAGTGGAGTTAAGGTAGAAGATCAGCCATGATCTTATTGAATGGCAGAGCAGGCTCGAGGGGCCAAATGGCCTATTCCTGCTTCTAATTCTTATGTTCTCTTTTAACCTTACTCTTAATATAAAATTCCTCTACCCACACCCATGGATACCCCCTCGACCTTTCACTTCGCATTTCCCATGCCGGCCACATCTGTTGGCATAGTTCTAACCACGCCGGTTTTATTCTTTGTTACAGGAAAAGAAACACTTCCAGCACTCTCATCAATTCGCGCTCCATCTCCAACTCCCCTTTCTCTGGCTCTCCATCGGTACCAACTTTACTGCTGCTTTTGACCTGCTAAACAGCTTCCTCATCCACATCGTCATTTATCTCACACCACTGTTGGTTTACTGGTATAGCTCCCTCTTTTGTACCTTTAAGTCTGATTGCTGTCGTCTTGAGTGCAGCTGGTAGACAACTAGAGGGGGATTTTCCTCCATGAAATCAGGAAGAATTGCAGTGGAGAATGTTGGAAAATGCATATGATAAGTCAGAGTGCCGCCACACTGCCACGTGGGGGATTCCTGTCACTCCCAGGAGGGCCGCTGCTGCTCACTCCTTCCCCACGTGCCACACATAAATGGCAGCAGAGATGAGGGGCTCCAGGTGCCGAGTGGATTCTTTCTGCCCCAGTTATTGCCACTTGTAGGTCTGCTAGTGGAAGATGACACGGTAGTCCCTGGAAAGAGGAGGTGAAGGGCTAGATTTCCCTCCATTGGAGAGAAATGGCCTTGTGGGGGCCTCCTCTCCGTGTCAGCTCCAAAGACTTATTTGCTGAATATCTCAACCAAGGTTTTCAATGGGAGTCTTCAGGGTACCTCTACTGCTGTAAAGGTCCTCACCAGCTCTTGTGCTGTAGTCATGTTCCCACTGCAGCACTGCAGGGATTCTTCACCTTTGCATTGGCATGCTCCCTTTTGTGGCCTCCTATGCAACTTTTAAGAAATATTGGGGGTGAAATTCAGCCTCCTGATAAGCCCTGTTACTGCCGGAAAGCAGCGGCCGCATGGCAGAGTCAAATGGCCGCCAATATTTTGTCGAATGGCCGCTGTTTTTCTGTCGAATGGCTGCCGCTTGCGAAATTCTCCTCGGTGGCTTTTGTGGCGGTTCCCGCTGCTGCCGAACCCTCCACTGTGTGTTATCAAAGGGAGCACCTCTGCTCTCCCGTTCCACAAGCAAAATTCACGTTAAAAAATCTTGCAGCCGTAGTGCGGTGCCCCGACAGTTTGTTCTGTCAGTGCACTGTGCAGTGTGTGCAAAATGATGGTGCGGCTGCCATCAAAGGGGAGGGCGCACTGCCGTAGCTGCCATCTTATTTTATTTGTTGGCTGACTGCCAGGTTAGCCCGACAATTATGCCCCAGCTTCGACCGGGCCGCCAACAGGCAGCCTGGCATCCCCTTTTGCATGTCAAGCCGCTGGCCCTGCCGAAACCCTCCCTGATGGCCCAGTGGACCTAACTAAAATAATCGCAGAGCTTGCAGCGGCTCTCCCCTTTAAGTGAAGGGGAGTGGCGTGGTGACACGCTAGTGTGATGACGTCATCAACACCAGCGTGATGACTGACAGCGGCGGAGACTCCGTCCGGTCTCCACTTCCACCCCTCTTATGACCGATCTTCTGCTCTCCGCCCCACTTCCATCCCATTATAACCGACTTCCGCTCCACTCGAAAGAAAAAGGCCAAAGAGTTGAATTTTGTACAAGAGGCCATTTTGTAAAATAAGGCATGCTCAGCCTTTTCCTTTAGTACTCGAGAAAAGTATAAATTTGGCCCTGTTGCTTTATCCACCTTAAGCTCCTTAGTTTAGCTTACACTATTTCCTTTGAGATGTGTAAGCAACTCGTTTGAGGTTTGGTTTATCTGCTCTGCAAGCGGCTGCTCAGTTTTTGCCATCGATGTCATCTATAATTCTGCCCCAGTCCCCCTGCAACAGTCCTATTTATTCGCTAACTGGCCAAAATTGCTTTCCCATTATTTTGACTATGTTCAACTATCTTCCTTTCTAGATTCATTTTAGCTTGTGTAATATTCGTTTTTGTTTACAGTAACTGGTTTCCTTAACCAAAGGACAAATACACCGTTCATAAGCATTAAAATACCTTTTTGTTTTAACATTACTTGCCTAACTAAATCCCCATGAAGCCACTGCGGCATTCTCTCATAGGCTTGTCTCTTCTCATAGGAAATATACACGTCTTCACATCCTTTCAGGATTTTATTTACGATGTTCCATTTCTTTAGTGTGTTGCAATGCTCATCACATAGCCCCCCTCTCCAATTTAACCGGCCTCACTTAATTTCTGCAGGTCAAGCCTTGTGGCACCAGCCCTAAACTTGCTACAGCTGCAAATTTTAAATCTTAAAATTTAAATTTTAAATTTGTGGTCCGAATCAACAAGGTGATCCATCACCTCTAGATCTTCTTTCAACTGTGGCTCATTACTGAACATTATGTCTGAGATACTTTTTAAACCTAAAGGTTCATCATGGAAAGTTTGCATATTTTTCAACAAAACCTGCGAGGAACTTCAAGATTAACACACGTTTTTATAATTATTTTAGAAGCGAAAGGGTAGTCATGGGAATGCGGTCCCTTTAAAAACAGATGCGGGTAATATTGCAAATGAAAATAAGGAAATGGCAGACTTGTTGAATAAATACTTTGTGCCAGACTTCACAATGGAGGAAGAGGATAATATACCTGACATTCCATGGAGACTAATAATGAATCAATGACTGGAAATCACTAAAGTTAAGGTAAACAAGAAAACCGTATTAGAAAAAATAATGGCACTAAAGCCTGACAAATCCCCAGGACCTGATGGTTTCCACCCGAGGAAATTGCTTTAGCCATAATCTTCCAAAGCGCTCTCAATTAAGGAATTGTCTCTTCGATTGGAAAATTGCAAATGTAACTCCATTATTTAAAAAAGGTGAGCGAGAGAGAGAAACCAGAAAATTATAGACCTGTTAGTCTAACATCTGTTGTGGAGAAGCTATTGGAATCTGTAATTAAGAACAGAATATGAGCACTTAAAGAAATTCGAGCTGATTGGAGAGAGCCAACAGGGGTTTGTTAAGGGTATGTTGTGTCTAACAAACCTAATTGAATTTTTTGATGAAATGTACATGTGGCATGGGCTGAGGATAGACAAAATGCAAGGTTCATGATAACAAGTATGAGCATTTTGGAAAGTTTATACTAATTTAATTCTATTAATTGAATAAAACGTCACTTTTTGTGGGTGGTAATTATTTTAAAGACCAGAATTGATGTTTGCATATTATTTCATTTTATTGACTACACTATTCACGAAGCACAATACATTTGAAATACAAATTACTGGATTTCAGTACACTTTTGGCACTGTTATCGGTTAATATTGGCCCAGATGGTGCTACCATATTCACCTTATCACATTTGGACTAAAATTAAAATGCATATGGAAATTTTCAAGAGTGCTGAACATTAAATTAAGTTATATTTACTAAAGTTTCATTTTTGTTTTTATAACTTCATATTGTATCTTGGAGCAAATAAGAGAAGTGTTTTTGTCATAATAAACCATGTGTTACTAGTTGTACGATAATATCAGTTTTTTATACAGATTTTCAAAAGATCTGTCAGGTAGACATACTGAATCATGCGTAGATGTTAATTCGCTATTGATGGAATCTTTTTAATGATGAGTGCAAAATGTTTACTGCAATTACATTTCAAGTGTTTGAAATCCTTATTTGCACAATCGAATATTCTTTTTATAGCCTTCACCTCTCAATGAGTCATTAAGAAATTAACTACCAGCGTATAAAAGCTGTGCAACATGAGCACCACATGTTGTTGTTCTGGATGTTCTACAAAAAAAATGAATGAGGAATAGTATTCAGTATCATTAGTGACTGAGATATTAAAAATTAGACATAATGTGGATGATTCTCCTGCAGTAGTTCTTGTATCTATTGTAACTGTTGTGATTGATTCCACTAATGTCACAAATAATTGAAGAATGAAATGATTATTTTCTCATTGTTTCCTAAATAGTGAAACTATTTGTAATCCAGAAACAATACCCAGGGTATTTAAAAGAATAATGGGTATTAAATCAGATGTGCCCTGTTGTGTGACTGAATAAATTGATATGGAGACAGGTGATTTCAAATGGTGCCTGATTAAATATTAAGGGCTGGACTTTCGGCTTTGCTCATTTAGGGGTGGTAATGGCAGCGGGGTGGTAAATTTTGCGCCCAGGAGCAGTTTGTGCCTCAGTCAGCAAAATTGGGCAGGTGGGCCCTGAGTGTGGGATGGAGTGTTAAGGGAGGTGTTGGGGCGCTAGGCTGGCTGAGCATGCGAAAATCCTGAGCTAAACAGTTGGCCTCGGAGCGAAGGGCCTGGGGAGAAAAAAAAACCTGAAAACCCCCCACCAAAAACATTCCCAATGAATAACTCGCGTCACTACAACATAAATCGCTAAAAAATAAAAAACAATCACACTTACCTGAGGTCGACATTACTTGCCTCACTGTAGCCACTACAGCTTGGACTGCCCGCTTTCACAGGCAGTCCCAGCACTGCGGTTCACAGAGTGCTACGGATCAAGCGGGAGTAAAAAGTCAAGCTGGTGTCGCAACCAGGGGCATTGCACACTGGCTCGTCACTTCCGGGCAGTAATGTTCCAGGCTGCGCCGAAACCGGCCCTAAACCCCGTTGGGGTGCTGGAAGCTGGCCGCCCACCTGAATGAGCTTACCGGCACTATTGCTGCCCCTCTGGGGCAAAAACCGAGACAACAACAAGCCAAAAATCCAACCCTTTAACTTACTCATTTTATTGCATTGAACACTTGATTTATGGCACGATACATTTTGCTTTGAAGTTTTTACAATAACTATGGAGTAAATTGAATGTTAAAAGAATGCATTTCAGGGTAACATAATAGATATATTGGAACTTTATACATTACTTAACTTAGTGTGTAAAATTACCACTTGGTAGTATGATGAACCACAAGAAAAGTATAGATGAGGAAAGCCTTTCAACACAGCTTGGTTCATCCACTCAAAGACCTTAAATGCCCCCCATCCCATCACAGCACCCAACTGTTTCTTAAACTATTAAAGTTTTTTCCACCACGAACCTACTCAGATCATTTAATGTGCTGATCACTATGTGAAGAGAACTTCCCATATCAGTCCTAAATTTACCTTGCAGTAGTTTGAATGTGCGCCCTCTTGTTATAGTTTAATTTGAAGCAGTGTTCTGGATTTGTCTTTTTTAAACTTAAATTGCCATGTATATTTCCACGAGGTCACCTCTCATTTGTCTCCTTTCAAGGCTGAAAAACTGAAATTTATCCAGTCTTTTATCATAGTCTAATGGTTTACAGTGACTGAACGTCAAATACTGTCTTTATTGCATGAGTTCTGGATTTTTCGCAAGAAATTTATAATTAGTGTCGTAAGAACATAAGAAATAGGAGCAGGAGTAGGCCAATTGGCCCCTCGAGCCTGCTCCGCCCATTTAGTAAGATCATGCCTGATCTGATCATGGACTCAGCTCCACTTCCCTGCCCGCTCCCCATAACCCTTTATTCCCTTATCGCGCAAAAATCTGTCTATCTCCGCCTTAAATATATTCAGTGACCAGCCTCCACAGCTCTCTGGGGCAGAGAATTCCACAGATTTACAACCCTCAGAGAAAAAATTCCTCCTCATAATTTAAATTGGGTGGCTCCTTATTCTGAGACCATGTCCCCTAGTTTTAGTTTCTCCTATGTGGAAATATCCTCTCTGCATCCACATTGTCGAGCCCCTTCATTATCTTGTATGTTTCAATAAGATCACTTCTCATTCTTCTGAACTCCAATGAGTATAGGCCCAACCTACTCAGTCTATCTTCATTAGTCAACCCTCTCATCTCTGGAATCAACCTAGCGAACCTTCTCTGAACAGCCTCCAATGCAAGTATATCCTTCCTTAAATACGGAGACCAAAACTGTACTCCGTGTCACTGATTTATGATCCTGAATAAAGTCAAATTCTGTAATTACATGGATCTGAGATTTTCCAGAATTTTTAAGTATTTTGTGGATTGCATTCCATAATTTTCAGTTTTTCATGAAAGTTGGATATCTGTGGCAGGCCTCTTAACTAGTGCCTCTGAAGCCAGGGGTCAGTCTCATTCTTCCCTGTGCCACCTTTGTGGGTTTGAAAGTTTCCTTTCTGTCTTCATGCCTAGAATTGGACATGATACATGCACCTATGATATGACCAGTGACATAAGAACATAAGAAATAGGAGCAGCAATAGGCCATTCGGCCCCTTGAGCATGCACCGTCATTCAGTAAGATCATGGCTGATCTTCTATCGCAACTCCACTTTCCTGCACTATCCCCATATCCCTTGATTTCCTTAGTATCCAAAAATCTATCAATCACTGTATTGAATATACTCAGCGACTGAGCATCCACAGCCCTCTGGGGTAGAGAATTCCAAAGATTCTCCACCCTCTGAGTGAAGAGATGTCTCCTCATCTCAGTCCTAAATGGCCGAACCCTTATTCTGAGACCGTTGGGCGGGCTACATCATCCGAACACAAGACTTCCTAAGCAAGCGCTCTACGCAGAGCTTCGACACTGCAAGTGAGCCCCAGGTGGGCAGAGGAAACGCTTCAAGGACACCCTCAAAGCCTCCTTGACAAAGTGCAACTTCTCCACCAACTCCTGGGAATCCCTGGCCCACGACCACCCAAAGTGGATGAAACCGGAAGGGCGCTGAGCACCTCGAGTCCCATCGCCGAGAACAAGCAGAAACCAAGCGTCAACCCTGGCTCCCCGACCACCCTTTCTTTCAACCACTGTCTGTCCCACCTGTGACGGTCACTTTAAAAACTCACTTTTAGAGTGGAAGCAAGTCATCCTCGACTCCGAGGGACTGCCTATGATGATGATGATATAATTGCAGAAGGACATCTTTACTCTTATACTCACATCCTCTTGTAATAATGGCCAACATACCATTTGCTTTCTTAATTGCTTGCTGTACCTGCATGTTAACTTTTAGTGATTCGTGTACAAGGATACCCAAGTCCCTCTGAACACCAACATTTCCCAATCTCTCACCATTTAAAAAATACTCTGCTTTTCTATTTTTCCCACCAAAGTGGATAACTTCACATTTCTCCACATTATATTCCATTTGCTATGTTCTTGCCCACTCACTTAGTCTGTCTATATCACCTTGAAGCCTCTTTGCATCCTCCTCACAACTCACATTCCCACCTAGCTTTGTATCATCAGCAAACTTGGATATATTGTATTTGGTCCCCTCCTCCAAATCATTGATATGAATTGTGAATAGCTGAGGCCTAAGCACTGATCCTTGCGGTACCCCACTAGTTACAGTCTGCCAACCCGAAAATGACCCGTTTATTCCTACTCTCTTTTCTGCTTGTTAACCAATCCTCAATCCATGCTAATATATTACCCCCAATCCCACGAACCCTAATTCTGTTTAATAACCTCTTTTGTGGCACTTTATTGAAGGCCTTCTGAAACTTAAAAATACACCACATCCACTGGTTCCCCAGAGCTACACCTATGATATGACCAGTGACCACAGTTTTAAGCACAACTTCCATCTGTTCTGTGCACGATACATTTTAAAATGATCTTGACCATCAAACTCTTAAATTTTATAATGCTTGTAATTTTACTTTTGAGAAATCAAAATTAAGCAACATTCTGCTATTTACTACAAAAACAACTCAAATGACAATGTTTCTTATGTTAACAACACATTTCAAAAGGAGCCAACAAGTGAATTCAATAGTTTAATGTTTTTAGTATTCACGTGAAATTATTCAGAAGCATTCAGTGTAGCATTCAAATCTGACTATTGTTGAATTGTCTTCTGATTTTAAATTTAATTAATGTGCATTACTGAAATTTAAATGAATTGCAGCTGATGTATGATCATTTTGTTTGGAAAAGATCAAAGGGATTTTAAAGTTTTTGTTGACTTAAAGTGAAAGTACAAGCTTAATTCTCGGTTAATATTGTAAAGGGTTTTTGTTGAGGGTCCGAAAAAGTATGTCCGTCCTGAAGAAAATGTTGTCGGCCAACCTGCGGCTGAATATTGCAGAAGGGTTTTTCATCCCGAGTAAAGGGAGTTAGTTACAAATCATTATGATCGTACATTAATTTGGTGCATTCATTTAAGCAAACCTGTGATGTATATTTTTCTGTTCTTTCTTAGGTTGTGATACTGCCCTTCCTACCCTCTCTGCAGCTTGCACACAGCCCCATCTCCCCACCCTTTCTTCAGCTTTCCCCATGCAACCTGAATCCAAGGACTCTCCCCCGCTCCTGGATGAAACATTGCATCAGTCTGTCTTGCAAATTCCTGAGGATCTGGGTACTTTTTTGATTGATTCATACAATTTTCTTTTTTAATCTCTTTGTTGGGGGTAATTTAGTTGGTTCATTGAATTTTCTGCTTTCTAAAAAGATATGGTGCAAATGTTTTGTACAAACAACCTCATTATTCTGCTTTATTTATCACTGTCTCTAATTTACATTTGAAAATCCTAAATCAGATTTGAATAACTTTAATGTTTCAATATGAACATATCTGCAAGAAAACAAAAAACTATTGAACATTGAGATTATCCTTTCAATATTGATCACTTGTTGATACCAGATATATCTTAATGTCAGTTTCAAGATGTCCACAACTTTAAGGAACAAAGTATCAGTAATTTTTATGGAACAGTACATGTTATGGGCATGCTAATGTCATAGAAAATATGATTGAAACAGTTTGAGATTGTGGCCAACAACTCATAACTGAAGCATTGAATTCACAACTATACATTATTTAATGTAGCAAATTGGGATCAAATCACCAGAAAAATAGGTTTAGTGATCCAACTCGGTTTGCTGTTGTATAAATATAATGAACTTTGAGTATTTGGAATAAATAACCTTTGGAGGGTTTCACAATCAAAATGAATATATCTACTTCCAGCCCAACTGCCTGTTGTTTAATTCTGGCTGCCCTTCAAGTAACTTTAGTGCAACTTGCTTTACGTGATTCCTTTTCACGTAGCTCAAAAAAATACAAAAGAAAAATATGACCATGTTCATTAGCATGCATGTTCAGCATATTGATCTCTGTACAGTTAAACATTTGCTCCATTTTTTTCATTAATGTATGATATCACATTCTAGATGAGACCTACAGTTGGGCGCCATGTTGGCATATTCTACTGCCCGTTGGTGAAATTGTGACCGATGGAAGTTAAAGGATAGATGCTTCTGATGTTGCACCTGGACATATTGGATTGCTTATGCACAGTGCATAGAGAGAAATCAGGTGGAGAGGATTGCATGGATCATGTTGTAAAAAATTAACTGATACCCAATTTTCTATCAGTTGGGTGAGCTCCCATATGGGCATGTGATCCTTCCCGCCCGATGTTCCTCCATGCTCTACTGTAGGCCATCTTATATGCCCAGGAACAGGGGGATCTGAATATTCAGGTAGCTTAGAAATGCATCTCCAAGCAAAACTCTGTCTGAAAGACCTGACATTCAGTCACCACACTTAATAACCTTTTCCAGACCATGAAAGATCATCAGTCTATTCTAGACAAAAATGACTTTTGATGGATGGATGAGTGAGGGACCCACCCAACTTCTGTTTTATCAGAGATGATGAATAGGAGCTGAACTAATTTAGTAGATCTCAGATTTCCTTGGGGAACACCCCACCTGAAAATAGTTATAGGCTCTCATGGCCACTAATAGTGGTAGATACAAGTCACAGTTTCTTGCTTAATTTCCCCAGGCAGGTTGCCCAGGGAGTGCATTGATATGATCTGTGGAACTGTCTGCTAGTTGAACTGTCCTGTTTTTTTCTGGTGGAGGAGGGGGTTGGGGGGAGGTGGGGGGGCAGTGGTGGTAGTATAAGAGTATCGTTGAAATAGATCTGAACAAATGTAATTGGCCAGTGTTCTAATAAAATGTTTTTTTTTTAAACGATGTAACTTTGCACATTTGCATATAATAAAATAGAAGTCCATAAATAAATATATTTGGAAATTTACATCACAACTTTGCGAAAACTGCTTTATATTTTAGTTTGCAATATATCTGAAAATCTGTACAACTGAAACAATGATCTTGATATAGCAGAAAATATCCAGTAGAGGATGCTAGATTCAAATATAAAAACCTATATGAAACTCTTTGAAGCTGCTAATATTTGGTATCATCAAAATCAATTTTACTTTTCTTAAAATCATTATTTCAATGAAAGTGTTAATCAGAATTTCTATTGGATAGGTGCAATATTTGCTTTTTCAAAATCCAATTGACACTTGAAAAAAGCACACTTAATTTTTTATAAGCTATGGGGTCGATTTTCATCTTCACTGCCTGGGCAGTGATCTGGCAGAGCAGGTTGTCCATCCTTGTTTAGAACCTTCCTTGATTTGTATTCTGTTGAAATCAGTGGATTGAAAATTGGGTGGGTTCCATAAAGTGTGGGCCCAGGTGATGAAACCAAAAATCTACTGCTATATGTGTTGTTACAAAAAAAATACAAGTCATTACGGATATGTTTCATTCATCTTGCCATAATTTCTTTTAACTTAATGTGCAAAAATTGTTGGTGGCAGTGCTCTTTATAAATCCTGTTTCAAAATCTTATGTTGCATAAATTTCACCCAAAATGTAATTTGGTCTCTTGGAAGGTGGAAACAATAATATTGATTTTTTTTTTAAATTCCAAATTTCAGCTTTCCCTTAAAAATTTAGTACTTTTATGCAATGTTTATTTTTGGAAATTAAAGAACTACATTTAGTTAATGCAACACCATTCCTTTTATTGGGATCAATGCATGTTCATAATGTACAGTTCAATGTGCAGGGACATTATACAGAAATATTTTGTACAGCTAGCCTAGCCAAGAATATAACTCAGGCCTAACTTTGTTGTCCCTATTGGAGTCTACACTAATGGGGTAGTACCTGTAAGTAGGTATTTTTTTAATGCCCAGCTTAGTACGGGGACAGGAATTGTAATGTGTAACCATTTATCTCTCAAACTGTTTGGGAATTAATGAATTATTTAACAGTAGCTATAATGCACATGACGCCACCCGAACCCTAGACAAAAAACAAAATTGAGAAGAATTAAGGAAGGAAAAGGGCTATCATCACGCTACAGACAGCAGGGCAGCCAAATGTGCAAATTTTAATGTTAAAACACTTGGATCAAGGCTAAGCCGATCCACAGGAAAATTGAAGTACCTATAAACTAAGATAGTTACTGCACTGAGATCTTCGACTAGAACCAAGCAGTGGGAAATCAGTCAGGCCAGATATTGATACAGGTGGTTGGGACCAAAAAAGCAAATTTTGGAATTTACATCAGGAAATGCCTTGGGCATGATTATCAGAACTCCAAACAATCAGTTAATTAAGAGGGAACACATTTTTGGGGGAAGACAAGTGCACTCTGAGAGGATGAAAATTATACAGAAAAGGGAAAGTAGTTTCTGGGGAGTAGCCCCTTTCAGTATAAAGAGATTGGAGGGGAAGTACATAGCTTTCTAGAACTTCAATACCACTGTCCAGTCCAGCTCAGATCAAATGAAAACATCAGAACCACTATGACCTGATCCTACCTCATTCACAGTAATTCAGAAAGGAAGACTATACATGAATAAATCCTGCAAATCCCCTGGGAGGCCAGACATAAGAATTAGGAATAGGAGTAGGCCATCTAGCCCCTCGAGCCTGCTCCGGACCATTCAACAAGATCATGGCTGATCTGGCCATGGACTCGGCTCCATTTACCCGCCCGCTCCCCATAACCCTTAATTCCCTTATTGGTTAAAAATCTATCTCTGTGATTTGAATACATTCAATGAGCTAGCCTCAACTGCTTCCTTGGGCAGAGAATTCCACAGATTCACAACCCTCTAGAAGAAGAAATTCCTTCTCAACTCGGTTTTAAATTGATTCCCCTGTATTTTGAGGCTATGCCCCCTAGTTCTAGTCTCCCTGACCAGTGGAAACAACCTCTCTGCCTCTATCTTGTCTTCCTTTCATTATTTTAAATGTTTCTATAAGATCACCCCTCATCCTTCTGAACTCTTAACGAGTAAAGACCCAGTCTACTCAATCTATCATCATAAGGTAACCCCCTCATCTCCGGAATCAGCCGAGTGAATCGTCTCTGTACACCCTCCAAAGCTAGTATATTCTTCCTTAAGTAAGGTGACCAAAACTGCACGCAGTACTCCAGGTGCGGCCTCACCCTGTACATTTGCAGCAGGACCTCCCTGCTTTTGTACTCCATCCCTCTCGCAATGAAGGCCAACATTCCATTCTCCTTCCTGCTTACCTGCTGCACCTGCAAACTCACTTTTTGGGATTCATGCACAAGGACCCCCAGGTCCCTCTGCACCGCGGCATGTTGTAATTTCTCCCCATTATCCCTTTTCCTGTTTTTTTTTTCCCAAGGTGGATGACCTCACATTTTTCGACATTGTATTCCATCTGCCAAACCTTAGCCCATTCGCTTAACCTATCTAAATCTCTTTGCAGCCTCTCTGTGTCCTCTACACAACCCGCTTTCCCACTAATCTTTGTGTCATCTGCAAATTTTGTTACACTACACTCTGTCCCCTCTTCCAGGTCATCTATGTATATTGTAAACAGTTGTGGTCCCAGCACCGATCCCTGTGGCACACCACTAACCACCAATTGCCAACCTGAAAAGGACCCATTTATCCTGACTCTCTGCTTTCTGTTAGCCAATTCTCTATCCATGCTAATACATTTCCTCTGACTCCGCGTACCTTTATCTTCTGCAGTAACCTTTTGTGTGGCAACTTATCGAATGCCTTTTGGAAATCTAAATACACCACATCCATCGGTACACCTCTATCCACCATGCTCGTTATATCCTCAAAGAATTCCAGTAAAATAGTTAAACATGATTTCCCCTTCATGAATCCATGCTGCGTCTGCTTGATTGCACTATTCCTATCTAGATGTCCCGCTATTTCTTCCTTAATGATAGCTTCAAGCATTTTCCCCACTACAGATGTTAAACTAACCGGCCTATAGTTACCTGCCTTTTGTCTGCCCCCCTTTTTAAACAGAGGCATTACATTAGCTGCTTTCCAATCCGATGGTACCTCCCCAGAGTCCAGAGAATTTTGGTAGATTATAACGAATGCATCTGCTATAACTTCTGCCATCTCTTTTAATACCTTGGGATGCATTTCATCAGGACCAGGGGACTTGTCTACCTTGAGTCCCATTAGCCTGTCCAGCACTACCTCCCTAGTGATAGTGATTGTCTCAAGATGCACCAACATTCGTGTTCTCGATCAAGACGACAACCCCAGCATCGAAGCACTGACCACACTTGATCAGCTCCGTTGGGCGGGCCATATTGTTCGCATGCCTGACACAAGACTCTCAAAGCAAGCGCTGTACTCGGAACTCCTACACGGCAAGCGAGCCCCAGGTGGGCAGAGGAAATGTTTCAAGGACACCCTCAAAGCCTCCTTGATAAAGTGCAACATCCTCACCGACACCTGGGAGTCCCTAGCCAAAGACCGCCCAAAGTGGAGGAAGAGCATCTGGGAGGGCGCTGAGTTCCGAGAGCATGCAGAAAACAAATGCAGGCAGCAGAAGGAACGTGCGGCAAGCCAGACTCCCCACCAACCCTTTCCTCCAACGACTGTCTGTCCCACTTGTGACAGAGACTATAATTCCCGAATTGGACTGTTCAGTCACCTGAGAACTCACTTTGAGTGGAAGCAAGTCTTCCTCGATTTTGAGGGACTGCCTATGATGATGACATGAATAATTATGACCTGAGATGAATTGCAGCTGAGAGTTTTGGAATGAATACATCATTCTCTTTGACTGAATCACCGTTCATAATTGCTGCTTCCACAGGAAGTGAGATGGCATTGCCATCTGTCTGCAAAGAACTGGAAGACTAATGTGTTCACAAACAACAGAAAGTGAATGAAATTACCTGTTCATGTGTGGAACAACTTGCACTTATCTTGCACATTTAATGTTGCAAAATGTTCCAAAAAGGTTAGAAAAGAGGGAAGCAGGAGTGGAAGTAAGACGAGTTGGGGAGGTGTCTAAAACTGTAATCGATGAGATAGGATTTGAGGAGAGTTCAGAATGTAAAGAGAGATGCTGAAAAATGGAGGGGTTTAGGAAGAGAATGCCACCAGTAGTGAAGTATAGAGAAGGGGGAAACACTGGAGTTGAAACTGTGAGGATACAGAGAGATTTATAAAGGAAGGTAAGGATTTTGAAATCAATGAGCGAGGCAGGGAGTTGATGTAAGTAGAAGAGGATGGGATAATAACCAGTGGGACTTAGTTTGGGATAAGATGACAACAGCAGACTTGGATGTGTTGGAATGTGTGTAGGTTAGAGCTTGGCAGCATTGGAGAAGTTGCTAAAGGCATGGATGGTTGGGCTGAGGTGTGGATGCAGTGCATTGGGAATACCACTGTGTGATGGTCTTGATCTGCAGTATTAATTCGTTTTGATTTCAACACTCTGAAAACCGACATCGAAAGGCAAATCCCTGTTCTGCTGCAATATCACTGGACGAAGGGACGAGTCGAAGAGATGTACAAGTGTTAGCTAAGTCTTCGGCACTCTCTCCAACACTGGAGAGTATTTTTTTTAAATAGTGAGAGATTGGGAAATGTTGGTGTTCAGAGGGACCTGGGTGTCATTGTACATGAATCACTGAAAGTTAACATGCAGGTACAGCAAGCAATTAAGAAAGCAAGTGGAATGTTGGCCTTTATTACAAGAGGATTTGAGTGGAAGAATAAAGACATCTTACTGTAATTGTATAGGGCCCTAGTGAGACCACACCTGGAGTATTTTGTACAGTTTATGTCTTCTTACTCAAGGAAGGATATACTTGCCATAGTGGGAGTGCAACAAAGGTTCACCAGACTGATTCCTGGGATGGGGAAATTGTCCTATGAGGAGAGATTGCGTAGTCTAGACCTATATTTTCTAGAGTTTAGAAGAATGAGAGGTGATCTCATTGAAACATACAAAATTCGTACAGGGATTGGCAGGATGTTTCCTGTGACTGGGGAGTCTAGAACCAGGGGTCACAGTCTCAGAATAAGGGGTTGGCCATTTAGGACTGAGATGAGAAGAAATATCTTCAGTCAGAGGGTGGTGAATCTTTGGAATTCTCTATCCCAGTGGGCTGTGGAGGCTCAGTTGTTGAGTATATTCAAGACCGAGATCGATAGATTTTTGGATATTAAGGGAATCAAGGGATATGGAGATAGTGCAGGAAAGTGGAGTTGACTCAGAAGATCAGCTATGATCTTCGTCAATGGCGGAGGAGGCTCAAGGGGCTAAATGGCCTACTCCTGCTTCTATTTATTATGTTCTCATGATTTATAATATCAGGCCAGCAGCAATGTAACCATACTGGCATGTGACAGCTGTAGTGGACTCTGTTCACTTGCCCCTCCTGAGGATTCTTGCTGTTAATCTAGGAACTGTAGGCCATTGCTTATCCAAAGTCACACAATTAAAATTGGATACCCATGTCTCTCATAAAAGAGATGGAATCACCATGCTCGTGGAAATCAATATAGACAGAGCTTTGAAATTGATTTCAAATCAATCAGCAAGCTTTCCAACCTCAACATTTTTTTTCCACTGAGAAATCAGATTGCAGAGTCAAGACTCATAGTACAGGATGTCATCAATGTTGAAAAGAGCAGAAGACAGCACCTCCCAAACCTGTATTTTTGAAGAAGTGCTGGTTAGGTAAAGGGAATAGTAGATGTAGTGCAAGTAGATTTTCAGAAGGTGTCTCAGGAGGACTGTCATACAAATGCATGTATAGGATACAGCATCACATTTTTGTAACTTGCATTTCATTACAACATTTATCAGTAATGTTTTAACTTATCTAAGAAGCAAGTCATAATAAATAGGTATATGTAGGCTTGGTAGGTCCAAAGATAATTCACTTCTCAATGTCATCATAGATATGTAAATCCTACTGTTATATATTTTAATCTGTCATGATTTTTCCGAACCAAACATCAAAATGCGCTGTTTCATTACACCATTCTGTTTGATTTTTTATATTTAAGAGGAATTCAAGTTGTGTACAAAACTTAATGCTTTGTCGATGTCTCATAAGTGTACCCTTTTCTCCGCATTATATTTATGAAGGTTTGGAGTCCAAACTTAAAAACGTATTAGAAAACGTGGCGTATTTGACTTCTGTGATTCATTGTTTCACAGCATATTCGTGCAGAACAACTATATTGGCCCTGAATTTGCAGTCGGTATGATTAAGTACCCTGAGTACGCTGTCGTACCGCTTTTGAACTTGTGATCTGTCAAGTTCCAACTCCGCATTGGCTTCGCTGCACGTTTTACCTACCCATTGAAATCAACGTGCTGATGAAAAGTTGGGCTAATTGCTCAACTACTGCACATTAATTACACTGGAAATTTTTACGGCACAGCGTAAGGGGAGGGTGGGGGTGGATGAGAAAATTGTATAGATATTAATGATCTTGAAATTAAATTAACAGTGCCTTCTTAGTTTACCTTGTCACTTTTGTCAAAACCCACTAGAAAAAGAATTAAGATGCAATGCTGACTCTGAATGACCTTGCCCTAGGCAAGTTCGCTTATCATTCCTTTTGTCATTTTTTAAACTGACACGTTTCCATTATACGAATGCTGAGCGTTATTTGAAATATTCATTGGGATATAAAATTTTGAATCCAACATGGTATAAATCTGCCACTGTTCCCTTAACTTTATTTTTAATAATCCTTTCACAGTTTCCAATTTTGTTTGGCTTTTGTTTTGTGTAAGTTAAATATTTAAATACTAATAACTTCCCTTTCATAGTGGGTTTTTATTAGTGCTACACAAAAAATTGGGGACATCTACAACCACAAACCATAGCAATCGCCTCTGTTTTCTGATTGGGTAAGAATCAAAAAGAGCAATGCCCCACGTGATCCCAGGTATGATTACGTACAACGGTGCGCTCCTGGGATCCGTGGGCTACTACCCTGTGCACAACTCTGTGCAGCAAAACAACGCAAGTTCTCAAAGGGGGGTTCACACCAGGTAACTGCAAATTTCTAACGGATTTTGGCAGAGAACTCCTTAGCTACGCCGCTGACTGCAAATTCAGGGCTATTGTCTTTGCTTGTTGTGTTTCTCTGAATTGTAATAAACTGGAAACAATTGCTATAATGTTCTGAATTGACTAAAAATTAATGTAAGCACTGTGGGTTTGCATGATTGTTGTGCAAGAACTGCAACATATATCATGGCCAATAATTGAAGTACCTGTAGTAAAAACTATGTTTTGACATCTTTATTTTAATCTACAGACAGTAGTGAATACCTTGCAGATGAGTGCAGTATCATCGCTGGAGGAAACCTCACTGGTTGGCATGCTGATGCAGCTGCTGTGTTGTGGAGAAGAATTTTGGGCATTTTGGGAGATGTCAACTGCATACGGTGCCCTAAAATCCATGCCCTGGTCTTCGAATATCTATATGACCTCTGGCACAAATTAGCTAAGGTATCCTGGAGATATTTGTTTTTCAAAGTTTCTCTGTTATAAAGTAGACAACCTGTGTATTTTGTAGCATGTGTATTTATATGTATCTCACATCCAGAATTGGCAAACAGGGAGATGGTTAGCAGGGCATCATGATAATTATCTCCTTAACATATAATCAAACACAATCCCAAAACTTTTCAAAATCCTTCACAATCACATAGTGTTTAATACAGTTTATGATCTGCCACTTACCCCATCAAATATGTTTCAACACTAAAACTTAATGGGGCAGAATTTGCGGTGGGTATGACAACGTACTTTGAGTATGCCGTCATACCGCCTTTGAAATGAACAGCAAGTTCAGGATTTCCGCATGCACTAAATCCTGAACTTGTGATCTGTAACGTTACAACTTGACAAATTACTCAATCCGACATTGAAATCCTAATGCTGCCGCAGAGTTGGGCTAATTGCCCAGCAATTACGTATAAAAAATTTTACAGCTGGTGTGAACAGGCGCAGGGCCTGTTTGCACAGCATATGGGGATACCTTTTGGAAATCCAGGTATGTAGTAAAAGCTTAAACTACAAGCCACTATTTCATTCTTACCGTCAGATGGCTGGTGTTCTGAGTGAGGCTGCTGCCAGCTTTGACATTCTGAGGCTGGAAATGGAAGGATTTACACAGTATATTTCAGTATATTTTCAAAGTACTGAAGTTTAAATGGAGATAGCCAAAGATCTAATAGTTGTATGGCAAGGACTTCAAATAATAACAATCTCTAATTGTATTAATTAGAGACCTGTTTGCTGATTGGAGCACCTGCCCACATGATCCCAGGTACTCTTAACCAATCAGATTGAAGGATTGAGAAATAAACGGCCTAAGGACTGAGATGGAAGTGTAAATTAGAATAGTGAATTTAATGCCAAATCAGGAACAGAAAGGGAAATGAAGAGTTGGAAAGAAAGATTGTATTAAGAAAGAAAAAAAAAGAGACAAAGAAAAGGTTTTAAAAAATTTTTTAATTTAACAGCCTAGAAATTGGCCTCCTTAGCACCTCCTGTTATCGCCTCCGGGGGGTGATGACGGGCGCTAACCGGGTTCTGAGTGCGGCAATAACATTGACTCCCGCCACAGTCGGCAGGACGTTGGTGGCAATGGTGCGTTGTTGCACCACCATCTCCTACGCCTGTAGATTGTGATGTCATCGCTGTATGCATCGGCCCGGACCTGAACTTGGGTTCTGCCCCCTGCAGCATCGCTGAACGAAAACATCAGCAGCTGCAGGAGGTGTCCATCGGGAGGCCGGCTGCTTCGGGGGTGATGGTTAAAGGCAAGGGTGGCCTAGGTAAGTTTTAAAAAAAATATATTTAAAAAATTCATAAAACAAAAAAAAATTTAACATCTGTCTTTCAGGTTTCTGGCGGTCTTTGCCCATGATCGATCAGACCGACACTTTGCTTGAATGCATCGGGCTGATCGGATGGGATTGCGGCTGCCGTCGGTGAAAGACAAGTTTTTCTTTGTTGCAGAGCCTGCATCGATAGCCTTTCCCTTTATAAGGGAGGGAAGGAGCTTTTCAATGCGGCAGCGCTGCATGGCCCAGTGTGCAGCACTCCACAGCTACTGCCCCACCTGCTGCCGATTGCGCTAATTTTTCAAACTTTTAAAAGTTAGCGCCCTAAACGTGACGCTCCCCAATTTCTCTCCCAATATTTTTAAAATCTCCAATAACAATTAAAACCTGAAGGAATGGAGACTCCAAACTTGTAATAGTTAATTTTCAGTGCTAGAGAGGTTGTTGACAGTAAATTAACACTTATCGCATTGTTAAAAAGGTACTTAGACTTGAAATAACTTGATCTAACTTTCTCTGGCGAGTTTAATTTGTATCTACTGCACAAATACAGCAACTTCATACCAGTCAATATATTTCAGTAGTGAGCCACACAGTGCGATGTCGCTTTTGCAAAACTAACGATGGAGCGACCCAATGCGAACAGCAACTTTGGGATATCCGCATTTACCAGCGCATCTGCCCCGCGCCTGAATTTGCTGTACTATTTGCACATAAATAACTGCGAGCGTCATTAGAATCACCGTTATTTTGAGAGCAAAATCTAACCCAATGTCATCAATTCGCCAATACAGATCTATATTTAGATTTGAAAAAACTGCTTCTTGACACTTATGCACTGTGTCTGGATTGATTTTTTTTTGCATTTGCACATAAATTGCATTTGTTTGCATCCCTGTAAACTGCTGCGCATTAAGTAGAGGAACAACATAATAATGCTGTCAATACTTGTTTCTTTAGAAGTGAAATAAGACAAAGGCAAAATTCAAAAACACTTTGTGAAATGCTGGTCCGATTAACATTCCAATAGAAGTAAACATGGAAGGTTTCATTGAACTGGTGACTAATTGGAACAAGTCTTTTTAAAAACAATTTTTGGTTCATGGCATGAACTTTAAAAAGTTGAATATCTAGTGGAGGCTAAACTTTTGTGTAATAAATGGATATTTTCTTAGCATTTATTAAACACTCAGGTTTGGTGACTAAACATATTTGAAAGGGTAAGTGGCTGGTTAAAAAATTTGTATAAAACACTAATGGTTCGGATGGATTTTGCGAACTTTTGAGATTGCGTTTGACTGCATGTTAAAAAGATAATTTTCATTATGCCCTGCAATTCAGCTACCTGATTATTTAGGTTTGTTTCAACATTTAACCTATTTCAGGCTATGAATGATTGAATATCTGGGATCTAAAACAATCATCAGGTATTATAAGTAAAGCCAGATAATAGAAATATCATAATGATATATCATGAATTAAATAATTTTACAGAAGCATAAATTATACATAAGACTAAAATGTTGAAAAAATTATGTTGCAAGATTGTTTTGCCCTGAAGCAGTCAGCACTAACGATCGCCTGCAAAGTTACTTACCTGTAAAACACCATCATGATCACTACCACTGTCAGCCCCCACAAGCCCTGAGATCCTCGACCTCCAGGCCTGGCCCTGGCTTCCGATCTCCAGGCTCTCCGACCCTCAACCTCCCCCAGCCACCGATCAATCCCCTCTCTCGGCCCACGATCTCAGCCACCTATCACTTACCTATGGGCTGCTGCGGCGCTAGCAGCGGCCTGAACTTCCGCACTTATCTGAGTGGCCTCCTCCCGCAGCACCATCTCTATGGATAAAAGTCCGAGGCCCAATATCATCTGACTCTACCATTCAAAAATGGGTGATCCTGAATTTCTAGGCCATAATCTATTACTAATTGAAGTAGAAACTTAGGATACCCTGCTAGAATCAAGATTCATTTAAAATTACTTTCAGCATTTACATTAGCTAAAATGTAAATTATAAGTTCACTTCAATTGTATATCGAGTAACATCAATATAGGAAAACCCCTCAAAAGGTCAACTTTTTAAAATAAAAGTTTAAGTTAATGTTGATGCTGAAATTGGGCCATTTAAAATTCAGTTGAGAAACACTGTCATTGTAGATATTGCAATGTCTATGTAATATAAAATAAAAATGAAGCATCACAATGATTCAAATTATGATGTTATGACTGATACAAAACATCAGCAGAGTTTATTAGTATAATGACGATGTGTGTTGGTATTTTGATATTCTTTCTTGGATTCGATCACTCCCAAGGGAGAAAAAAAATCAGTGTAACCTTGTATTGTAAAAAGAAAAGAAAATTTAATAGCAGTTGGGTTAGTATAAAATAAAAACTTTCTCTCACACATTAGACAAGTCTCCTGAGAGAACTTTGCAGAATATGTCCATTATGTAGTTGAATGTATTTGTTTGTAATGGTTTGCTTTGAGAAGAAAAGGCCATTGGTGATTTGAAGTTAGGCACTGCTTAAGTCTCAAGATCTTTTAAGTGTTCTGCTGAATGTATCTTAGAGGTTGCAATCAGGTTATTTGTGCATTTTTCTCAAATATTTTGCTGTTTTTATGAATTTGTGTAACTTAAGACTTAAAATTTAAGTGGCAAGGATAAATTTAAAACACTGCTCATTGTTTCAGTAGAGACCAGGAAATGTTGCATGTAAGAAATAGGGGTGCTCTGTAATGAAATACATAGAAACACATATAAGTAACAATCATTTAACCCAACCAACCTGTGTTTGCCCTCCACACAAACAAATAGTTATCATATTTACCCACCTTGTTCCGATATCTCTTCAAGCCATTTTCCTCCCTCCACTTATCCAATCTAATCTTGAATGTCGGCATAATTTCTGCCTCAGTCAGTAATCCTGGAGGTGAATTCCACAGCCTCCCAAATCTTTGTCTGAAGAAATTTCTCTTGCTCTCTGATCTAAATGTCTTGCGTTTAATTTGTATATATGTCACTCGTTTTTGACCCCCTCAACTCCTGGAAACAGTCTGCTTCCACTCTGTCTGATCCTTTCATAATTTTAAACACTTCTATTATATTGCCTTGTAAGCTGTGTTGTTCTAATAGAAAATATCCAATGTTTCAAGTCTTCATATTTGTATGTGTCCTGTTATTTAGCTAGCTTTCTAGCTTAAATTTTGCTTTTTGAATAATAGCAAGTGATTAATGGCATTTATTTATTACTATGGTCTATTTCTGGTTTTATGAAGAGTTTATTCCAGCTCACCCTCCCACCCCCTCAAAAAAATCTTTGTGGGGATATATTATACTTCATTTCTGTATAGCAGTTTTTTAGTGTGGTACAACAACTGTAAAATACCCCAATTTAGGCACCAGTGCTGTGAATTTCACCTGAATTTAAAGGTAAGAAAATAAGAGAGTAGGCTACAAAGCAATACAATTTCAATTATTAGATAGTTTTTCTCAATGGGAATCTTCACAGGAACCAGAATTTAAGATTATATTGCACATGTATCGTGTTTTCAGTAAACAGAGGTGGCTAATTTAACAGTTGAACTATATTTTATTGTTTCTTTATGCCGTTCACTCTTTCTCACAGGACTAATGAGATCGATCTTTGTGTTTTTTTTCTTTTTAGATTAGAGACAACCTGGGTATCAGTTTAGATAATCAGATTTCACCACAATCTCCGATTCTGATTCCACCTCTTCGTATGTTTGTGTCCTGGTTATTTAAGGTAATCTAACACAACTATTATCATTTATATTAAAAGAAATAAATGCAAATGCTGGAAATGTGAAATTAAAAAAATAAAATGCTTGAAATAGATCAGCCAGCATCTGAAAAGAGAGGTCAACGTTTTAGGTGTAATCCGAACTGTGCACTAAAAGTTAAGCAGGCACTTTAGTAGGGTTGAGGGTGGAAGGGAGAAGTGAGGTGAAGGAACAACAGATACTTTATTCATAGAAAATATTAATGGGCAGTTACATCAGTAGTTTGAGGACTTGAGTACAATGACAACAGCGTTGCAGATTTTGATTTATTAAGATGCATGGTGAATGAAGAACGATTTCATTATTTTGTATTATTTTCTAATTCCATTAAGTCATAAGAAAATGCCTTTTGCAGGCAGATATCAAATTGGAAAATTCCCTTCATTAACTTTTGCTTTTGCAATGTTCCATTTGGCTTGGGTCATAACTATTTTCTTAACTATGCTAGCCTCTTATAATTTTAGTTCTGCAGAAAAATGAATAAATTCCAAAGTATTTATATATACAAAAGCAAAATACTGTGGATGCTGGAAATCTGAAATAAAAAATACAAAATGCTGGAAACACTCAGTAGGTCAAGCAGCATTTTTGGAGAGAGAAACAGTTAACATTTCAAGTCGATTACCTTTCAGATACAATTTACAGATATGTAAAATAAAATGGGCACAAGTCTGAAGTAGATGAAAGTGTACTACAGCAATTTTGTAAGAGTGATTAGAAATTCAGTCTAAGCTCATCAGAAACTCTGGTAGTTTAATTGTATTGCTGTAACTTTTTTTAGGCAACAACTCTGCCCAATGAATACAAGGAGGGAAAACTACAGGCATTCAAGCTAATCGGTGACATTATGACTAAGCGCCAAGATGTCTTGCCAAACTCTGATTTCTTAGTGCACTTTTATCATGTGATGCACAGAGGCATCGTGTGTGAGGATCAGGTAATACAACCATTGCCTTGTTTGAGTTGTAATTTAAAAGTCAAAATGAAGTGTGATGTTCTAAATTAAAGCAGGGGTATTCTAAAGCAAGTGTAAATAAAAATTCTTGGGAAAATACTGATTTTAGATATGCAATCTGCCAAATACCAAATGGGCTGAGTTCTCTTTTATGCATTGTACTCCACAAAGATATCGTTGCGGTAAAGTACCCATTTCAGTTGAGAAATATTGGGGATGTCTGTCCCATTTAAGACTTGAACCCTATGACCCTCTCTGGATGATACTGTAATTTGAAATTCTATTTCCACATTTACAAAGTTCAGAATATCAAACCTTAAAAGCCAAATATAAAGAGGATTGGCTCAAAACTCAAAGGTAAAAGCTAAAAAGTATTGCTTTCAGATATACTTCCAGTATACGGGGAAAAAAGAATTGAGGTAAATGAAAGGCATCTTGACCTGGTGATTATTTATGACCCATAAAATATGCTACTGTGGGTTTTTTTTGGAAGAATGAACCAAGATGGGCTGTATGGCCTTCCTCAGCTATAATTATCATGTGAATTCCAGCAAAGTGATGGTTGGTATACAGGGCAAAATTGGAAAGGCTTGTTTTCAGGTAACACAATATGCCATATGTTGGCATGACAGTCTTATTGGCAACTGCCAGTATATTGGTGCAGGACCTGACCAATGTTTTTCCTTAATGTCAGTACAAGTAACCAGGATGTAAGGGTAGCCTGAATTCCCACAGTTGTCTTCAATGAATTTCTGATAATTCCTGATAGTCACTACCATCTGAACCATTTATTGGGACCAATCATATTGACTGCCTTTAGAGAAGACAGAGCCTATAAGGCACCATTCCAGACGACGAGGACCTCAACCACAACACTGTTTTCGTGACCTATGTGAAAGTTGAGTCATTGCCACAGAGCATAAAAGTTTTATGAGCCAAACTGCAAATGTACTTCCTTCAATATTAGCTGGTCAGCATTAGAACTCATGAGCCATGATACCTCCTTCTAATACCTAATAAAGCAATGTTCTTGAATTTGCCCTTCTTAATGGGTGAGAAAATAGCCTTGAATACCTTTCCTCTGAATGGAAAAAGTTATCGGTAACTCACCTTTCTCCAGTACCATGAGCATCAAAATTTAACTGAGATATCTGTACTTGTGGGCTGACTCCACATATTTCCTTTGCACCTTTCTGAATTTTAATAAGGACACTTGCAGAATATTAATAAAATAAAATCTCATTTGAATATCTCAACAAGAGCCACTTATTTTAGTTTTATAAATATCCTGTTAAAATGCTTTGTGCAGAATGTACAGGTATTTGCTGTTTATCCTTGTGTTCGGCTGTCAAGTAAATAATGATACTATGTAGTTCATTTTGTGGACTGTGATGTGCACTGTGAGCCAGAGATCTAGGCTTGAGTTCTGACTTCTGCATGGATTAAGAATTATCGTACTGTATTTGCAGAGATATCCAAAATAACACTGGTTAGCACAAAGTTAGTAATCTCAGGAATGCAACCAGTGCCTCGTGCTAGTCAGAGTAGAAATAGCAGGATAGTTAAGATGAAAACATGGCTTGAGGAATGGTGCAAGAGGGAGGGATTCAAATTCCTGGAACATTGGGCCCAAATTTCGGGCCGCGCCTAGAACGGCGCAGCCCTGACCTGGACGCCCGTTTTTCGCGCCACAAAGTGCGCCTAAAAAAAACTTAGATTCTCCGGCTTCCTACTGGTCCTCTGGAGCTGGGCGCGGCACAGCACGAGCTGTGGGGGGCGGAGCTAGGTCCCTGTGCTGAAAACAGTGCCGGGACCTCTGCACATGCGCGCTACGATGGACGCGCATGTGCAGTAGCTCCAGGCGCCCAAAACTGTGTGGGAGGGGCCTGAAGCATACAGCCCCTAGCCCTGGCCGAAAGGCCTCACTGGGGCTGCGTGCATAAGGCTGCCTCCCACGCCCAGCTCCTGCTTCCTCCTGACCCAACTCGACTCCTGCTTCCCCCCCGCCCCCGGACCCGACCCGACCCGCGCTCTTTCCCCCATCCCCCACCCGACCTGACCTCCCTCCCCCCGACCTGAACCTCCCTCCCTCCCACCACCCCCCCGACCCGACCCACGCTCCCGACCTGACCTGACCTCCCTCCCCCCGCCCCCGACACGAGCCGACCCGCACTCCCTCCCTCCCTCCCTCCCTCCCCCCCGCCCTACCCGAACCAACCCTCCCCCCCCCCCCCCAGGACCCGACCCGCGCTCCCGACCCCGGACCCAACCCAACGCCATCTACCTGTAAATCTGGTGCTGGGGACGGGCCCTGCCCGAAGTCTTGGGCCCAGCCCTTTCAGCTCCCACCCCCCCCCCCCCGCCCTCCTTTCCCCTCCTCCTTCTCCTTTCCCACCCCCCTTCTCCTTTCCCCCCCTTCTCCTTCCCCTTCTCCCCCCCTTCTCTTTCCCCTTCTCCCCCCTTCTCTTTTCCCTTCTCCTCCTCCCCCCTTTCCCCTTCTCCTCCTCCTTGGGTGGGGAGGGGCGGGGTGGAGGGGGGGGGGGGATCCCAGCACGCTGTTGGAGGGCTCCCGGTGCTGCAGTCAGTAAGTAGAAAATGTTTTATAAATTTTTTTGGATTGATTTATTGGTTGATTTATTGATGTTTTATCATTTATTATTGATGATGGCTCTTTATTTGTAAAACTGAAGTGTTTAATGTTTGTAAACATCCCTTTAAAACCCCCCCCCCCCCCCCCCCATTTCCTACGCCTGATTTTCTAAAGTGTAGACAAGTTTTTTTCGAGCGTACAAAAATCTTCACTTACTTCATTCTAAGTTAGTTTGGAGTAAGTTTTCACTGCCGGAACTTTGAAAACAGGCGTAAGTGGCCGGACACGCCCCCTTTTGAAAAAAAATTCTGTTCCAAAGTGAAACTGTTCTAACTGACTAGAACTGGAGCAAACGAAATGCCGAGAATTTGAATTTCTAAGATACTCTGTTCTACATCAGTTGCTCCAAAAAATCAGGAGCAACTGAGGCTGAAACTTGGGCCCATTAGAACTGGTTTTGGGGGAGGTGGGACCAGTACAAACCAGATGGTCTGCACCTGGTCAGGACCGGAACTGATGTCCTAGGGGGAGTGTTTGCTAGTGCTGTTGGGGAGGGTTTAAACTAATATGGTAGGGGGATGGGAATCTACGCAGGGAGACAGAGGGAAGTAAAATGGGGGCAGAAGCAAAAGGTAAAAAGGAGATAAGTAAAAGTGGAGGGCAGAGAAATCAAAAAGGGCCACATTACACCATAATTCTAAAAGGACAAAGAGTGTTTTTAAAAATAACAAGCCTGAAGGCTCTGTGTCTCAATGCGAGGAGCATTCGTAATAAGGTGGATGAATTAACTGCGCAGACAGCTGTTAACGGATATGATGTAATTGGCATTACGGAGACATGGCTCCAGGGTGACCAAGGCTGGGAACTCAACATCCAGGGGTATTCAATATTCAGGAAGGATAGACAGATAGGAAAAGGAGGTGGGGTAGCGTTGCTGGTTAAAGAGGAGATTAACGCAATAGTAGGGAAGGACATTAGCTTGGATGATGTGGAATCTGTATGGGTAGAGCTGCGGAACACCAAAGGGCAGAAAACGCTAGTGGGAGTTGTGTACAAACCACCAAACAGTAGTAGTGAGGTTGGGGATGGCATCAAACAAGAAATAAGGAATGCGTGCAATAAGGGTACAGCAGTTATGGGTGACTTTAAACCAAATATAGATTGGGCTAACCAAACTGGTAGCAATGCGGTGGAGGAGGATTTCCTGGAGTGTATAGGGGATGGTTTTCTTGACCAATATGTCGATGAACCAACTTGAGAGCTGGTCATCCTAGACTGGGTATTGTGTAATGAGAGAGGATTAATTAGCAATCTTGTTGTGCGAGGCCCCCTGGGGAAGAGTGACCATAATATGGTAGAATTCTTAATTAAGATGGAGAGTGACACAGTTAATTCAGAGACTAGGGTCCTGAACTTAAGGAAAAGTAACTTCGATGGTATGAGACATGAATTGGCTAGAATAGACTGGCGAATGATACTTCAAGGGTTGACGGTGGCTAGGCAATGGCAGACATTTAAAGATCACGTGGATGAACTACAACAATTGTGCATCCCTATCTGGCGTAAAAATAAAATGGGGAAGGTGGCTCAACCGTGGCTAACGAGGGAAATTAACAATAGTGTTAAATCCAAGGAAGAGGCATATTAATTGGCCAGAAAAAGCAGCAAACTTGAGGACTGGGAGAAATTTAGAATTCAGCAGAGGAGGACAAAAGGGTTTAATTAGGAGGGGGAAAATAGAGTATGAGATTAATCTTGCAGGGAACATAAAAACTGACTGCAAAAGTTTCTATAGATATGTGAAGAGAAAAAGATTAGTGAAGACAAATGTAGATCTCTTGCAGTCAGAATCAGGTGAATTTATAGTAAGGAATAGCAGACCAGTTGAACAAATACTTTGGTTCTGACTTCACTAAGGAAGACACCATAACCTTCCGGAAATACTATGGGACCGAGAGTCTAGCAAGAAGGAGGAACTGAAGGAACTCCTTATTAGTCAGGAAATGGTGTTAGGGAAATTGATGGGATTGGAGGCCGATAAATCCCCAGGGCCTGATAGTCTGCATCCCAGAGTACTTAAGGAAGTGGCCCTAGAAATAGTGGATGCATTGGTGGTAATTTTCCACTATTCTATAGACTCTGGATCAGTTCCTATGGATTGGAGGGTAGCTAATGTAACCCCACTTTTTAAAAAAAGGAGGGAGAGAGAAAACAGGGAATTATAGACCAGTTAGCCTGACATCGGTAGTGGGGAAAATGTTGGAATCAATTATTAAGGATGTAATAGCAGCACATTTGGAAAGCAGTGACAGGATCGGTCCAAGTCAGCATGGATTTATGAAAGGGAAATCATGCTTGGCAGATCTTCTAGAATTTTTTGAGGATGTAACTAGTAGTGGACAAGGGAGAACCAGTGGATGTGGTGTAGTTGGACTTTCAAAAGGCTTTTGACAAGGTCCCACACAAGAGATTTGTGCGCAAAATTAAAGCACATGGTATTGAGGGTAATGTATTGACGTGGATAGAGAACTGGTTGGTAGACAGGAAGCAAAGAATAAGAATAAACGGGTCCTTTTCAGAATGGCAGGCAGTGACTAGTGGGGTACCGCAAGGTTCAGTGCTGGGACCCCAGCTATTTACAATATACATTAATGATTTAGACGAAGGAATTGAATGTAATATCTCCCAAGTTTGCAGATGACACTAAACTGGGTGGCAAAGAGGCTGCAGGGTGACTTGGATAGGTTCGGTGAGTGGGCAAATGCATGGCAGATGCAGTACAATATAGATAACTGTGGCGCAAAAACAGAAAGGCAAAATATTATCTGAATGGTGACAGATTAGGAAAAGGGGAGGTGCAATGAGACCTGGGTGTTATGTTACATCACTTATTGAAAGCTGGCATGCAGGTACATCAGGTGGTGAAGAAAGCAAATGGTATGTTGGCCTTCATAGCGAGAGAATTTGAGTAAGGGAGCAGGGAGGTCTTACTGCAGTTGTACAGGGCCTTTGGTGAGGCCACACCTTAAATATTGTGTACTGTTTTGTCTCCTAATCTGAGGAAGGACATTCTTGCTATTGAGGGAGTGCAGCGAAGTTTCACCAGTCTGATTCCCGGGATGGCAGGACTGACATATGAAGAAAGATTGGATTGACTAGACTTGTATTCACTGGAATTTAGAAGAATAAGAGGGGATCTCATAAAAACATATAAAATTCTGACAGGATTGGACAGGTTGGATGCAGGAAGAATGTTCCCGATGTTGGGGAAGTCCAGAACCAGGAGTCACAGTCTAAGGATAAGGGGTAAGCCATTTAGGGCCGAGATGAGGAGAAACTTCTTTACTCAGAGAATTGTGAACCTGTGGCATTCTCTACCACAAAAAAGTTGTTGAGGCCAGTTCGTTAGATATATTCAAAAGGGAGTTAGATGTGGCCTTTACGGCTAAAGGGATCAAAGGGTATGGAGAGAAAGCAGAAATGGGGTACTGAAGTTGCATGATCAGCCATGATCATATTGAATAGTGGTGCAGGCTCGAAGGGCCGAATGGCCTACTCCTGCACCTATTTTCTATGTTTCTATGTATTTGCTTAACAATCCAAAAACATTTATAACAGTAACAACTTGCATTTATTTAGTGCCTTTAAGGTCCGAAGCTGTTTGACAGGAACGTTATCAATCAAAATTTGGCACTGAGTCACATGAAATATTAGGACAGGTAAGTTTTAAGGAGTGTCTTTAAGGAGAAGAGAGAGGCGGGAAAGGTTTAGGGAGGAAATTTCAGAGCTTAGGGCCCAGGCTGCTCAAATGGTGGAGCAATAAAAATCGGGGATGCGCAAATGGCCAGAATTGGCGGAGCACAGAGATCTCGGGGCTGTTGAGCTGCAGGAGGTTAGAGGAGGGCAAAGCCATGGAGGGATTTGAAAACAAGGATGAGAATTTTAAAATCAAGGCGTTGTCGGACCGGGTGCTAATGTAGGTCAGTGAGCGCAAGGCTGATGGATGCACATGATTTGGTGCGTGTTAGGACATGGGCAGCAGAGTTTTGGATAAGCTCAAGTTTATGTAGGGTACAAGGTGGGTGGCTGGCCAGGAAAGCATTGGAATAGTCGATTCTAGAGGCAACAAAGGCATGGAGGAAGGTTTCAGCAGCAGATGGGCTGAAGCAGGGGCATTGTTACGGAGGTGGAAGTAGGTGGTCTTGATGATGGAGAGGGAACGGGTCGAAGCTCAGATCAGGGTTAAATGGGACGCCAAGGTTGCGAACAGTCTGGTTCAGCCTCAGACAATGGGCTAGGAGTAGGATGGTGCCGGAACAGAGTTTGTGGCAGGAACCGAAGGCAATAGCTTTGGTCTTCTCAATATTTAAATGGAGGAGATTTCTGCTCATTCAATACTGGATGTCGGACAAGCAGTGGGAGAAATCAGAGGCAATGGGGGGATCGAGAGAAGTGATAAAGTATATCTGGATGTTGTTGGCGTACATGTTGAACCTGACGTTTTGTATATTGTGCAACTTCAAAACTTTTAATCACTCTTTTATATTAGTATTTTTTTTTACATTGGATCATGTGCAAACATTTCTGTCATAGAGATTAGGGAACTAGATTTAGCAATATAATTGTGGGTACCACTCTCCCACAATGTGAGCTAACAACCTATAATGTAAATGTGCCTTTGGACAGGGTAACCTTAGGGGCTTAATGATGTCAAGCCACCATTACTGGAGGTGCACGAATGGGGTCAAAGATATGTTTGGATGGAAATTCTAGGCTCGCCCAATGTTTATAGTACTGGGCTTCATATTTGAGAGACATATGTGGTTGGAGGGTTGAAATTTGAAACAGTTGTAGAGTGTTGATAGCACACGTTTTCCTTTGAAATAAATTCATGATCAAATACACTCCAATTGGCAGGATTGGCAAATTCATGTTACTGCCTTTGGTACTCAGAAGTCAGGAAATTCCTGCTTTGCACTACATATTAATCATAACAAACCATGTCTGACTTGATTGTCCTTGTTCTGCATTTTTTGTGTATAGGGGTTGAAGTTGGGCTTTACATTTCTGCGTAATCAACCAACTCACTGTTTTTGACACAGGTGTCCAGCCCCCAGCTCCAAACCCTGAGATAGAGAATGGAAATATAGGGAGGGAGTGTTGCAATATTTCCTCGGAAAATGAATCAAACGGACCATGTAATGTTTTGGTTTATGTATATGGGGAAAGAGAAAAGAAAGACTTGCATTTATATATTGCCTTTCACGACTATCGGATGTCCCAAAGTACATTTTGAAGTGTAGTCACTGTTGTAATGTAGGAAACGCAGCAGCCAATTTGCACACAGCTAGCTTCCACAAACAGCAATGTGATAATGACCAGATAAATTGTTTGTGATATTGATTGAGGGATAAATATTGTCTAAGACACCAGGGATAACTCCCCTGCTCTTCTTCGAAATAGTGCCATGGGATATTTTACATCCATCTGAGATAGCAGACATGGCACCAGTTTAACATCACATCCAAAGGTGGCACCTCCAACAGTGCAGCACTCTCTCAGTACTGCAGTGGTGTGTCAGCCTAGATTTTTGTGCTCAAGTCTCTGGAGTTGGACTTGAACACACAACCTGACTCAGGTGAGTGTGCTATCAACTGAGCCACAGCTGACACCTAAATTAATAAGATTAGCTGGATTAGCTCCTTCCGATTCATTTTCGGAAGAAATATTGCAACACTCCCTCCCTATATTTCCCTTCTCTATTTCGGGTTTGGAGCTGGGGGCTGGACAAAAACAAGTGAGTTGCATGATTACGCAGACCTATAAACCTCAACTTCAACCTCCATACACGTGCAGAACAAGGACAATCAAGTCAGATATGGTTTGTTATGAGTAATGTGTAGTGAAATGCAGAAATGTCATGACTTCTGGGTATCCAATGAAGTGACATGGGGAGAACGTTTTCGGCAAGGGGCTCTGGGTTCCTCCAGTATCAGTCACAAATCAGCTTAACATGGTTTTGATCTTCAGTTTGACAGTTGTTCTGGTTGAGTGACAAGAGTATCCAGGTTATCAACTTGTGCTCATGATTTTATTGCTTCATGCTGCCAGAGTCTTCGTCACTACCTCAAATAGATCAATTAGTTGCTTTGGCTGCAGAAGTGGCACTGATCCAGGTCTTCTCCTGTGGTTGAAATCACAGAACTGACCCACTAAAATACTATTCTGCTTGCTGGCGAAGCAGAAAGTTGTTGCTTGAGGAGCCACTCAACTAATCTTATTAATTAATAGGTCTGAAAGTCTCGTGACAGCAACTTTAATACTTTATTAAGAATGAATAGATTGAGATTGTCTGTGTTCTATTTTGTCTTGTATTGATATATAAATCATACTGCAGGTACACACACAAGTGATACATGGCTGCATACCTGCTTGTCGCCAGCCCACTGAATTGAACTTTGGACACCTTGAGCTTGAATCCAGTGTCTTCAGTTCCAGCTGACCACCTTACACCAGTATACTTTCTCATTTCATACCCGCTTTCATAACACAACCACTTTGGAAAAATGGTAGAAATCGATTTTGTCCAGATCTGTAGTGTAGACAGACAGTCGGCTTCAAGCCTTATCTCTTCATGGTTGCTCTGTTCAGCACTTTCCCACTATACTTCTGTATTCATGATAACCTCACTAAACCATTTTAAACTTACGCACTTCCAAAGTCATGTTATACTCATGTCATCTAAGGGTCTATTGTCTACAGGAATACAATTAATTCTACACCAGCTGTCTTATCTTTCGCAGACTGCTTATTCTGCAAAGAGATATTTTTGACACACATTGTACTGTCTACATTTGTTCAACCCATGATGCTTTCTGCTCATGCCAAGTTATCCTAATGTAATCATTTTCTGTTATCACCCCATAAACCTGCACTCTTCTTCTCTTCCTGTCCCAGCTTCCTCACAGCGGCTTCCTCATAAAGCCCTTTGGATTTATGTGTATAGTCGACGGGTTTTGTTTCAGCATATGGCTCAGTTTATTGAGATGGTATGCATCTCTCCAGACCACCTACAACGCTGACCCAGGAATCACAATTCCAGTACAATTATAGGCATTGCTAAATATCAGGGTGGTGTTCGTCCAAAGTAAACAAAGCTTCATGGTTCTCATCAAGTCACTCAAGGCAAGTAGTTAGTTTGCAAATGGCAGTTAGACTCTCCTGTCTCTGAGGAGGAGGAGGAGATGGGTAAAGACCTCCCATTTTGGAAGTTCAGTCTTTATAAGCTCCATGGTGTTTCGTAAGCTGTCATTTTCCAAGTTGCAAGACTCTGGTTTTTAAGAAGAAATCTAAATCAGTAGGGATTGTTCCAGATTCATCTGGCCTGTCATCAGATATCCTGGGTGAATTTATGCACGAACAATCTGACAAGATTGAGTTGGCTATCTCTCAGATTCTTAAAATTGGCAAGAATTGAGTGCTGGCTCATGTGGCAGCACTGGCCTTCAGGTTAAATTGCTAATATTATAGAAGTAAACCTTGAATGTTATGGATACAAGAGCCTGTACCTAGGATATGATTCTGTCCATTATTCTTAAGTTTTCTGCCAGACTTGCAGAAAAGGCTGATGGATTGGCTTTTTCCAGATCATCTATTTGAAGATCAGGTGCTTTAAAAAAATATTAATTAATGAAGTTCATGAGCCATTCCAAATACGCCCTGAAGAGGGCAGTCTTGCAAAGCACAGAGATCAATGAAGTTCTCGTCAGCCAAACAGCAAACAGCTTTTTGAATTAAGGAGTGATTCACCCCAGTAGTCTAGAATGACCAGCATGATTCCATTTTTTAAAAAGAGCCTGTTACATCCACCACCTCCTTCCACTCCTCACTGTGTTGCACTTGATTGCTAATAGCTGCTTTAGTGAGAATTTAATTTAATAACCATAGAATGTGTTCGTGGATTGTGTTTGATGAGGGTTGTTTGCTTTCCATGCCTTTACCCTCCCAAAATAAATTCTGGCTAATCTTGAGGCAATCAAGATGTGCAGACAAAGTTTAGAAGCTGTTGCTTACAAAATACAGAAACGATTTCACCAGACAAGGAAACTCAGTCTTTCACACTCATTACTGTAGTCCTCAAGGACACACAATTTCTGACTGACCATGAACTTCTTCATCCTGACAAAGCCTAAAGTGGCCACACTCCCACAGATCATACAGGCAGTTCAACCAAGAGACCAGCTAGCCTGAGAAATGTATACTGCCATTTTGAAATTGAGAAAACCCACAAAGTACCTCAGATCACTATTAACAGAGTGCACTACAGGTACAACGTTCCACCATTTAGGTTGATGTTACTCCTCCTCTTGCCATAACAGGGCCCTGTCAATAGTCACAGTACTTCTAAGGAAGTGTAAGGAAATAGAGTATTGTAAGGGGATAAAGTATTGTCACCAAAGTGGAAGTAGACAGACAGATGGTCACTAAAGTGGATACTGAAGGTAGTGAATTGATCGAACACACAACATGGTCCAGATTAATGGGATTATCAGTATTAGGAGGTTGTGAGGAGTCGGGAGTTCTTCCACCTCAAGGTAGGGATTGTAATTTATCGCCTATTGACAGATTGTATGTAAAGCTCGCTTATAAAACTCGCTTACAAATGGGTTTTTGGAGAAAGGCTAAGAAACAAAGCTTGATGGTAAATGAACCATCAAATGTGTTGAACTTTAGTATAGACTGATAGAAAATGGAAACTTACATATTCAGTATAGAACAACACCTACCAAGGGCAGCAGGGAGTAAGCTGTCTGGAAACATAGATTGTAGCAGCAGCTGCACTCATGGGAACGAGATAGTTTTGGCTGGAGCTCTTGGGAAAGGGATAGCATTGGCTGATAAGAAACCAGGTGCATAACAAACCCTGGGAAGCAAGGTTAACCAATACATCATGAGAAACTGAGGCAAAGTTGACACTGCAGAACAACACATTCCAGAAGGTTGACATGTGATGGGAGATGGACAGGTTGGGAAACCACTCAGCAGCCAGTCTGATAAGGGTCTACGCAACAGTGAAGCTCCGCTGATGAGCTGTAGGCCAACCGGTGGTCATAGAAGTTTTGTAGGAGAGTTGTACACCTCGAAAAACTGTATAACTGTGCACTTAGAAACTCTTGTATTTCAAAGGTTCATCGGAACTCTTTCCCTGCATATGCTTGAATAAAGATCGGTTGAACCGAGGTTTCGTCTGAGTGATCCCATGATCGCTATATGGGCGGGTGTCGATCCCTTATTTCAGGGGATCCACCTTGCAGAAGAGAAGTCTTTTTAACCCAACAGGAAGTAAGGCCTACGTGTTTATCTATATCTGGATGTTGGCCTGAGCGAGAACACTGGCGTTGGTGCGTCTATCCTCCCAGTGGATTTGCAGGGTCTTGCGGAGGCAGCGCTGGTAGTACTTCTCCAGCGCTTTGAGGTGTCTGCTGTATATGATCCATGTCTCTGAGCCATATAGGAGGGCGGGTATCACGACTGCCCTGTAGACCATAAGCTTGGTGCCAGATTTGAGATCTTGGTCTTTAAACACTCTCTTCCTCAGGTGACCGAAGGCACACAGCGGAAGGAGCATGCGACAAACTAGACTCCCCACACACCCCTTCCCTCAACCATTGTCTGTCCCACCCATGACAGAGACTGTAATTCCTGTATTGGACTGTACAGTCACCTGAGAACTCACTTTTAGAGTGGAAGCAAGTATTCCTCGATTTCAAGGGACTGCCTATGATGATGATGGTGATATCTGGATGAACTGGTTGATACAGATGTCCTGAAAAGAGACAACGTCCAGGAATTGCTGCCATGTGGCATTTGTTATCAATAGAGAAATCCCATTGTGCCTGATACAGCGCTTCTTCAAAGAAGCCTCATTGAAGAGAGAGAAATGTAGGCAGATTCACCACCAATGAAATAATAAATCAGATTCCCATTATCTGTGGTCTGATTTTGTCAGTCATTGTCATTGTGCAGTTTGTTATGGTGATAGTGTTATTTGTGTGGCTGCTACAGCTGAAACTTCTTGCTCATTGATCTTCTGTTCTGAAAAAGAGTTATGGGTCAAAGAGCACTCATAGCCCTCCAGTAGTGGTTATAAGGTATTAAAACATAGACATAGAAAATAGATGCAGGAGTAGGCCATTCGGCCCTTCTAGCCTGCACCGCCATTCAATGAGTTCATGGCTGAACATGCAACTTCAGTACCCCCTTCCTGCTTTCTCGCCATACCCCTTGATCCCCCTTGTAGTAAGGACTTCATCTAACTCCCTTTTGAATATATTGAGTGAATTGGCCTCAACAACTTTCCACAGGTTCACCACTCTCTGGGTGAAGAAGTTTCTCTTCATCTCAGTCCTAAATGGCTTACCCCTTATCCTTAGACTGTGACCCCTGGTTCTGGACTTCCCCAACATTGGGAACATTCTTCCTGCATCTAACCTGTCTAAACCTGTCAGAATTTTAAACGTTTCTATGAGGTCCCCTCTCATTCTTCTGAACTCCAGTGAATACAAGCCCAGTTGATCCAGTCTTTCTTGATATGTTAGTCCCGCCATCCCGGGAATCAGTCTGGTGAACCTTCGCTGCACTCCCTCAATAGCAAGAATGTCCTTCCTCAAGTTAGGAGACCAAAACTGTACACAATATTCCAGGTGTGGCCTCACCAATGCCCTGTACAACTGTAGCAACACCTCCCTGCCCCTGTACTCAAATCCCCTCGCTATGAAGGCCAACATGCCATTTGCTTTCTTAACCGCCTGCTGTACCTGCATTCCAACCTTCAATGACTGATGTACCATGACACCCAGGTCTCGTTGCACCTCCCCTTTTCCTAATCTGTCACCATTCAGATAATAGTCTGTCTCTCTGTTTTTACCACCAAAGTGGATAACCTCACATTTATCCACATTATACTTCATCTGCCATGCATTTGCCCACTCACCTAACCTATCCAAGTCGCTCTGCAGCCTCATAGCACCCTCCTCGCAGCTCACACTGCCACCCAACTTAGTGTCATCCGCAAATTTGGAGATACTACATTTAATCCCCTCATCTAAATCATTAATGTACAGTGTAAACAGCTGGGGCCCCAGCACAGAACCTTGCGGTACCCCACTAGTCACTGCCTGCCATTCTGAAAAGTACCCGTTTACTCCTACTCTTTGCTTCCTGTCTGACAGCCAGTTCTCAATCCATGTCAGCACACTACCCCCAATCCCATGTGCTTTAACTTTGCACATTAATCTCTTGTGTGGGACCTTGTCGAAAGCCTTCTGAAAATCCAAATATACCACATCAACTGGTTCTCCCTTGTCCACTCTACTGGAAAAATCCTCAAAAAATTCCAGAAGATTTGTCAAGCATGATTTCCCTTTCACAAATCCATGCTGACTTGGACCTATCATGTCACCTCTTTCCAAATGCGCTGCTATGACATCCTTAATAATTGATTCCATCATTTTACCCACTACTGAGATCCCTGTTTTCTCTCTCCCTCCTTTTTTAAAAAGTGGGGTTACATTGGCTACCCTCCACTCGATAGGAACTGATCCAGAGTCAATGGAATGTTGGAAAATGACTCTCAATGCATCCGCTATTTCCAAGGCCACCTCCTTAAGTACTCTGGGATGCAGTCCATCAGGCCCTGGGGATTTATCGGCCTTCAATCCCATCAATTTCCCCAATACAATTTCCTGACTAATAAGGATTTCCCTCAGTTCCTCCTCCTTACTCGACCCTCTGATCTCTTTTATATCTGGAAGGTTGTTTGTGTCCTCCTTAGTGAATACCGAACCAAAGTACTTGTTCAATTGGTCTGCCATTTCTTTGTTCCCCGTTATGACTTCCCCTGATTCTGACTGCAGGGGACCTACGTTTGTCTTTACTAACCTTTTTCTCTTTACATATCTGTAGAAACTTTTGCAATCCGTCTTAATGTTCCCTGCAAGCTTCTTCTCGTACTCCATTTTCCCTGCCCTAATCAAACCCTTTGTCCTCCTCTGCTGAGTTCTAAATTTCTCCCAGTCCCCGGGTTCGCTGCTATTTCTGGCCAATTTGTATGCCACTTCCTTGGCTTTAATACTATCCCTGATTTCCCTTGATAGCCACGGTTGAGCCACCTTCCCTTTTTTATTTTTACGCCAGACAGGAATGTACAATTGTTGTAGTTCATCCATGCGGTCTCTAAATGTCTGCCATTGCCCATCCACAGTCAACCCCCTAAGTATCATTCGCCAATCTATCCTAGCCAATTCACGCCTCATACCTTCAAAGTTACCCTTCTTTAAGCTCTGGACCGTGGTCTCTGAATTAACTGTTTCATTCTCCATCCTAATGCAGAATTCCACCATATTATGGTCACTCTTCCCCAAGGGGCCTCGCACAGCGAGATTGCTAATTAATCCCTTCTCATTACACAACACCCAGTCTAAGATGGCCTCCCCCCTAGTTGGTTCCTCGACATATTGGTCTAGAAAACCATCCCTTATGCACTCCAGGAAATCCTCCTCCACTGTATTGCTTCCAGTTTGGCTAGCCCAATCTATGTGCATATTAAAGTCACCCATTATAACTGCTGCACCTTTATTGCATGCACCCCTAATTTCCTGTTTGATGCCCTCCCCAACATCACTACTACTGTTTGGAGGTCTGTACACAAATCCCACTAACGTTTTTTGCCCTTTGGTGTTCTGCAGCTCCACCCATATAGATTCCACATCATCCAAGCTAATGTCCTTCTGAACGATTGCATTAATCTCTTCTTTAACCAGCAATGCTACCCCACCTCCTTTTCCTTTTATTCTATCTTTCCTGAATGTTGAATACCCCTAGATGTTGAGTTCCCAGCCCTGATCATCCTGGAGCCACGTCTCCGTAATCTCAATCACATCATATTTGTTAACATCTATTTGCACAGTTAATTCATCCACCTTATTACGGATACTCCTTACATTAAGACACAAAACCTTCAGGCTTGTTTTTTTAACACCCTTTGTCCTTTTAGAATTTTGCTGTACAGTGGCCCTTTTTGTTCTTTGCCTTGGGTTTCTCTGCCCTCCACTTTTCCTCATCTCTTTTCTGTCTTTTGCTTTTGTCTCCTTTTTGTTTCCCTCTGTCTCCCTGCATTGGTTCCCATCCCCCTGCCATATTAGTTTAAATCCTCCCCAACAGCACTAGCAAACACTCCCCCAAGGACATTGGTTCCGGTCCTGCCCAGGTGCAGACCGTCCAGCTTGTACTGGTCCCACCTCCCCCAGAACCGGTTCCAATGCCCCAGGAATTTGAATCCCTCCCTGCTGCACCACTAGTCAAGCCACGTATTCATCTGCGCTATCCTGCGATTCCTACTCTGACTAGCACGTGGCATTGGTAGCAATCCCGAGATTACTACTTTTGAGGTCCTACTTTTTAATTTAGCTCCTAGCTCCTTAAATTCATTTCGTAGGACCTCATCCCTTTTTTTACCTATGTCGGGCAGTCCTTCCACCACCACCTCTTGCATTAGTGGCCATTGCCGTTGCAGGGTGGCGAAGCCATCTGGAGGGAGTCTGGGTTGGAGGATATGGAATTCCTCAAAGTACCTGGCATTTAAACAAGTTCCAGTAGTGTGGCTAGCCATGAACTGACTTAAAAGGTTGAGTGATTTGTTTGACCTCCCAGACAAGAGAGAGTACCATGAATGCATGTTTTGTGGAATAGATCAGACTATATCTTCAATATGTAAGTAATTGGTTCCACGTCAGTTATATCCAGATGATCATGGATGACAGCTTGAGTTTCAATCTTCAGTCTTTGATATTTACGCATTCACCTACTGTGCACAGTAAGATCTCAGCTAATTTCCTCACACAATTGCTGGAGGGATGAGTAATGCTCTACACATTACAGGATATCTTCGTAACATGAGCTCTTGTTACTAGGCGAACTGTGGAACATACATCGGGCCAAAATGTTTTGTGATTGAGGATAATCTCAGATATGTGGTATGGAAGTAATATCTCACATTCTTCTAGCGCATAGTAATACCTCAAGAGATTAAAAGACATATGCAGTTACAAAAACCATAGCAAAATGTTAGTTGGTTTCTACTAAATTTATTATTTGATTCCTTGCATTTGAAATTGTTCCATTGGTTGAAAAGAAGTCGATGACAAAAGTATTATATGAACAGCTTTTCAGGAGATCTTGTAGCTACTTTAGTGATTTCTTCTGCTTGATTACATGTTTTGCTTTGCCCATGGTATATCAAAAATAAATTGAGAAATGAGATGAACAATATATCAGAGATGAAAATAGGCTATTTTGGAGATGTGGGGTTTGCAGCTTAGCTCAGAGTTGGCAGGATAGTGCAGTTGTGCACTGCTGATTTCGCAGCCAGAGAAGAGAATGGAACTGTTGCGAAGGTGCAGAGTTTCTGGCAGGAGCTGAGCAGAATAGTTTTGCTATTGCTGATGTTTATTTTGAAGAAGTTCTGGTTCATCCACAACTTGATGTTGACCAGAATGGCAAAAGTTGTGCAGTTGAGTGGTGACAGAGAGGTACGGCTGTCATTGGCGTGCATATGGAAGCAGGCTCCATATTTATGGATGATGTCACCAAGAGAAAGTATGAAGTGCGGAGGAAATGTTGCACTGTCAGAACAGATGTTAAACAGAGTCCCCGTCTGACCTCTCTAGTGGATGTTAAAGATTCCATGCCACTATTTGAAGAAGAGCAGTGTAGTTCTCTCCTGTGTCCTGGCCAATATTTATCCCACCTGCAATGTCACTTTAAAAAATAAACTGATTATCTGGTAAATATCACATTGCTGTTTGTGGGACTTTGCTGTGTGCAAACTGGCTGCTGCGTACCGTACATTACAACAGTGACTACACTTCTGAGGTTGTGAAAGGGGCTATATAAATATGTGTTTTTTTTGTTTAGGAACTGAAAAGGAAAGCTCAGTTTGAAAGTTTCATACTGCTATGTTTGTGGAGAAGGGACAAACCGGATTAAGATAATGAGCCGTTTCTTTAATTTTTAACTCTTAGTCCATCAGATTTATTAGCTGATACAATCAGCAATTAGTGTATTCTTCTGAAAAATAAGGGATAAATGAAGTGAATTTGTGCATGTTTGCACCACAGCAACCCACGTCTGCAGATGCACCCCCTCATTGATTAATTGTGACCTCCAGGGGGCGCACATAGCCACAAGTCTCGCCTTTTACTTCTGGTGTACAAAATTGCTTTGCAATTATATATAACATTTTGTCAAAGATTTTACTAGAATAACATCTCATTGTTTTATATTTTATTAATATACATTAGATAAACCAATCACAGGAAATATATTGTGTGCTGTAATAATGGCAAGGATGCTGAAATTTGTTCCTTATGCATTGAAACATTTAATGTGAAGATCTCTAAACTATAAGCATATAGAAGTATACTCATCAATTATTGAGGGTACTCAATGAAGAAATCCTGAAGTAAGGTAGTCAATAAGCCTGCCTGGTTATGATTTTAAGAGCGTAAGAAAAGTTAAGGATGAGAAAAGGACATTCAGACCATAGAAACTCATCTCTCTAGTACTCAACTCTTTCATTATAGCAGCTTCTTTTGAACAATGCTGACATTTTTGCCTCTTATTACGCTGTCTGGCAGATTGCTCCAAGCATTTATCACTGGTGGAGTAAAGAAGTTTTTCCTAGTATCTGTTTTAAATTAATGTCCTCTGATCCTCTTTTCCTGGATTAACGTGAAGCAATATTCACTTTGCTATTCATCATACTTGCTCAAAATTCCCATATGTTGTAGAGAACTCTTAAAGCTTAGTTTAAGCACTGTTGCAATTGTTAGATAGTAATACCATTTCAGAGGGTGCCAGATGGCTGGGGTATCAACAGCCAGTAATTAATTGTAAATGAGTAACTGCCAATAATAAACTTAGGGGTGTGAATTAAAACAGCAGTGCTCTATAAGCATTGCTGGGTCTCTCAAATTGCACAGCAGCCATTAAACTAGTCAGATTCGTTGTTATGGTTTCAACAGTACTGGTTTCTCAAGTGGAGTGCAGCCCCATTCATACCACAAAGATAATGTAATGTCGTAATCCATAAGTTCTTCAATATAGTAAATAAATATTATATTATATTCATGTATAAATGGACAAAAATATGTTAAAATCAACATGATTAATACAATAATTAGTTATTTATTCCCCCATCTGCCTAGTTGCCTGTTGATTTCCAGAATGAATGGTGCACATATTACTTGAAAGCATAATTTGTTTCTGTTGTAATCATGGGATTTTATTGCCTTGAATAATAATGCAATAATTGCTAAACAATTTGTCAATTTCGAGAGTTATATTTTTAATTGTTCACTAGTAATCTAAACATATAGTTATAAACTTGATTATTTAAAATAAATTCCAAAATACAATTTGGCTTTTAAATAAGGGTATCAAAGTGTTACACAAAGGGCATATGAGCAACATTTTTGATGTTTGGAATGTGTTGCCCTCTATAATTTAACTGGGAAGATGCTAGAGCTGTATGCAATATTCTCATGTTGCATTGCTGCTGAATGCAATATCAGGAGGTGTTGGGTCATCTAGACAAGTGTAGTGTGAAGGATAACTTGAAAGGATGTAGTCATCCTTTTGCATAACCTTTGTTGTAATACACAGTTTAGCCTCAAGGTTTCATTCTAACCCAACTGAAATTCCTGAAACATAATGAATCCTAGTAATTATAGCTGGGGCGGTTTTACTGTTGTGAACAACATGCAATGAAGTAATGAAACTGAAAGTTTTTGATATTTTTTAAGATATAGCTATTAATCATATAATAAATTGCAAGAATTTCAAATGAACCTTAAATGTATTTTAGAAAAAAAAACAATGTTAAGTGGAATTGAGTCCTTCCTATGGGATAGTGGGAGGAGGAACGCAGGAGATAGTTCCCCTTTGACTAATTACCCTTCTTCCTCTCCTGAAGGCAACAACTCATAGTTGGGACTAGTTTATTGGGTAGTAGCACCCCTCTTGTACATCAGCCAAGTCGTCATTTTAGATGTGTGAGCCTGTGCAGTGATTAAGTGCAATAATCGATGGGATGCTTTTACAACTCTCTCCCTTACATCTCATATAAAGTGGTGTCATCTCTTGCTTTTTAAAAACAAGGAAAGCTGTCTTACCATTTAAAGCAGCTGCTGGTTTGTATGCTATAAAGCAAATTCAGTTTTGTACTGCTGACCTTTTTCTTACCCTGAGGCAGCAGTAGATAGCATCATAGTGATTCAGTCCTGTGACACATGAAGTTTTACAATCCATCTGTTTGTATGGATATGACCCTTTAGTTGATTGTGGATATTATCCACTGTCATTCAAATCCAAGAGTAAAAAAACTAGTATTTTTCCAGCTGCAGAAAAATCATGGGATGGGGGTGCTGATTGCAGCTGTCAGGATTGGTGTGGAGCAGGAGGAGCACTCCTGCTCCTCTGACCTGACATGGAAATTAAAAAACTATTTTGACTTCCCTTTTGGGTAGAGACTGCTTGCTGGATCACATCCATGGCAGTAAAACCTGAGTGGAGCCAGCTTCGCTCAGAGAGTCTCAATTTCTGAGAGGCATCCTAATACAGGCATACAGCCCCTCATTAACAAAGGGCCTAACTCCTGTTTGAGGCAGCCGCTCCGATGCCTGAAAAATAGCTTGGTCCAATATCAGGTTGGAGCTCTTTCAGGTGTTCTTGAGGCACAGGCGTTGGTCCTCAAAACTTTCCTTTGTTGCACCCATTTTACACCCATAAAAAGGACGAAACAAAGTCCAATTTCTACTCTTATACTTTTAAAAGTTTAAAAAAATGTTCTTTAAGTTTATGTTGTTAACACTCATCCATAAAACATCTTCATAAAAATGTTATTGGTGCAGATGCCACTAATGGAGCTTAGAGCCACCCATGGGCAAAAGAAATGGGTAATGCCCAAGGGGATTGTCAGGTTGGAGGAGGTTACGGAAATAGAGAAGGGCAAGGCCATGGAGGGATTTAAGAACAAGGATAAGAATTTTAAATTAAAGGCATTAGGAAGCAGGAAGCCATTGTAGGACAAGTGTAATTATCACATGGGAGTTGGTGTAGGATAGGATATGGACAGCAGAGTTTTGGATCTGAACTTTATGAAGGATGGGAGGCAGTCCAGGAGGGCACTGGAATAATTGAGCCTGGAAGTGACAAAGGCATGGATGAGCATTTCAGCAGCAAATGGGCTGAGATGGTGTGGGGCGGGTAGTCGTTGATATGATGTTGAAAATACATGCTCTTTATGATGGAAAGGATACGGGGTTAGAAATTCAACTCAAAGTTGAACGAGATACTGAGATTGCACACTGTCAAATTCAGCCCGAGACGTTGGACAGGGAGGGGAGGGGGTTGGAGCTGAAGATAACGTTTAACTGGAAAAAAATTATTGCTCATTCAAGACTGGATGTCGGACAGGCAGTCTGATAGCACAGAGGCAGTGGAGGGGTTAAGAAAGGTGGTGGAACTGGGTGCAATCAGCATACATGTGGATGCTGACCTCATGTCTGTGAATGATGTCTCCAAGGGGCAGCATGCAGATACGGAAGAGCAGAGGTCTAAGGATAGATTCTTGAGGGACTCCCATTGCTAGCGTTGCTCTAGCTATGATCTGATACGCAGGAGTGGAACAAAGTGAGGACAGCCCCACCGAGCTGGATAACCGAGGAGAAGCGTTGGAGGAAGATGGTGCAATTGACCATGTTAAAAGCTACAGAGGATGAGGAGGACTAATAAACTATGGTCACAATGCATTTTGTTTGTTATCTTGATTAGGGCTTTTCGGTGCTGTGAGTGTACAGCACCTCATTGAAGCTGTTTACACTGTACATTAATGATTTAGATGAGGGGATTAAATGTAGTATCTCCAAATTTGCGGATGACACTAAGTTGGGTGGCAGTGTGAGCTGCGAGGAGAATGCTGTGAGGCTGCAGAGCGACTTTGATAGGTTAGGTGAGTGGGCAAATGCATGGCAGATGAAGTATAATGTGGATAAATGTGAGGTTATCCACTTTGGTAGTAAAAACAGAGAGACAGACTATTATCTGAATGGTGACAGATTAGGAAAAGGGGAGGTGCAACGAGACCTGGGTGTCATGGTACATCAGTCATTGAAGGTTGGCATGCAGGTGCAGCAGGCGGTTAAGAAAGCAAATGGCATGTTGGCCTTCATAGCAAGGGGATTTGAGTACAGGGGCAAGGAGGTGTTGCTACAGTTGTACAGGGCATTGGTGAGGCCACACCTGGAGTATTGTGTACAGTTTTGGTCTCCTAACCTGAGGAAGGACATTCTTGCTATTGAGGGAGTGCAGCGAAGGTTCACCAGACTGATTCCCGGGATGGCGGGACTGACCTATCAAGAAAGACTGGATCAACTGGGCTTGTATTCACTGGAGTTCAGAAGAATGAGAGGGGACCTCATAGAAACATTTAAAATTCTGACGGGGTTAGACAGGTTAGATGCAGGAAGAATGTTCCCAATGTTGGGGAAGTCCAGAACCAGAGGTCACAGTCTAAGGATAAGGGATAAGCCATTTAGGACCGAGATGGAACTTCTTCACCCAGAGAGTGGTGAACCTGTGAGATTCTCTACCACAGAAAGTTGTTGAGGCCAATTCACTAAATATATTCAAAAAGGAGTTAGATGAGGTCCTTACTACTAGGGGGATCAAGGGGTATGGCGAGAAAGCAGGAATGGGGTACTGAAGTTGAATGTTCAGCCATGAACTCATTGAATGGCGGTGCAGGCTAGAAGGGCCGAATGGCCTACTCCTGCACCTATTTTCTATGTTTCTATGTTTTCTATGTAAAATCTGGGATTTCAGATGACTAGGAAATTGGGGTTGAACTGATAATTAACAAGGACATAGGTATTGATGGTGGATTTTTTGAGGAAGTAATGATGATCTTAGAAAGGGAAGGGGACAGTGCCTGAGCAGAGAGAACTATTTATGTCAACTATCAAGGGTGCTAGGAGAAGAAGTTGGTTCGTTAAAAATCTAAAAACCTGGGAATGGGATTGAGTGAGTAGGAGATAGGTCTCGTGGATGAGATGAGCTTAGATAGAGGATGCCAACAAATTAATAGTATTCTGAAGTTTGCCCGTTTCTAGGTTTTGATTATATAGTATATATAAAATGCTATATTTAATGGACAACGGTAGTATTTGAGCAGCAAAATGAACAATTAATTAAATTGAGGCATTAAGCTTATTCTGACTAGATGTTGAAATATATCTCTATTTTTGACTTTGCTTTTCTAATGGAAATTCAAGTAATATTTGCTTGAATTAAAGTATATGCTTTGATAGTTTTAGCATCTGAGTTATCTATTTTATCAATTGGTTTGGTAGTTTCTAAATCCAGGGTTATGGCAAATATTTCATGTTGGTAGGATGAAGCACCATTAGAACTAATAACATTGTCTCCAGTGCCTTTTATTAAAATCTGTGTTTTGGTTTGTATACGTAAGACGGTTAACTGCAAAATGGTTGATCATTTTGTTATGAACAGAATTAAAGTGTAGAGATTGTGTGTATTTTTGTCATTACCATTATGAAGATCCACAGACAACACTGGATAATAAGCTTATAAGCTTTTCAACATCTGAAGATACGACAGATGCAACTGTATGTGGAACAGTGTGTTTAATAATAAACCGTACTAGTGATGAGTCAGAACACAACAGCACTTTCCCCATCGCTTTCCCTAGAACCTTCCAGGTCTTGCCTTAATTACCCAACTTGCCCCTCTTGTCTCGCACCTCCCTTCTTTCCACCCCCCCCCCCCCAGGGGGGTAGCCACAACTTCACCCTCTTACCTCTGTGCCTCTGTCACACTGTGTCCCAACTTTGAAATGGTATCTTTTTTCCAGAAATACATACACGTAATCATGGTTGGTTGTTAATTAATCAAACAAACTGTGCTTTATGTATTTCACAGGTTCACTTTTCACTTTACTGAAATAAATGATGCACTACTGCAATACATAGACATTAACAGTAAGCAAAATCATTTTACAGATTATGTTCATCAACGGTCAATCATCCAGGAATGAAGGGATTGTCGCAGTAACAAAGTGCACTCACCAACTGCCTTTTGCTACCGCCATATGTTTTCACTGCTGCTTGCATTTCTGCAAGCACTGTGTACAAAGCATTCAATTAAAGTGATTCATTTACCAGGTAGCAAGCAGGCTGCTGCAGTTCGTATTTACTGAACTGTGCTTTAAAAGGGAAGAAAAACATGCCTGTATTTGAATTAGTTGATTTTTATGATCCTACTGATAAAGGGCAGATGTTCTCATCTTGCGGTTTTCCCATACAGATTGTGGCTTACAGATGAGTTGGAAGTTATATGGTAACAGGTTAGACTATCCATAGTAGTTGTGGAATATCTGTGTTTGCTAACGCTGCAGCATGTATCCCTTTTATGAACGCTCTTCCTGCCCTGATATTATTAGCATCTAAAGTACTAATTAAACTTGCTCTTTTTTTAAAAAAACAACTTCACTAAGCTGAAAAATTAACAGCGCTGTTACTGAAAAAGTAACTGCGTGATTTTTGGTCTACCACCTTTATTTTGATAGAGCTTTGATAACCACTTTCTGTAATTTGTTTGTAAAATTTTGCATTAGTTAGTCAGCTAACCCCAAGCATTTGCAATTTGGCAATTAAATTACCAACAACTAGGAAGAATAGTTTTACTCCAGGACAGCAATCATGCAAATTATATGAAGGCAGTAAAAGTTATATTCATTTCAAAGTGATAAAGATTTGAAAGTATTAGTACCGTTTAATCCTGCTTACAAAAGAAAGTCTGAATACACTGATGTCTCAGATCCTTAGCATTTATAATTGCTAAGTTATTTTTAAATGCAATACTATATTGTATGAAAATATGGTTAAACTGAATTGTGTGAAATTGATTTTTTTTTTGTGTTTTTTAATTCCCTATGGTAATCCACAAATTTAAATAATACTAATCATGGACCAAGTTTTGAAGTCTGTAAATGTTGTCAGACTCAGCTATGTCATGAGCCATTGGCTTTCTGCTCTGAAGCAAGTTCTGTATTTTGGAAGCCTTTGAAAACTGATTTGTGGAGGTAATCGGTGCTATCCCTACAAATATGTCTGCAGTGACTTCTTCAACAACGATGTGCACTTATCTAGCATCTTTAACGTAGTAAAATGTCCCAAGTCTCTTTACAGGAAGTATAATCAAAAATAGACACTGAGCTAAAGAAAGGAGACATTAGGACAGGTTCCCATAAGCTTAGTCAAAGAAGTCGGTTTTAAGTAGTGTCATAAAGGAGGAGAGAGAGGTGCAAGGAGGTTTGGGGAAGGAATTCCAGAACTTAGGGCTTAGACAGCAGAAGGTATGGCCGCCAATGGTTGGGCCAAGGAATTGGGGGATGCACAAAGGTTGGAGGGGTGCAGAGATCTTGGAGGATTGTAGGGCTGAAGGAGGTTACAGAGATAGGGAGGAGCAAGGCCGTGGAGGGATTAGAACACAAGGATAAGAATTTTAAAATTGAGGCGTGGTGGACTGGAAGCCAATGTTGGTCGGTGAACGGGACTTGGTGTGAATTAGGATTCACGTAGCAGGGATTTGGATGAGCTTGTGTTTGCCAGAGTGGAAGATGGGCGGCCAGTCAGGAGAGCATTGGAATAGTCGAGTTGAGATAACAAAAGCAGGGATGAGGATTTCATTAGCCGATGGGCTGAGGCAGAAGCAGAGATGGGCAATATTACGGAAGTAGAAGTAGGTGGTCTTTGGAAAGGATATGGGGTGGAACGTTCAGCTCCGGGTCAAAAAGGATGCCGAGGTTGCGAACAGTCTGGTTCAACCTAAAACAGTAAAGGAAATTGTCTATCTTCTGTAGCTATTTGGTAGCTTTTGAACATGGAAGACATCAGAACACATACGTTTTTTAAAAAAAAACCTCAAACCTGTTTAACAGCTCCTAATAAGCTGGCAACTCAAGAGAGGCTTTGATTATAAGCCTATATGACAGGAAAACACATAGTTAAATGGAATTTGCAATATGAGCTTTAGGTATTCACTTGTACTAGACCAAAAAAAAGTCCATGTAAATCTGAGGGGAGAAATCTAAATGTTGATTATACAAAAAATTTGTGATGTGTTTCTATTGGTCCTGGAAAATGGTGCCTGAATATTTTTAATTTTTACATTAAAAATACTGCGTTGCGTTTTATTTGAAGGACATTTGCACATCACAGTTGCTAGTGCAATGGCCACCACACGTTTAAAAAAAATCCATGCACCGGCACCTTCCACCCTTCAATATGTAGTTCGGGACCTGGAATATTAGGCCCTCATTGAAACACCTGTGAACTTTTTGGTATGGAAGCAAGTCATCCTCGATTTGAGGGACTGCCTATGATGATGATGATGACAATTGATAGATTTTTAATCTTCAAAATATTGCTTGGTTTTCTTCTTTTATATTTTCAACAAACCAACCAGGCCATCACTTATCCAAATGCTTTCTAAGTAGTTACTCCTCTCAACCCCATTTCACAGAGACACTGTACCCCCCATCCAGCTTCCCACTCTTTCATAGACATCATCTCCTCTTCCAACCCTCCTAGTTAATACTAGCACTCTTTCTTTCTCCCACGATTCAACCCATCCATTCTTCTCACAACCACCCCCATCCTATCATTCAGCCTGACACTCATCTCCCCAACTCCTTAATTCAACCTGGGACTGTTTTCCCTCTTCAACCCAGTTCAGCCTTGTACACTGTTTTTTCAAATTGGGGCTCTTTCTCTTTCACTCCTCCCCACCCCCAAGTCAACCTGGGAATTCACACCAGCACGCTTTTCTCCCCAGTTCCAGTTTGGCACTCTGTTAATGCTGACCCTTTCCTCCTTCCTATTCCACAGACTTGCGCACAAAATCCAGGCTGACACTGCACTGCAGTATTGAGAGATTGCTGCCCTGTTGGAGGTGCCTTCTTTCAAATGAGACGTTAAACCTCCAACAAGGCATCAATCTCTCAGTACTGCAGTTCCCTCTCGGAAAAACAGAATTTGATTGACTTGCTAAATCTATATATAGATAACTTTTCTCACCTAGTAATACAACGATAACGATGATCACCAATTATGTATTTTAATAAAACATTTTGTATATTTTATAAATTAAACTTGTACTTTAAACCATAATAAGTGTATCTCCTTACTAATATACCAGTTCTACATCACTAACCAGTGCAGATTTTTTTGCTGATAAAATGGTGTGAACAGGCAACATTGATTGTATTGCTCCCTTGCATCACTATTGAACGCGAGAAGGCAGTACTCCAGCATAGGTTCTCAAACACATCCACTAACCTCAAACTGGCTGTGAAATTGCCGAAGGAAAAGGAAGCTCTTTTCAAAAATAAAAAAGTGAATCATGTACAGCAGTCTTTTCTTATTTAAAAAGAACAAAATCAAATGTTCACTTGCTGTAGTCATAGTGTAGCTGTTGTGGAACATGAGCAATGCAAGACCACATCTTTTAAATTGTTTCAGGTTTGGTGCCAAGCTCAGAGTTTGTGCAAAATTAGCAATAGTACACCATAGAGCATCAGATATTCTTTGTGTATTTCTTAAAGACATATTATAGAAGTCTTATTTTTAAAACCAGTATTTTGTGTATCATGTTGTGTCTAATCTCAGTTGTGACTCTTGTCTTTGCATATTTATGCATACTTAAGAGGGTTCTAATTGAATTTGGAAAAAAGGCATTATTTTTCTAAAACTAATCTGTTTATACTGTACATTGGAAAATTGACCGAGCTTGGGTTTCTGATGGCCATTTTTAAAAGCGGCAAATGTCAACAGAAGTGAATTCCCATCTGTTCCTATATTGCTTAATGCCAGACATCCACCAACAATTATTCAGGACAATACATAGCTGTGTTCGTAATTACAGGTGTGATGTAAATGACATATTAATCAGCCTCTTAATCATACAGGTAGCTCTTTTGTTCTGCCCCACAGTCAGCATTTGTTTTGTACTTGTTTTATTAGTAGAATCCATCTGCTGTCGCTGAGGAATGTTTAGTTTTGAAATCTAATAACTGAAATGATTCAACCCTGTTTAAAAATTAACCGTCAGGAAGGTATTCAGATGCCAACTGCCAAAAGGAATGCAAAAGAAAGCCTAATCATATTTGTGAATGATAACTAAAACCTGAGAATAGAGGCTTTCAAAATGAAATTGAGTATTGTATTTTTAAAGAGTATAGTTTATTTAATTTCATACAACATTTTCAAACTAGGCCTCATAGTGTCTCAATGTTTTCTGTTAAAATGGTGGCTCTTACAAAAGTCAGAATCTGGCAAAATACATTTTTCTTTAATTGCAAATATTTGCTAACTATTAAACAGAAGAATATTAATCACTAGTATTTAGTGATTATTGTTGATTTAGTTAATGAAATGTTCCCCAGGGTTTGGTACTAGGACCTCTGTTTTTCTTGATATATATTAATAACTTGGGTGTACAGGACAGAATTTAAAAATTTGCAGATGAGTCAAAACTTGGAGGTATAGTGAACAGTGAGGAGGATAGTGATAGACTTCAAGAGGACATAGACAAGCTGGTGGAATGAGCAGACATGTGGCAGGTGAATTTTAAGTGATACACTTTGGTAGGAAGAATGAGGAGAACCAATATAAAATAAAGGGGATGCAGGAAGAGAGACCTGGGGTATATGCATAAATCATTGAAGTTGGCAGGGCAGGTTGAGAAAGCTGTTAAAAAAGCAAATGGGATCCTGGGCTTTATAAATAACGATATGGGGTACAAAGCAAGGAAGTTATGATGAGCCTTTTATAAAACACTGGTTCACCTTCAACTGGGTACCGCACTTTAGGAATGATAAGAAGGCCTTGGAGAGGGTGCAGAAAAGATTTACAAGAACGGTTCCAGGGATATGAGAGTTTAGTTATGTGGATGGAGAAACTGGGGTTGTTCTCCTTGGAGGAGAGAAGGTTGAGAGGAGAGTTGATAGTGGTGTTCGAAATCATGAGGGGTCTAGACAGAGTAGATAGAAACTGTTCCCATTGGTGAAAGGGCTGAGAACCAGAGGACACACATTTAAGGTGATTGGCAGAAGAACTAAAGGGGACACAAGGAAACATTTTTTTTAATGCAGCGGGTGGTTATGATCTGGAATGCACTGCCTGAAAGGATGATGGAGACGGATTTAATCCTGGCTTTCAAAAGGAATTAGATAAGTACCTGAAGGAAAAAAATTGCAGGGCTACGGGGAAAGGGCAGGGGAGTGGGACTAGCTGACGTGCTCTTAGCGAGCTGGCACAGGCTCAACTGATCGAATGGCCTCCTTCTGTGCTGTAACCATTCTATGATTATACAACATAACACAGTGCATCAAGATCTATTTTAAATTTTGGTACCTTACATAGTTTTTTTCTCTCTTTAAAAAAAATATTATGTATGTGAGGTAACCTCAGTCTATTTTTCTGATAAACCTATTTCTTTTACTAAAACTAGGATGTGCTGAACATACTTACAAAGCATTGTTCACCTCGCTTCTTCTTACTTGGTTTACCTGGTTTCACCATGATGGTAGGAGATTTCATCACAGTTGCCACCCAGGTCCTCAACTCAGACATGCTGGATGTGAGTATGACCATGTTTTCTGAGGGGACTGAACAACACTTAACAAGGTTTGGATTTCTCCACTCAAACAGGTGTTTGCTTATTAGTGCAATGTGAGACAGATTGCTCAGGGCAGATACCATGGCAGCAAATGTGTGAGTTGCAGGGTGACACTGGAGTAGCATAAAGGTGTTTCATCAAAAGACTAGAATGAAAAACCATATTGTCTCTCTAATACTGCTGTACCTCTTGCACACACAAAACAGAAGCTGTTTATGAATCTTATTAGCTTTAGATTTCTAAATATAATTATACTAAAGCCTGAATATTATTTAAAAGTGTTCGCCTGGCTTGTATAAAAATATCCTTTTGTACATTGCATAGGCACCACGTTGTGAAGCACAGATTCTTCTTGGATCCCTGGTCTGTTTTCCTAATCTGTACCAACAGATGTCGCTGCTACAGCCAATTACTGGTGCTACTGACATCATCACAGGAAATGAAGATATCAAGGTAATGCAGGTTAACTGGCTGGAACAGAGGGAAAATTGTTGAGCCAAAAATTTTGACTACAATCTTAATTAGTGTTACAGACAAATTAATTTATGTTACTGTGACGTAATAGGCACTTACTCTTAGACTTGTATTTAAATCTTGTCTGATCCTTGCTTTTATTTAAAAGTTACATTTTTTTAACTTTCTGTACAGCATTAGAAAAAAATCACTGACTGAGGAACAACCTCCCCATTTTAACTTACACAGTAAAGTATTATATGTAGAATATCACTGTGTCTGCAGCCTTGATACAGTTGACCGCACCTCCAATGCCTCTCTGTTATCCAGCTGGATACAACTACCCTCGCCTGGTTCCATTCCTATCTATCTAGTTGTCGCCAGAGAATCTCCTGCAATGGCTTCTGTACCTGCTCTCACACCGTTGGGTGTCCCCCAAGCATCTGTCCTTGGTCCCCTCCTGTTTCTCATTGGCCTGCTGTCCCTTGGTGACATCATCTGAAAACATGTCAGATCCTACATGTACGCTGACGACACCCAGCTCTACCTCGCCACAACCTCTCTCGACCCTCCACTGCCTCTGATTTGTCACCCTGCTTGTCCAGTAAATGAGTAGAAATTTCTTCCAATGAAATATTGGGAAGACCAAAGCCGTGTTCTTCGGTCCCCGCGACAAACTTTGTTTCCTAGCCATGGATTGCATGCTGAACCAGTCTGTTCGCAATCTTGCCATCCTAGTTGACCCTGTGTTGAGCTTCCGACCCCATATTCTCTCTCACCACCTCCATAATATTACTCATCTCCGCCCTGCCTCAGCTCATGCTGTTGAAGCCCTCCTCATCCATGTTACCTCCAGACTCAACTATTCCAACACTCTCCTGGCCAGCCTCCCACCTCCCACCTCCCACCTTCCACCCTCCATACAATTGAGCTCATCCAAAACTCTGCCGTATCCTTGCTCACTGTCCCACATTGGCTCCGGGTGCAGCAATGCCTCAAATTTCAATTCTCATCGTTGTGATCCAAACCTTCCATGACCTTACCCCTCCCTATCTCTGTAATCTCCTTCAGACTCAAAACCTCCCGAGATGTCTGCACTCCTCAAATTTTGCCCTCTTGCGCATCTTTGATTATAACTGCTCAACCATTGGTGGCTGTGCCTTCAGCTGCCAAGGCCCTAAGCTCTGAAACTTTTTCGCTAAGCCGCACGGCCTCTCCACCTCTCTTTCCTCCTTTAAGACGCTCCTTAAAACCTACCTCTTTGACCAAGCTTTGAGTCATCTACTGTAATTTCTTCTTATGTGGCTCGGCATCAAATTTATTTGTTTTGTCTTCTAACACTGCTGTGAAGTGCCTTGGGACATTTTACTACATTGAAGGTGCTATATAACTGGAAGTTGATAATGTTGTAGTAGGATTATGCACTGATTGGGAAACCAGTAACAATGCAGGAGACCAGCAGATTGGTGTTGGAGTCAAGGGACTACCACAATATTCTTGCTGTGCCAGGCTTAAAAAACATTGATCCTGTGCCTTACCAGCAACAAATAAGTGAGAATGAGAGATCAGAAGAGGAGGGCGCTGCTGGGAACAAAATCTCCATATATGGAAATATCAAAGTTTTGTTAAACCCTGTGGAGTTCAATAATATAGAGACTCCACTGTAGAATTGACATTAAGGACTGTAAAAATTTAATAACATCTTCCTCTTACCTCTGCTAAAACAAATTTGCTCAGTTCTGGAACCATCCAATCGTGAACTCCTTTGCAGAATCAGGATGTTACAAGTTTAGGGTTTGCCTTAAACTTTCTCTCGGGTACTTTCACTCCTGTAAGTGGTCTAAGGGTCTTGTGTTTAGTGTTGTGCCTGTAATTCCAAGTATCTACCTATACATTAGCGAAACTCTGGCATAATGATAGGCCCCTCTTCTGATCTGAGCTGGATATTGTGTGTGTCACAAGTTGCCATCGCTTGTGCTTCTCCAATCTTGTTGCAAGCAGACTGAAAAACACTTGGTAAGATACGAATCGTTAAGCTGCTTTATTTCATAGATAACATACATTGAATAACAGTCAAACCAGATTCCACTTGCTTAGCTTAATCTCATTTCTCTCCTCGAAAACAGGGTAAAAATAGTAAGCCATATGCTCTGTTCTTTTTGTGGGCTGACTTTTTGGTATTACTTTTCTTTCAGACTACTAATTTTAAAAACTGACCTGCATTGTTCAACTCCCATCTCCAGGCCAAGATATTTGTCTCACATATGCTCTGTTCAAATCTTCATTGCCCATTCTCCCCTTATGACTCCTCAGCTAGTGGTAAGCTGAGTTACTGACTTCCTCTCCATAGTGATTCGCCAGTAGGATTCTCAGTAAAACCTGGTTCCTTTCCTCCCTCCTTGAGGTGTGAGTTTAAAGAGGATATCTGCTGTTCTTGAGTTGAAGGGGGACTGGCAAGGACAAAGGGCCTGAGATGAGACAATTGACACTTATTGGCTGCGATAGGGTGGGTGGGGGGAGTTATGTTCGAGGAAACCCAAACGCAGTCGAGTTTTAACACCACTGCGAGCGTGTTTTTTCAAAAAACGATTCCCTGCCCGGAAGCCATCTTGATTGTCAGACTTTGTTACCTGTTGGGAGGGAAATGTTCCAGAAAAGACCACAGCCCATGATCGAGTAAGTTTCATGGTTGTCAGGGTGTAGAGACCTTGGGGGAAGAGGGTGGGTAGAGCTTGGGGGAAGAGGGTTTTTGTGAGGATGGGAACTGGGAAGGCTGGGGGGAGGTCGGAGATTGCGGGTGGGAATAGGGGAGTTGGGGGAGAATTGGAGATCGCAGGCAGGTCAAGGGGCGATGGGGGAGGGTCAGTGATGAGAGACCAATGGGGGGAAAATGCATGGAACTGGGGGTGTCAGATAGATCACAGGGGGATTTACAGGTAAGCTTGTTGGGCTTGGAGGAAACAAATCTGCTCCTCCAAGCAGTGCTGTAAAGTCACTTAACCTCATCGCTCCAGCCCTTCCCTTTTATCTGCTGGGTTTCTCGAGGCCCGGAAAACCCGACCCACTGGTTAAAAATATAAACCTTGTTAAAATAAAGGCATGCAGCCTCCTTGCAAGATTTCAATGTCCGACCCACTTCCTGAGAGAAGATTGGTTGCTGGGATTTTCCTTACCTTGCCGGGTCTGTGGCGGGCGAAGTCGGTGGCAGGTCGTGTCCCCGTTGCTGGCTCCATCCCACTGCCTAAAAGGAACTTGCGTTGCTGGGGGCTTGTTAAGCCCACCCAGGACATTTCCCGATCCAATTAAAGGAACCGGGTCTGGTGACGCCATTCATGACACGTCATCAGCCGGTTTCCTTAAAGGGTCCATGGCCAACCTTGTTTTGACATTTTTTCTGTTAGTGTTCTGCAGCATTGAAGTGCTGCAAACACTGACAGGCACTGTACAGAGGTGCAGGGCTGCACCCAAGTTCTCTCATGACTCCCTTCATCTGCTTATGGAGGGAGTTACAGCACGCGGGGAGGTCCTCTTCCCTTTCCATGGGCGGAAGAGACCTCCCCAGGAGATCAATACAGCCTGGTTGCACATGGCAGAGGAGGCCACAAGCAGGGATGTCATCAGGAGGACCTGGGTGCAGTGGCGCAAACGTTGCAATGATCTAATTAGATCACGAAACATTAGTACAAAGCCACACTCACCACCTTCCCCCTCTGCGTCTCATCACATCCGCATCAATCTGCCTTCCCTACGCTACTCCTGCATATCCTTACTCACACTAACTTACCTTGCACCTCACCATCCGTCTCTCTATCAACATTATTACATCCACATCTCACTAGACGCCCCTCACACTCACCCTCATCCTAGTGCAATCATACCAACTAACAACACACAAGGGTAGCCACTTGGGTCTTTTATCCAATATTCATGTAAAGTTTCTGTTATTGTGCTGTGAAACATTGAAGCCTTTATTTTCAACACTTCTTGGACAGATTTGTGTGCACTTTTGAAAATGGCTTAGTGAGTTAAAGTGAATGGTGAGACATAACGGAACCCCCCCCCCCCCCCCCCCCCCAAGCAATGGTGGTGAGTGTAAAAGGAATGGCGTGGACATTGTCGGGATGCTTTATGGTGTTGGTGTGGGGTGGTGCCAACATGGCACATGTGGCATCCAGGGTATACATCGTCAAGTGAAGTAAATCTGGACATGGTGAGACTCTGCCTGGCCTCCTGAGTAGCAATGTGCTTGGCTCTGGCGCCCTTTGCCCTGTGCAGCATCAGGTGATTGCAGAGATAGTTGGTGTTGGGGCTGATCATGGTCAGATTCTGAGGACCAAGGAGAGAAAGTATAAAGGGCACCCATGTTGATGGAATAGATGGCAGGTGAAGTAGAGATGACAGAAGCATTCTGTCAATGGTGAGAGTTCTTCCAATAGGGTGGATGGAGAATGGAAAGTGGAATACCTGCAGCATCTGTGCTGGAAATGGACTGAGGAAAGTGATGATCTGTCAGGTGGGAGCTTTTACTGTACATTTGAAGCTATTAAGTAATCAGCTGGAGCAATGGCCATTTAACTCCCGCATCAGGTTCACAGACATAGTCCCCGAGCCGCATGGATCTCATGGCGAATATTTGAAGTTAAATGGTAAGATTAAAAGCATTATTAAGGGTCTGTCAACAACCCAATAATTAGTTTAATTGGGTCGCCCGCCTCTGCGGGTTGGGTCGGATCAGAGATCTCACACACTCCTGTGGGAAAGGTGCATTACGGCGGGTTGACAGCGGGGTCCTGACCTGTCCAAAAAAAATCAAATCTCTCACCCGACGCGCCACCGATTCCGCTCGCTGATGTCCCCCTGGAAAATTCCCCCCACAGAGTTTAAACCAGGATTTATGAACCAGAAATTATAAATTCGTTCTAAATCATGTACAGAAGGTGAAATAAAGATTGGGAAAGAAAGATGGGATGAAGAGAGATAGATAAAAGAGACACAAAGAAATTTTTTTTTTTAAATTAGTTTTTAGTTTTAAAACAATCTCCAACACTAATTAAATTCTGAAGGAATGAGAATCCACAGTTGTAAAATTACATTTTTTATATAGGATTACATAGGATATACGACACAGAAAAGACCATTCGGCCCAACCAATCCATGCCGGCGTTTATGCTCCACTTGAGCCTCCTCCCGTCTTTCCTCATCTAAATCTAACAGCATAACTCTCTATTCCCTTCTCCCTCATGTGCTTGTCTAGCCTCCCCTTAAATGCATCTATACTATTCACTTCAACCACTCTCTGTGGTAATGAGTTCCACATTCTCACCACTCTTTGGAGAAAGAATTTTCTTCTGAATTCCCTATTGGATTTCTTGGTGACTATCTAATATTGATGGCCTTACTTATGCTCTTCCCCACAAATGGAAACACTCTCTGTATCCACTCTTTCATAATTTTAAAGACCTCTGTTATGTCACTCCTCAGCCTTTTTTCAACAGAAAAGAGACCCAGCCTGTTCATCCTTTCCTGATATGTATACCCTCGTATTTTTAGTATCATCCTTGTAAATCGTCTCTGCACCCTCTTCAATGCCTCTATACCCTTTTTATAATATGGCGACCAGAACTGTAGGCAGTACTCTTAAGTGTGGTCCAACCAAGGTTCGATACAAGTTTAGCATAAGTTCCTTACTTTTCAATTCTATACCTCTAGAAATAAACCATAGTGCTTGGTTTGCTTTTTTATGGCCTTGCTCACCTGTGTCGCAACTTTGGTGATTTATATATTTGTACTCCGAGATCCCTTTTGTTCCTCTACCCCACCTAGACTCGCATCCTCCAAGTAATAAGTGGCCTCCCTATTCTTCCTATCAAAATGTAAAACCTCACATTTATCTGTGTTGAACTTCATTTGCCAATTATATGCCCATTCTATAAGTTTATTAATGTCTTCCCATAATTTGTTACAGTCCTCCTCAGTATCCGCCCCCAATTTGGTGTCATTATTTGGGCCAGAGAGTTTGTTTGCCAGTAATTATGACTGATCACGCCATTAAAAGTTCACGTACACTTGAATGCAACAGCCCTAACATTTTCTGCCCTGTTTAGTGGGTAACTGGTGGAGAAGTATCGGAAGTTCATGCCCTCATATTAATTTTGATGTTGTGTCAATCAGCAAGGTACTGTTATGGCGCAGCCTGTGGAGGAGCAGGGTACCTTGGACCGCAACTTCCTGATTTCCGTGTTACACTACCCATCTGCAGACTCCGGAAGTTGCTATCCAATTTACTCCATAACAGTTATTCTCAATGCAAAATCTAGACCATTGAGTTTTTATGGGCCAAAGTTTGCCCAGGAGTTGCTCTTTTTTTTGGAGCAACGAGATTTTTTTGGAGTATCTTAAAAATCGCAATTCTGCCCATTTAATTTGTTCCAATGTAAGTGAGTTAGTTAGGTTCTTTTTTTAGTTTCGTTTTTTTTTTTCAAAACGTGCATTACCAGCCACTTGCGCCTGTTTTGGCCATTTAAACAAGTTTAGGCAGCTAAAAGTTACTCTAAACTAACTTAGGCCAGCGTATGTGGCCACTTGTGGCCGCACAGGAAACCCTTGCAGAGAGTTAGGAAATCAGCGCAGGTAAGTACATTCTAAAGCACCAAGCACTAAACAAAGCACAAAAATAAATATTCAATAACAAATAAAAAAATACAAGGAAGCTGAGAGGACCTGCACCTTGCACCAAGACTTATAAAGCACTAAACAATGCACAAAAAGTAATAAGCAGTTAATTAACAAATAAAAAATAGAAGGAACCCTGCACCTAAAGCACCAAGACCAAAGTAATAAGCAATCAATCAATCAATAACAAATAAAAACAAACTAACCTTGTGCAAACTACTCCTACACAGTTCCTTTCAGTACCTTCAATAGCATTCTTTTGCTGGCTCCTGCTTTATTCTAACCAATGGCATATAAATACCCAGCACAATGTATAGACCAAGTGCAGTGCACTCACTCCATCCATTGTGTGGCCTTGTGAACATTGCCAGCATGAGTTGTCTCAATGCTTCCCATTTATTTCAGACATTGGACACCTAACCTAACCCAATCTACTTCTTCTAAACTGATTCCCTTGTGGGAAACATCAGCATACTAACCAGCTGCATGGTTTCATTGACAACCTTCTGGGGTTCTGGTTCTCTCAGACCTCCTTTTACTGCTGTGGCTGGGTAAGGCAGCGGGCCGCCGATGTGGGAGCCCATTCGGCCAGGGCTAGGGGCGGCGTACTTCCAGCCCCTCCCACGCAGCCTGCAGAGCGCACACAGAGATTGTGGGGGCGAGGTGCTACTGCACGTGCGCGCACACTCTCGCGTGCATGTGCAGAGGTCCCAGCACTGGTTTCAGCGCCGGGACCTGGCTCCGCCCCCACTGCTTGTGCTGCGCCACGCCAAGGCCTGCGATGTTCCAAGGAGCGGGGAGAATACCGAGGTAAGGTTGTGGCGCCGTTTTTCGTCGACAAAGTCAGCGCACCTCACGGAGGTGTGCCGTTTTAACTGGAAGGGCAAACTTAGGGCCTATAAGCACAAACAGTTTTGATTTAAATTTAAAATATTGCATTTGCCATTTTGGTTTTCAGTTTCATCTCATGCATCTTACAAATTGCCTCTTTATACTCTTAAAACCAAATTGGCATGTATTTGTCTCCATTCCTTTCAATTTCCATAATGTGTTTAGAAAATTGTAAATGTGGCTTAGTTCTGTATTCAGATTCTGGATTTATATTTATATTTGCTGTTCTTGCAGAATAAATTAAATGTTTATGTATTACATGTGACATAAAACAAGTCTATAGAATGTTACAACGTGGAAGGAAGGCATTCAACCCAGCATGCCTGTGCTGGCTCTCTCGAAGAGCTATCCACTTTGCCCCATTCCACTGCTATATCCCCATATCCTTTGAGATTTATTTTTTTCAAATATCCACTTCCCTTTGAAAAGCATCTCTTCCTGTGGAGTCAACGTCTAGAATGTGTGCTCCACGAATTTAGTACAGTATGTAAGTTGAGTGTCTCAAGTTAGAAATTTTGAACTTGAGAGCAATCAGTCAGAGTTGCTTCCTATACATACGGTTATCCCACATGAGTAGCATCCAGGCTCTCCAACACAGTAAAGGTACTGTACATCACAAGCTTCAGCTGGTCCTCCCCATACTAAATAAAAGCTATTTTCTCTTAAAAGTTAAAAAAATTAAACAGAACAAATTAAATAATTTAGGTCAAATGCATCTGAAGGCTGAACGCCTACTGAGAATAAACTTTATGCTTTACTTGTCTTTCTCACTTCCAATGACTGCTCTCTTAACATAGCTAGCTTTTAAAGTAAATTACTTTTAAGTCTCAGTGTCAGGTACTGGATGAAACAACATTTAGTTGGAAAGTTCAATTTGACCCAACCCTCCCAGTCTTTCCCAGGTACTTTCAATGGCTTCTGCCTCAGGCTACCTGTCCCTCTCAGATAGCCCTTTGTTCCACTTCCGCCCAACCAAGGCCCTGCTCTCTCTTTTAAAAAAGAATCATTCCTGGAATGTGGACGTCGCTGGATGGGCAGGTCATGTCTCGTGAGGCGATGGAGAGGTCTCGGGCTGGCTTCAGCAAGGGGGAGCTTGGCCTGGTGGACACATAGTGGATAGGCACTGCAAAGTCTTTACATTGTGTGAGACAGTGAGGTTCACATGAAGGCACAAAATATAAAAACAGATAACAAGAGTTTCAATAGGTATATAAAAAGGAAAAGAGTGGCTAAAGTAAATGTTGGTCCCTTAGAGGACAAGACCGGGGAATTAATAATGGGGAACATGGAGATGGCAGAAATGCTGAACAAATAATTTGTATCAGTCTTTACAGTAGAGGACACTAACAATATCCCAACAGTAGATAGTCGAGAGGCTATAGGGGGGGGAGGAACGTAACACAATCACAATCACAAAGGAGGTGATACTCTGTAAGATAATGGGACTAAAGGCAGATAATTCCCCTGGACCTGATGGCTTGCATCCTAGGGTCTTAAGAGAAGTAGCGGCAGTGGATGCATTGGTTGTAATTTACCAAAATCCCTTGGATTCTGGGGAGGTCCCAGCAGATTGGAAAACTGCAAATGTAACGTCCCTATTTAAAAAAGGAGGCAGACAAAAAGCGGGAAACTATAGACCAGTTAGCCTAACATCTGTGGTTGGGAAAATGTTGGAGGCCATTATTAAAGAAGCAGTAGCAGGACATTTGGAAAAGCATAATTCGGTCAGGCAGAGTCAGCATGAATTTATGAAGGGGAAGTCATGTTTGACAAATTTGCTGGAATTCTTTGAGGATGTAACGAACAGGGTGGATAAAGGGGAACCAGTGGATGTGGTGTATTTGGACTACCAGAAGGCATATGACAAGGTGCCACATAAAAGATTACTGCACAAGATAAAAATTCACGGGGTTGGGGGGAATATATTAGCATGGATAGAGGATTGGCTAACTAACAGAAAACAAAGGGTCGGAATAAATGGTTCATTCTTGGGTTGGCAATCAGTAACTAGTGGAGTGCCGCAGGGATCAGTGATGTGACCCCAACTATTTACAATCTATTTTAACGACTTGGCAGAAGGGACTGAGTGTAATGTAGCCAAGTTTGCTGACGATACAAAGCTGGGAGGAAAAGCAATGTGTGAGGAGGACACAAAGAATCTGCAAAAGGACATAGAGAAGCTAAGTGAGTAAATTTGGCAGATGGAGTATAATGTTGGAAAGTGTGAGGTCATGCACTTTGGCAGAAAAAAAATCAAAGAGCAAGTTATTATTTAAATGGAGAAAGATTGCAAAGTGCTGCCCTACAGCGGGACCTGGGGGCATGAAACACAAAAGGTTAGTATGCAGGTACAGCAAGTAATCGGGAAGGCCAATAGAATCTTGACCTTTATTGTAAAGGGGATGGAGTATAAAAGCAGGGAAGTCTTGCTACAGTTATACAGGGTATTGGTGAGGCTTTACCTGGAATACTGCGTGCCGTTTTGGTTTCCATATTTACGAAAAGATATACTTTGCTTTGGACGCAGTTCAGAGAAGGCTTACTAGGTTGATTCTGGAGATGAGGGGTTTGACCTATGAGGAAAGGTTGAGTATGTTGGGCCTCTACTCATTGGAATTTAGAAGATTGAGAGGTGACCTTATCGAAACGTACAAGATTATGAGGGGGTTTGACAAGGTGGATGCAGAGAGAATGTTTCCACTGATGAGGGAGACGAGAACGAGGGGGCATAATCTTATAATAAGGGGCCGCTCATTTAAAACAGAGATGAGGAGAAATTTATTTTCTAAGAGGGTTGGAAATATGTGGAATTCGCTGCCTCAGAGAGCTGTGGAAGCTGGGACACTGAATAAATTTAAGAGAGAGATAGACAGTTTCTTAATCGATAAGGGGTTATGGGGAGTGGGCAGGGAAGTGGACCTGAATCCATGATCAGATCAGCCAAGATCGTATTAAGTGGCAAAGCAGGCTCGACGGGTTCGTATGGCCTACTCCTGCTCCTATTTCTTATGTTCTTATGAAAGGGTCAATCTAATGACCCGAGTAAGGTTATTGAATTTATTGCGACATTGCGTCGCTGTTGTGGCCACCATGTTCCGGGCTGAAACGTGGTGTGCCACAGCCTCACCAATACCCGAGGTGGTGGCCTTCGTCCCCCTCCTGGCTGGAGGGCATTGCAGCGACTCTCCACTGCCTCCAGCAAGGCATCATGGGCGGTGGGCGAAAAGCGGGCACATAGCTGGCGTCCTCCTTCCTCCTCCATTTTGGCACTCTGAAGACACTGTGGAGCTGGAGCTGCTCATGCGCTAGCTTACCTTGCTGTTCCCGGGATCTGAATTGGAGTTTGGCGCATGCGCAATGGGTCCGCTAAATTTACTGACCAAACTTTCATTATCGTACCCCAGCTCTGGTGTGCATCGGCAGATTTTGCGCCTCTGTCAGCTCATCACCCGATTCTGACAAATTTCTGTGCGGAGGGCGCAAACTTTTTCAAGGCGATATAATTACTGCTCTGCCTGGGTTACCGCCCCAAATGAGGCCCGACTGAATTTCTCCCCCTAGTCTGTCTGTCATTCGTTCTTGACTGGAGTTGGCATTCTGGTTAATTAGAGATTCTTAAACTCCAAAGACTCATCGAACGAAACATAGAAAATAGGCGCAGGAGTAGGCCATTCAGCCCTTCGAGCCTGCACCACCATTCAATAAGATCATGGCTGATCATTCCCCTCAGTACCCTTTTCCTGCTTTCTCTTCATACCCCTTGATCCCTTTAGCCGTAAGGGTCATATCTAAGTCTCTTGAATATATCTAACGAACTGGCATCAACAACTTTCTGAGGTAGAGAATTCCACAGGTTCACAATTCTCTGAATGAAGAAGTTTCTCCTCATCTCGGTCCTAAATGGTTTACCCTTTATCCTTAGACTGTGACCCCTGGTTCTGGACTTCCCCAACATCGGGAACATTCTTCCTGCATATAACCTGTCCAGTCCCATCAGAATTTTACATGTTTCTATGAGATCCCTTCTCATTCTTCTAAACTCCAGTGAATACAGGCCCATTCGATCCAGTCTCTCCTCATATGTCAGTCCTACCATCCCGGGAATCAGTCTGGTGAACCTTCGCTGCACTCCCTCAATAGCAAGAACGTCCTTCCTCAGATTAGGAGACTAAAACTAAACACACTATTCCAGGTGAGGCCTTACCAAGGCCCTGTACAACTGCAGTAAGACCTCCCTGCTCCGATAGAAAAGAGAATAGTAAAATTGGAGGGCAGAGAAACCAAAGGCAAAAAACAAAAAGAGCCACATTACAGCAAAATTGTAAAGGGGCAAAGTGTGTTAAAAAGACAAGCCTGAAGGCTCTGTGCCTCAATGCGAGGAGTATTCGGAATAAGGTGGACAAATTAACTGTGCAGACAGCAGTTAACGGATAAGATGTAATTGGCATCATGGAGAAATGGCTCCAGGGTGACTAAGGCTGGGAACTCAACATCCAGGGGTATTCAACATTTAGGAAGGATAGGCAGAGAGGAAAAGAAGGTGGCGTTGTTGGTGAAAGAGAAAATTAATGCAATAATAAGAAGAGACATTAGCCTGGATGATGTGGAATCCGTATGGGTGGAGCTGCGGAATACCAAAGGGCAGAAAACGCTAGTGGGAGTTGTGTACAGACCACCAAATAGTAGTAGTGAGGTTGGGGACAGCATCAAACAAGAAATAAGGGATGTGTGCAATAAAGGTAGAGCAGTTATCATGGGCGACTTTAATCTACATATTGATTGGGCTAACCAAACTGGTAGCAATGCGGTAGAGGAGGATTTCCTGAAGTGTATTAGGGATGGTTTTCGAGACCAATATGTCGAGGAACCAACGAGACAGGGTGATGTGTAATGAGAAGGGACTAATTCGCAATCTTGTTGTGCGAAGCCCCTTGGGGAAGAGTGACCATAATATGGTAGAATTCTTTATTAAGATGGAGAGTGACACAGTTAATTCGGAAACTCGGCTCCTGAACTAAGGAAAGGTAACTTCGACGTTATGAGGCGTGAATTGGCTAGAATAGACTGGCAAAGGATACTTAGAGGGTTGATGGTGGATAAACAATGGCAAACATTTAAAGATCACATGGATTAACTTCAGCAATTGTACATCCCTGTCTGGAGTAAAAATAAAACGGGAAAGGTGGCTCAACCGTGGCTAACAAGGGAAATTAAGGATAGTATTAAATCCAAGGAAGAGGCATATAAATTGTCTTGAAAAAGCAACAAACCTGAGGACTGGGAGAAATTTAGAATTCAACAGAGGAGGACTAAGGGTTTAATTAAGAGGGGAAAAATAGAGTATGAGAGGAAACTTGCAGGGAACATAAAAACTGATGGCAAAAACATTCTATAAATATGTGAAGAGAAAAAGATTAGTGAAGACAAACGTAGGTCCCTTGCAGTCGGATTCAGGTGAATTTATAATGGGGAACAAAGAAATGGCAGACCAATTGAACAAATACTTTGGTTCTGTCTTCACGAAGGAAGACACAAATAACCTTCCGAATCTACTAGGAGACAGTGGGTCTAGTGAGAAGGAGGAACTGTAGGATATCCTTATTGGCAGGAAATTGTGTTCGGGAAATTGATGGGATTGAAGGCCAATAAATCCCCAGGGCCTGATAGTCTGCATCCCACGGTACTTAAGGAAGTGACCCTAGAAATAGTGGATGCATTGGTGATCATTTTCCAACAGTCTGTCGACTCTGGATCAGTTCCTATGGACTGGAGGGTAGCTAATGTGACGCCACTTTTTAAAAAAGGAGGGAGAGAAAATGGATAATTATAGACCTGTTAGCCTGACATCAGTAGTGGGGAAAATGTTGGAATCAGTCATTAAGGATGAAATAGCAGCGCATTTGGAAAGCAGTGACCGGATCGGTCCAAGTCGGCATGGATTATTGAAAGGGAAATCATTCTTGATGAATCTTCTGGAATTTTTTGAGGATGTAACTAGCAGAGTGGACAAGGGAGAACCAGTGGATGTGGTGTATTTGGACTTTCAAAAGGCTTTTGACAAGGTCCCGCACAAGAGATTGGTGTGCAAAATCAAAGCGCATGGTATTGGGGATAATGTTCTGATGTGGATAGAGAACGCGTTGGCAGACAGGAAACAGAGTCGGGATAAACGGGTCCTTTTCAGAATGGCAGGCAGTGACTAGTGGGGTGCCGCAGGGCTCAGTGCTAGGACCCCAGCTCTTTACATGTACATTAACGATTTAGATGAAGGATTTGTGTAATATCTCCAAGTTTGCAGATGACACTAAACTGGGTGGCGGTGTGAGCTGTGAGGAGGACGCTAAGAGGCTGCAGGGTGACTTGGACAGGTTAGGTGAGTGGGCAAATGCATGGCAGATGTAGTATAATGTGGATAAATGTGAGGTTATCCATTTTGGGGGCAAAAACCCGAAGGCAGAATATTATCTGAATGGCGGCAGATTAGGAAAAGGGGAGGTGCAACGAGACCTGGGTGTCATGGTTCATCAGTCATTGAAAGTTGGCATGCAAGTACAGCAGGTGGTGAAGAAGGCAAATGGTATGTTGGCCTTCATAGCTAGGGGATTTGAGTATAGGAGCAGGGAGGTCTTACTACTGTTGTACAGGGCCTTAGTGAGGCCTCACCTGGAATATTGTGTTCAGTTTTGGTCTCCTAATCTGAGGAAGGACGTTCTTGCTATTGAGGGAGTGCAGCGAAGGTTCACCAGACTGATTCCAGGGATGGCTGGACTGTCATATGAGGAGAGGCTGGATCAACTGGGCCTTTATTTACTGGAGTTTAGAAGAATGAGAAGGGATCTCATAGAAACATAGAGATGAGGAGAAACTTCTTCACTCAGAGAGTTGTTAACCTATGGAATTCCCTGCCACAGAGAGTTGTTGATGTCAGTTCATTGGATATATTCAAGAGGGAGTTAGATATGGCCCTTACGGCTAAGGGGATCAAGGGGTATGGAGAGAAAGCAGGAAAGGGGTACTGAGGGAATGATCAGCCATGATCTTATTGAATGGCCTACTCCTGCACCTATTTTCTATGTTTCTATATGCAAAACCCCTAGCTATGAAGGCCAACATGCCATTTGCCGCCTTCACCACCTGCTGCATCTGCATGCCAAACTGAATGACTGATGTACCATGACACCCAGGTCTCGTTGCACCTATTCTTTTCCTAATTTGCCGCCATTCAGATAATATTCTGCCTTCATGTTTTCGCCACCAAAGTGGATAACCTCACATTTATCCACATTATACTGCATCTGCCATGCATTTGCCCACTCATCCAACCTGTCCAAGTCACCCTGCAGCCTCTTTGCATCCTCCTCACAGCTCACACCGCCACCAAGTTTAGTGTCATCTGTAAATTGGAGATATTACACTCAATTCCTTCATCTAAATCATTAATGTATATTGTAACTAGCTGGGGTCCCTGCACTGAGCCCTGCAGCACCCCACTAGTCACTGCCTGCCATTCTGAAAAGGAACCGTTTGTCCCGATTCTCTGCTTCCTGTCTGCCAACCAGTTCTCTATCCACGTCAATACATTACCTCCAATACCATGTGCTTTAATTTTGCACACCAATTTCTTGTGTGCGACCTTGTCAAAAGCCTTTTGAAAGTCCAAATAGACCACATCTGGTTCTCCCTTCTGCACTCAACAGTTACATCCTCAAAAAATTCCAAAAGATTTGTCGAGCATAATTTCCTTTTCATAAATCCATGCCGACTTGGACCGATCCTGTCACTGCTTACCAAATGTGCTGCTATTTCATCTTTAATAATTGATTCCAACACTTTCCCCACTACTGATGTCAGGTTAACCGGTCTATAATTAGCCCCGTTTTCGCTCTGCCTCCTTTTTTAAAAAGTGCTACCCTCCAGTCCATAGGAACTGATCCAGAGTCGATAGACTGTTGGAAAATGATCACCAATGCATCCACTATTTCTAGGGCCACTTCCTTAAGTGCTCTGGGATGCAGACTATCAGGCCGTGGAGATTTATCGGCCTTCAATCCCATCAACTTCCCTAACTCAATTTCTTGACTAATAAGGATTTCCTTCAGTTCCTCCTTCTCGCTAGACCCTCGGTCCCATAGTACTTCCGAAGGTTATTTGTATCCTCGTTCGTGAAGACAGAACCAAAGTATTTGTTCAACTGGTCTGCCATTTCTTTGTTCCCAATTATAAATTCACCTGATTCTGACTGCAAGGGACCTACGTTTTTCTTCGCTAATCTTTTTCTCTTCACATATCAATAGAAGCTTTTGCAGTCAGTTTTTATGTTCCCAGCAAGCTTCCTCTCATAGTCCATTTCCCCCCTCCTAATTAAACCCTTTGTCCTCCTCTGCTGTATTCTAAATTTCTCCCAGTCCTCAGCTTAACCAAAAGCTGCTACACAACTGTTAAGTTTACAACTGGAAGGCGATTTCTCTTGTCAGGTTTAAGTGAAACCCTATCGATCAAAGTTTTGAGGCTATTTCCTACCTCCATCTAATATATTTCAAAGAAGTAGTAAAGCATTTATATGCACAGGCACCAACTCTACATAACTAGACTGGACACGAGTGCAATATGAGCAGTGTAGCTTGGTGCTGTACACTGGCATTGTTCAGGTAGGTACTAGCTAGATGATAAATAATTCTGGAATGTACATTTTGGGATACCATCTCGCCTTGAATATTAGAAAGCAGATGGAGCTTTGTTTTGTATGGTACTATGGTTCCGTTTCCTCAAGCTTATTGTGTTTTTATTTTGTAGAATGCTTTTTATGAGTATTTTATATTGATGTGCTCAGGTGGTAAGGCTGTAGAAAGTGTTTGATTGCTGACATTTCAACATGAAAAGCTATTTAACCTTCAGTACTCGTGTATCCTGGACATCTTACAGCAGAACAAAAAAACTGCCCTTTTTTTTTATTTTCTGAATTCTCAATGTTTTTATTTTGGTTTAAAATGTTACTTTGGTCTTCAGAGTTAACTTCACATTACAGTTACAAAGGTTTATGAAAATATTGTAATGCTGGAAATAACTGATGGAAATGGAATTTGTACCTTTAGAATATGATTTTCATCGTAGGATTTTAATCAAGTTAGTGGTCATTAATGCACTTTACAGTTTTAAGTGATATGATATGTCAAATAATTGCCTTCAGTCATGTGCTTTCAGGCAAGCATCTGTTCTTATGAACGTTTGGCTGCTTTATGTCAATTATTTCCTTCAAAGCACTTTTTTTTTCCTAAATTGACATTTTTGAGACCAATGCGCCATGTATCTATCTTTTGGAAAGAATACAAACTGAAGATTTCTGCAAAAGGACCAGATCCCCAATATGCTGAATTCCTGTTTCTGAAACATTTGTTCCTAATTTTAAAGGTGGTTTTTAAAAAAAAATGATTCGCCATTTTCTGTTGCTGTAAAATTTTAGAGAGGCTTTGTGTAGTTCTTTTATATTGTCAAAGATGTACTGACTTATCTTTGACTGAAGTTTCAAGTGTAATTTTGTTGTACATGTATACCATTATTCTCAAAATAAGCTGAAAGAGTTATACTAAAATATTGCCATATTTTGATCTACTTCAGGATTATTTGATAAACATTCTGATGAAAAATGCAAGGAATGAGACCTGTGAGACTGCACGGTAAATATGATTACTAATTTTAATGTAGAATTCTTTAAAATATTATAGAGGTAAGAAATATCATGGAGTATTTGTTTCATCGAAGCCTCGGGGTGAGTCGAATACTAGTTCTTGCTGAAGTTTGTTACCTTATAGACTATTCATGACTTATCAGAACATAAGAAATAGGAAGAGGAGTCGGCCATACAGCCCCTCGAGCCTGCTCCACCATTCAATAAGACCATGGCTGATCTGATCATGGACTCAGCTCCACTTCCCCGCCCACTTCCCATAACCCCTTATCCCCTTATCGTTTAAGAACCTACTTCTGTCTTAAATTTATTCAATGTACCAGCTTCCACAGCTCTCTGAGGCAGCGAATTCTACAGATTTACAACCCTCAGAGAAGAAATTTCTCCTCATCTCTGTTTTAAATGGGCGGCCCGTTATTCTAAGATCATGCTCTCTAGTTCTCGTCTCCCCCATCAGTGGAAACATCCTCTCTGCATCTACCTTGTCAAGCCCCCTCTTAATCTTATACATTTCGATAAGATCACCTCTCATTCTTCTGAATTCCAATGAGTAGAGGCCCAACCCGACTCAACCTTTCCTCATAAGTCAACCCTCTCATCCCTGGAATCAACCTAGTCAACCTTCTCTGAACTGCCTCCAAAGCAAATATATCCTTTCGTAAATATGGAAATCAAAACTGCATGCAGTATTCTAGGTGTGGCCTCACCAATACCTTATATAGCTGTAATAAGACTTCCCTGCTTTTATACTACATCCCCTTTGCAATAAAGGCCAAGATACCAATAGCCTTCCTGATCACTTGCATACTATCCTTTTGTGTTTCATGCACAAGTACCCCTAGGTCCCGCTGTATTGCGGCACTTTGCAATCTTTCTCCATTTAAATAATAATTTGCTCTTTGATTTTTTTCTGCCAAATTGCATGACCTCACACTTTCCAACATTATACTCCATCTGCCAATTTTTTGCCCACTCACTTAGCCTGTCTATGTCCTTTTGCAGATTTTTTGTGTCCTCCTTATACATTGCTTTTCCTCCAATCTTTGTATCATCAGCAAACATGGCTACATTAGACTCAGTCCCTTCTTCCAAATCTTTAATATAGATTGTAAATAGTTGGGGTCCCAGCACTGATCCCTGCGGCACCCCACTAGTCACTGGTTGCCAACCAGAGAATGAACCATTTATCCCAACTCTCTGTTCTCTGTTAGTTAGCCAATCCTCTATCCATGCTAACATATTACCCCCAACCCCATGAACTTTTATCTTGTGCAGTAATCTTTTATGTGGCACCTTGTCAAATGCCTTCTGGAAGTCCAAATACACCATATCCACTGGTTCCCCTTGATCCACCCTGTTTGTTGCATCCTCAAAGAACTCCAGCAGATTTGTCAAACATGAATTCCCCTTCATAAATCCATGCTGACTCTGCCTGACCGAGTTTTGCTTTTCGAAATGTCCTGCTACTGTTTCTTTAATAATGGGCTCCAACATTTTCCCAACCACAGATGTTAGTCCAACTGGACTTATTTAGATCATATATCTGCAGCACTTTACTTCGAGTAAAATATCTTTATCTCACTCAGATTTGCAGAATTACACTGTAACTGGTTCTACCAATTGTAATCTTTTGTAACAGTAAATTAAGATATTGTAATGAAACATTGTACAAGATATAATACTTGGGTTAGCACAGTATTATCAAATAGAAATTGCTGTCTAGCCACAGGGATGGTTATGACGATATTGCTTTAGCCACATGTACAAAATTTAGTAGAAAACGCCTTAATACACTCTCATAACACAGTAAATCTACTTCACTTGTATATTTACTTAACAAACATCTACCACCATTTAATAACCAAGGAAGTAAAGCTCTCTCAATGATCAAAAAACACTCCCATGCACTGCTTTTCATCTTGTCATTTTACCAACAAATGCACATTAAGATTAAAATACACATGCATACACCGTGCGAATATGAGTATTGAAAGCACATGCTCAAGGATGGTGTCTATTACTCTCTTATTGACTAATCGAAATGAAAAATCACATCTGGATTCCCAAATAGCCATGTGCAGCTTGTAGATAACGTATTAGACAACATTGGGTTAGCAGTACTTGCATTTGGAACAGTGTTGAAGCATTGATTCGGATCCAAATGGTGTGGGGCAGATTCAATTGCCTCATTCCACTGAGTTCCTAATCTCAGTAATGGCGATATGGAGAAGGCTCTGAGTAAAGTTCTGAGGCTTGCTTCCCTGTGCGAGAGGAAACGTTGGGGAAAATTCTGGTTGGAGGCTTCCTTCGGACGAACGCCTCCGACTCACATTTCTTTTGCGAAAATACCTGGTGATCACTGGAGGCGTCTTCGATTCCATTTGGTGGCCTTCATTCGATGAGATGACTTCCTCGTATGTACGAAAATGCTGGAGTCACATCGGCCTGGTCCACCAATTACTGTCTAGTATTGTCATTGATAATGGGAACTCCGTTTTTTATGAGTTCCCATTATTATCAACGAGAAAACAAGAAACACAACATAATAAATTTTAAAAAAACAGCTCACATATTTAAAATTAATTGAAATTAAAGTTAATGTTTAAGAAAAAAAATATTTTTTGGAATTTTTTCATGTTTTAATAGGGTTTAAAATAAACTTACCTTAATGGACAGGGTTTTTAGCATAAAAATGTATGATTAAATTTAATTTTTATATGTTTTAAAACTCTTACGCTGGTAAAAGTAAGCTATACGCCTGCTTTTACCAGGCGTAAAAGTTTGAAGGAGATTCGCTGGGCAAGAGATGGGCAAATAGTCCAATCTCTCCCGCGTGAATGTCCTTCTCCCTGGGATGCGGAGAATCTGTCAAGAGAAATCTTGACAGATTGGAAAAGCTGGTTTTCGGCGCATGCGCATTGCGTTCTGAAAACCGGCTTTTGCGAAGCCTCACCGGATCCATGCACACTTTGTACAGACCCGGTGAGGCTGGAATTTTCAGCATACCGTCGCCAGATTTCACTTGTCCCTCCTAGTTGCTGAATCAGCCCACTCATTCTTTTGGCTGCATGAGGTGAGTGGCCCAAGAAGACCAGAAGTGGAGAGAAAAAACATCAATATACCCTCAAAAGAAAAAAATCAATCTAGTCTGATATACTTTTCTTGATTTTATTTAGATGTATAGCGATGTGTAGTCTTGGAATCTGGATTAGTGAAGAACTGGTGCAGTGCACAAACCACGCTCAGGTCCAAGATGCACTGAATGTGTTAGGTGTAACACTTAAGGTAATAACTAATTCTGTCTGGTATGACTTGCTTATTTTAAAGTCCAAAAACAGGAATGAACTAACATAACCAAAATAAATGACCTTTTTTTTCTGTTGCCAATGTATGATATTTTGTAATATGGATTAAAATACAATTTTGCCCTTAGGAATAAGTCAATATTGGAGAAAAGAAAAGTGTGTATTTTTTAAACAGTATTGCAAAGCAATATTTGTAATATCTATTCCCAAATATTTTTCTGCTCTTGTGAAACAAATGTAGTTATATTGTATAGCAGCATTAAGTACATTTGATGATTATCAATTATTTTGATACGTTGGAAAATTGCTTCAAAAGTTAAAAAGGATGAATATTTAAGACAACAAAAGATACAAAAGTTATTTTTTCCAACCCAGCCGAACCCATTGCTGGTGGAATTCAGGTGAAAGGAATCAGGAATTTGGGTAGCCAGCACTCGAATCCCCACTGAATCTTGTTGCAAGGTACACCTACGTATTTCATCCCCACTCATTTTGAGCAGAAGCATAATTAAGCATGTATGCAGCTTGGAAAGTCCTTTTTCTGATGTTTGCAGACAACAGAAAATGTTAAGAAATGTAAAATAAAATAACCTGACTTATCAAAAATGAAACACTAAAGAACAGTTGAATAAAACCAAAGCATAGAATTAAAAAATGGCAATTTCAACTAAAATAAGCTAATACCCACTCTCATACCATCTGATCTCCAATCTCCCTTTCCTCACTAAAGTCCTAGAACATTACGCCTCCCAAATCTGTGCCCATCTTTCCCGCAACTCCATGCAGTTTCTACTATTGAGCATGCATGTAGTCCTGTGTTGTAGCTTCACCAGGTTGGTACCTCATTTTCAGGTATGCTTGGTGCTGCTCCTGGCATGCTCTTCTACATTCTTCATTGAATCAGGGTTGGTCGCCTCGCAAAGTGTAGACAAATGAGCTGAATTTCAGAGGTGAAGGAACAGAGACTGCCCTTGACATCAAGGAAGCATTCAACCGAATGTGGCACCAAGGAGCCGTGTAAAACTGAAATAAATGGTGGGGGAAATTTCTTCAGTGAGTTGAGTCAAAGGAAAATAGTTGTGGTTGTTTGAGGTCAATCTTCTCAGCCCAATACATTACTGTAGGAGTTTCTCAGGGCAGCGTCCTAGGTCTAGCTATCATCAGCTGCTTCATCAATAATTTTCCCTCCATTGTAAGGTCAGAAGTGGGGCTGTTCGCTGATAATATTCAATTCCATTTGCAATTCCTCAGATAATGAAGTAATCCATGCCCAAATACAGTAGGAACTGGACAACACCCAGGCTTGGGCTGATGTAGGCAAGTAACATTCGCGCCACACAATAGCTATGACCTCCTATAAGAAAGGAGAGTCTAACCACCTCCCCATGATATTCAATGGAATTACCATTGCCGAATCCCCCAACATCAACATCCTAGGAGTCGTCATTGACCAGAAACTCAACTGGACCAGCCACAGAAATACCGTGAACAGGTCAGAGACTGGGTATTCTGTGGAGAGTAGATCCTGACTACCTAAATTCTCTCCACCACCTGTAAGCCACAAGTTAGGAGTATGATGAAATACTCTCCACTTTCCTGGATGATGCAACTGCAACAACACTTAAGAAGCTTGACACCATCCAGGACATAGCATCTTGCCGAATTGGCACCTTCTCAAGGGCATTTAGGGATGGACAGTAAATGCTGGCCTTGCTAGCTTTGCCCAGATCCCAAGAATTAATTTAAAACATTTTTTAAAATCTCTCAATCAGATTTCCAGACCTGCCATAGCCATAATTAAAGTCACAAATGCCTACTCTGTGACTGACCATGGTGACCTGCTCAGTATCTTTGGGCCTTTGACATGGTCGACCATACTATACTCTTCCAATGCCTCTCCTCTGTTGTCCAGCTCAGTGGTCCTACTTTTGCTTGGTTCCACTCTTGATGATCAAATAATAGCCAACATCTCCAACAATGGCTTCTCTTCCCATCCCTGCACCATTACCTCTGGAGTTCTCCAGGAATCTATCCTTGGCCCCCTCCTCATGCTGTTCCTTGGCGACATCCGAAGAACATAAGAATTAGGAACAGGAGTAGGCCATCTAGCCTCTCGAGCCTGCTCCGCCATTCAACAAGATCATGGCTGATATGGCCCTGGACTCAGCTCCACTTACCCGCCCGCTCCCCGTAACCCTTAATTCCCTTATTGGTTAAAAATCTATCTATCTGTGATTTGAATACATTCAATGAGCTAGCCTCAACTGCTTCCTTGGGCAGAGAATTCCACAGATTCACAACCCTCTGGGAGAAGAAATTCCTTCTCAACTCGGTTTTAAATTGGCTCCCCCGTATTTTGAGGCTGTGCCCCCTAGTTCTAGTCTCCCCGACCAGTGGAAACAACCTCTCTGCCTCTATCTTGTCTATCCCTTTCATTATTTTAAATGTTTCTATAAGATCACCCCTCATCCTTCTGAACTCCAATGAGTAAAGACCCAGTCTACTCAATCTATCATCATAAGGTAACCCCCTCATCTCCGGAATCAGCCGTGTGAATCGTCTCTGTACCCCCTCCAAAGCTAGTATATCCTTCCTTAAGTAAGGTGACCAAAACTGCACACAGTACTCCAGGTGCGGCCTCACTAATACCCTATACAGTTGCAGCAGAACCTCCCTGCTTTTGTACTCCATCCCTCTCGCAATGAAGGCCAACATTCCATTCGCCTTCCTGATTACCTGCTGCACCTGCAAACTAACTTTTTGGGATTCATGCACAAGGACTCCCAGGTCCCTCTGCACTGCAGCATGTTGTAATTTCTTCCCATTCAAATAATATTCCCTTTTACTGTTTTTTTTTCCAAGCTGTGTGTCAGCTTCCTTATGTATTTAGATGACATCCAGCTCTAACTCTCCACCACCTGTCTTGACCCATTCACTGCCTCTGTGCTGTCAGACTGCTTGTCAGACAGGGAAATTTCCTCACTTAAACACTGGGAGGACTGAAGTCATCGCCTTCTGCCCTTGCCACAAACTCTGTATTCTGGCCACTGATTACATTCCCCTTCAATGCCACTGTCTTATGTTGAAAGACATGGTTTGCAACCTTGGTATCCTGCTGGACCCGATGCTTCGTAGCCCATATCCTCCTCTTCACAAAGTCTGCCTACATCCACCTTCATAACATCACATGCCCTCCGCACCTCCACCCCTGCCTATCTGCTGCTGAAACTATCATCCATGCCTTTGTAACCTCCAGACTTGACTAATCCAAAGTTCTCCTAGTTCGCCTCACATCTCCATGCTGTCTAAACCTCAGTTCATCCAAATCTCTGCTACCTGTATCTTATCCCGCACCAAGACCAGCTCACCCATCACTCCTGTCTTTGCTGATCTACATTGGCTTCCAATGCCTTCAATTTGAAAAATTCTCATCCTCGAGTTTAAATCTCCTCATTAGCTTGCCCACCCCTATTTGCGTAACCTCCGCCAGTCCTATAACAGAATGCTCCTTTCCGCTAATTGGCCTCTTTTGCATCCCCCTCCCTTTGCTTCACCATTGGTTGCTGAACCTTCAACCATCTAAGCACCACACTCTAGAATTCTCTTGCGAAACCCCTCAGCTTCTCCACCTTCCTCTCCTTTTTTAAGAGCTCCCTTAAAGCCAACCTCTTTCACCAAGCTTTTGATTACTTCATCAAATGTCTTGTCCTTTGGCTCGGCATCTATTTTGTTTGATCATGCCTTTGTGAAGCCTTTTGGGATGTTTTTCTACATTAAATGCATTTTATAAAAGCAAGTTGTTGTTGTTGTAAAGAAAAGCACCATGCAATAAACAAGATAGGAATAGAGTCAAGAAACATGAGAAAAATAAGTAAAATATTTACAACAAATTCTATTTTCATTGGGCTCAAATTTCCCCAGTATTTTTTTTTGAGCAGGCCGCTTTTTTTGGTCTAAGTTTTAAAAAAAAAAAGTTTCCCTGATCACTTTGCACTAGCATAACTCGGTAACGATTTTTTTAGGTAAGTTTTTTTTTCAGCCAAAGGGGGCATAACCTGCCACCTGCGCCAATTCTGACCATTTAGAGAAATTTGGCCAGCTGAGAGTTATTCGAGTTCTTCTTACGCCAGCATATATGGCCTCTGCAGAAAAACCTCTGGAGAGTTAAGGAAATCGACACAGGTAAGAAAATCAGCGCAGCTAAGTGTAGCAGATGCCCAGACATCAGCAGCAGGAGGGATAAGAGAGAGGGGGTGCAGGGGGCGGGGAAGCTTTTCAGGTATAGTTAGGTGCGGGGACCTGGAGGGAGGAGGCCATTTGGCCTGGGATAGGGGCGGGGGAGCGAACCGGGAAGCCACTCGGCTAGGGGTGGGGGAGCGGAAAGGCACTAGGGGTGGGCGAGGGAGCTGACTGGGAGGCCCTTTGGCTAAAGCGGAGGGCTGGGTAGCGGAGCGGCAGGTCGCTTGGTTGGGGGAGCGGAGCGGCAGGTCGCTTGGTTGGAGGAGCGGAACAGCAGGTCGCTTGGTTGGGGGAGCGGAGCGGCGGGTTGGGGGAGCGGAGCGGCAGGTCGCTTGGGGTTGGGGGAGCGGAGCGGCAGGTCGCTTGGGGTTGGGGGAGTGGAGCGGCAGGTCGCTTGGGGTTGGGGGAGTGGAGCGGCAGGTCGCTTGGGGTTCGGGGAGCGGAGCGGCAGGTCGCTTGGGGTTGGGGGAGCGGAACGGCAGGCCGCTTGGTTGGGGGAGCGCAGCGGCAGGTCGCTTGGTTGGGGGAGCGGAACAGCAGGTCGCTTGGTTGGGGGAGCGGAGCGGCGGGTTGGGGGAGCGGAGCGGCAGGTCGCTTGGGGTTGGGGGAGCGGAGCGGCAGGTCGCTTGGGGTTGGGGGAGTGGAGCGGCAGGTCGCTTGGTTGGGGGAGCGGAGCGGCAGGTCGCTTGGGGTTGGGGGAGCGGAGCGGCAGGTCGCTTGGTTGGGGGAGCGGAGCGGCAGGTCGCTTGGGGTTGGGGGAGTGGAGCGGCAGGTCGCTTGGGGTTGGGGGAGTGGAGCGGCAGGTCGCTTGGGGTTGGGGGAGCGGAACGGCAGGCCGCTTGGTTGGGGGAGCGGAACGGCAGGCCGCTTGGTTGGGGGAGCGGAACGGCAGGCCGCTTGGTTGGGGGAGCGGAACGGCAGGTCCCTTGGTTGGGGGAGCGGAACGGCAGGTCGCTTGGTTGGGGGAGCGGAACGGCAGGCCGCTTGGTTGGGGGAGCGGAACGGCAGGCCGCTTGGTTGGGGGAGCGGAACGGCAGGCCGCTTGGTTGGGGGAGCGGAACGGCAGGCCGCTTGGTTGGGGGAGCGGAACGGCAGGCCGCTTGGTTGGGGGAGCGGAACGGCAGGTCCCTTGGTTGGGGGAATGGAGCGGCAGGTCGCTTGGTTGGTGGAGGGGGTTGCGGACCAGTAGGTCACTTGTCCAGGGCTAGGGGTGGGGGAAGCAGACCGGGAGGCCCTTTGGCCTGTGATGAGGGCAGGAATTGGCACCAGCATTGGGGGGGGTTAATAATTGGAGGCAAGTTGCTGCAATGTATTTTAATGTGTTGTGAGCTGGCTGTATATTTCACTTTGCAGCCTCAACTAGCCTCGGCACGCATTGTGTCCCTGGTTACCGTATCAATCCAATCTTTTTGGCGCAGATCAAGGCTCCACGCCCAAAACAAGTTAGGCTGCACCAAAATGTAGAAATCAAACGGGGAAACTTAGAACATTGTTTTTTGGTGTACTTGGGCCCTGAAGAAACAGGCGTAACTCTTCAAGTACAGGGGAAAAAAAAGCTTTGGGGAAAATTGAGCCCATTGAGTCATTTTTTTTGCGTGACATACCACAGGACCTCCATTAGTTTAAAAAAAACACATTAGTTACACCATTGTTGTAAAAAGACGGTTGGATTGAAATGTTAATTTTTTTTGTTGCTTAGCATTTAAAAGGAATGACCAGCTCAGAGAAGGATAAGATAACTCAGGTACACTACCGATGTTCACAGGATGCAGTTTCTTCAGATGTGCCTATTAATAAATGTTGACACTCATGAAAGAGCACTTGATATTTATAAACTGTAGGCATGTTTTCTTCTAATTAGCAGGGACAAAGCGTTAAACAGCTTTAAGTTGAATCTGCATTTCTACAATGAAATTAGAACTTGTTTTTTTTATCATTTCAAATGCAAATTATTTTCATATCCATATTAGTATACAGTTTTATATTTTGTTGGTATAGAGAAAATCTGTTCACCAACCATATTTGGTTCCCGCTAGTTAACATTAGAAAGGTGAAGAGTTATTTTAATATTTTTGTGGTTTAAAGAAGTATTTGTATGACTGCTTGCTTGCGGTAAACACAATAGGAAACGGTTCAGAATGTCTATGTTACTATGTGTGCCTTATCTGACATTTCAGTTCCAGTGTCATGCTAAATTAGAAGTGCTTTTTTAGCTTGTAATGATAAAATACAATGAACATTTAAAAAAATGTTTTAAGAGCATGCAAAATAGGAGCAGGAGTAGGCCAGATGGCACTTCGAGCCTGCTCCATCATTCATTAAGATCATGGCTGATCTTCTACCTCAACTCCACTTTCCCACCCCATCCCCATATCCATAATTAAGATCAATTGGTAGATAGTCTTGAGACTGATGAACAGTGTTACCAGAGGTTAGTATTCCTTGTGTTTGCGATCTTCAACTCTCTAGATTGTGGGACATCAAGAAATGACATAACTGTATACATAACTTTGTTTTTTCTGCACTTGTAAAATATAAAAGCTGAGTTTTTAATAAAGCAAATATCTATGTTATAACCATTAAGCTTTATTATTTTTGCTATAATTGTATAATGGTTGTGCTGACTTTCTTTGTTATGGAGGTGCAACTTCTATTAGCCTCCTTGAGCTACTGGCTGACTGGACAGAAAGCAGCCATGTGCAAGACAGCAGATATCAAATTGTTGCAGTTGAAAATTGGCTCTTCTTCATAGACTTAACCTACCGTTGTGCAGAGGGAGAATTCTTTCATTGTGAAGTGCAGTTTCTTTGCTTTACATTAGGGTGTTCTGAGAAGCTGACAGTATGTAGGAATCAATACACGAAGACAGACACAGAATTGTAATAACCCTTGATGCTTGAGAATGGCATACATATAATGCCCATCTCCGGTCAGCTAAGCATCAGTCATGATGAATTTTAAACTGTGGTTATTTGTAAAGCCATTTTCTTTCTGAGAATATTAATTTAGTTGATGTAGTAGGTTTGTTCCTTATCAGGCAAGGTAAATGAAATTATGAGTTGGCATGCATGTAAACAACGGCCCAGAAATTCCTCTCGAGGTCTTCCTGCGGGCAAAGCACTAAAGAATGGACAGAAAATGAGGACTTACCTGAAGCTGCTAGGCCCGCTCGAGATCCTGATCCGGAGGCCTCTTGTGACTGCGCGTTGCAGCGCATTCAGGTTGGGACGTCTGCAGGAGTCACGTGGGCCTGGACACCCAATCAGAGGTAAGTATTTTCTCTTTCATAGTAATAGGAGATTTGTATGTCCGAAACTGCTATTACTATGAATGAGAAACACCCCAAAACACACAAACGCTACATAAAACATTTTTTTTAAAAAAGCCTCAAATAAATACAATAATAGAAATTAAAGTTGTTAGAAATGATTTTTAAAGAAAAAAAATTCCTGATTTTTTTTTTTAAAGTTTTAATTCTGGTTAAAAATAAATGTGATGTTTTGAACAGGGTTTTTAAAAATAATGTGTGTTTTATAACTCTTACGCCTGTAAAAGTAGGCTATGCGCTTGCTTTTATCAAGCGCAAGAGTTTTGAGGACATTTGCCGGGCAAGATATGGGTAAATCCCACAATCTTGCCCGTGCAAATGTCCTCGCTCCCGATCTGTCTAGGATCTCTCAAGCTCCAACTTGACAGATCGGAAAAACCGGTTTTCAACGCATGTGTATTGCATGCTGAAAACTGGGTTTGCCGATGCCTTCCCGGGTCTGTAGAAGCTTCGTACGGGCCCGGGATGTCGGAATTTCTGGGCCAATGTATTATTTTTATATGCTTACATTCCATTGTGAAATTAGTCTTAACTGTTGATGAACTTCACAAGCTAGCTCACCTTACTTAACCCTAAACTAATTTTGTTTCAGTGGACATGTCAAGGTTAGATTGTAGTAATCATTGGACTATTTGTATAATATACAGTTGTGGTATATATTTTCACTGACTTGTGGTTTGTCTCCAGTTTTCCAACAAAGTAGTTGCTGAAGTGGCTTGTGACATGCTTAAGCTGTTGGTTACTCATATGGAAAGGCTTAAGAAGTATGAATCCCAGCTCCCCAAGAAAATTGCTGAGGTAAATCACTTCCTTTCAAGCTTGTTTGAGGCTATGTAAATCATGCTATCCTTCTGTATCAGTGAAATTGCTGAAAATGAGTTGAACATGCATGTATTGTGTGTGCTTTAATAAAACTGAACAATATTTTTAAATACAGATCCTTGTGGCCACTATTGCATTTCTCCTGCCAAGTGCAGAACATTCTTCTGTCGATGCAGATAAAAGGGTGAGCATGAAGGTTGTGTGTTGCTACTTTTCAGTTGCATGGCAATGCTTTAGAGTGAAACTAATGCACAGCACTGCATTATATTTTCTTCCTTTTTAGTTAATAGTATCTCTATTGCTCTGCCTTTTGGATTGGTGCATGGCAATGTCTGTGGATGCCCTATTGGAACCTATTAGTGCAACTTTGATGGAAGACCAAATGGCACGCAAAGCACCTTTACTAGACTATATCTACAGGGTATGTATATCTTTATTGTCTAATTGAAATAGGTTAGAACTTTTACTACTGCAGGCCCATTTATGTGCACTAGCAAAAGTGTGAGATTATTGAATGATGACAAATTCATATTGTATATGTTGCTAATGAAACCCTGTAGTAATAAATTATCCTCAACAAATTACTTGACTTGATCACATGCACCATCTTCTTGGTTTGTTTAAGGTGTAATTATAGTGTTATTTTTGAAAATGTAAAAATAGTGGAAGTGTAATTTCTTAGTTACACCTAATCTGACTGAATAGGAGCAGTATTGAACCTCCTTATGAAAGCTGCCTTAAATCTGTTGAATTAGATAACGTCTGTGGTATCACTCCAGAGCAGCACCCAGCCCAGTCAGATTTTAAAAACTGCTCAAGTTGTTCACTGGATCGATCACTTGGACACTTTGTGAACTTCAGCATGGTCCTTTTTTAATATTTTGAAATAATGGTGTGCCATACATTGAAAATTTATTGTCTGGGGCGCAGAGCTCAGCACATGCATTTGAGCGCTCCTAGTCGAGAGTAAAATTTGGATGTTGCCAGTTACAAAATTATTCTGTAGTTACTTATTGCAGACCAACAACACAGCATAATTGACATCTTAAACGGAAGCAAAGTTTATTACAATATTAAAATATTAGACATAGTAGAATCGTAATAGCTTGTTGCAGGTATGACCCATTGTTTGTGTTATAAAGCCTGATATGATTCACTACTTTCTTGTATTAAGCTTCAGCATTGAAATGAGGGGAATGGTTACAATCTTGTGACAGAGTTGGTCTATGACTGTTAAACTAGTAATGCAATATCAAAAATTTAAATTTATCATATTCAAAAACCTAATGGCATTACTTATCGTTCTGCCTTTTTTAGATTTTAGTTTAGACTGTAGCCCAGACAGGGAAGCAGTCTTAAGGCTAAAGTGAGCATAGGCAGACTTTATTAGCAATGGACAAGCTTGATAAGTACAAATAAACTTCCCTTGATTTGGAACTCCACAGAATGAATGCTGCTCAGAGTCCACAGGGATAAGGAATGTGGGAAATGGAAATGTTTTAACCGCATCAGGATGCTTTGTATTTGATATGTAGTATTTGCACTGCATTGGATGCTTGCATTGTGTGTGACATTTTCAGCGCAAGAAATATTTGCATCTTTCTGTTCTCAAAACTGCTTAATTGTGTTCCTTTTACTAGCATTTTCATTTCTAACATTAAATGAATACTTGCATATCCACATAAAATGGAAACTAATTGGATAATTCAAGCCCTTGGATGTGACCATTTTTGTCCGTAAATAGCCTTGATAAAACGGTGCTATGTGAGGTTTTGGAATGTTGGCTTTGACTTGTGAATCCATATGAGTGCTCATCCTGTAGCAAAGGGAATTACTATAATAAAACTGCTGCTGTCAAATACGGCCTGTGTTTTATATTTGTAGGTGTCAAAAGTGCATATCTTAACAAGATGAGAGTTGTTGACCTGTAGAACAGTATATTACAAATGATACCTCATACTAGCGATGTTTCCTGCAGCAGTTCAATATGTGAAGTTTTACCAGGATATGCGGTTTTAGCCAATGTTATTATCTAAAATGTAGAAATATAAATTGCTGTTCAATTTCAAGCAGATTATATCATTAAAAATTGAAGCACTCATCTATTGTAGAATAGTTCAGACAAGATGGAGTTGGAATTCAACTACAGCAGGGGGTCAAAATGGGCAGCAAGGAATCAGCCGTCTGTAATATATCCCTTCCCATTCTCCTTTCCATTGTAAGGTTATGTGAGGGCTTGGCATGCGTAAGTGGGAAATGTTGAACAAGCCAGGCAATCGTGGAATAAAAACAGAAAATGCTGGAAATACTCAGCAGAAACTTCAACCTGTTTCTGTGAAGAGAGAAACAGAGTTAACGTTTTAGGTTGGTGACCTTTCATCAGAACTGGAAATGTAAGCGATATAATAGGTTTTAAGCAAGTACAGAGGCGGGTAAGTGGGGTTGAGGGGAGGAGAGGAAAGAACAGCACGGAAGATCTGTGATGGGGTGGGAGAGCAGGAGTGATTAAATGAACAACAGAATCATTACCATCACCTGCTGTCTGAAAAATGGGAGCAGTTACTGTCGGATAGTCCTACCTTGCCACCTTATAACGTGTTGTTTTCTATTGCAACTCCTCCCAAGTGCTGTAGACTCTGTAGACAGCCTTGAGCCTTGCCGCCACCTCCTACTTGGTATTGTGCACCTTGTGGGGGAATACCTGGAGTGGTTTTAAAAAAAATAAGGGCAACCCTTATCACAGCAGCATGTCCACTTTGTCAACTATCAAATAGGGGTTGTTCGTGTGCTGTGCCATTCCACCACTTGCCCACAAACTCTGTTTCGTGCCTCTGCATTGGTTTGCCTTCCTTTACTTTTGGTTTGTCACTTCTTTCTTCCCATTCAGCCATTGAAAAGGTTGACAAATATTTAAACATTAATTTGAAACTTTCTAATCAAGAAATTTTGCCCATCTATGCAGCCTTTTAAATCCTCTCAGCAGCCCTTTAAGGGCCGATGTGTGCAGTGAGCATAATCAATTTATTTAAATTGGTGGACTTTGGAGACTGAGTTGAGATCAGCTCTCCTACTCACTGCATACAATATGTGCAATGTGGTCCCACCAGCACAACAGGATCACATAACCAGCCCCACTAAACAAATTGGTGTGAGAAGTTCCCGATTCCCGACCAATGTTCAGTTTAAATAGAGCACAGACAACAAAGAAAATCATATTGAATATGTACTGGTGCTGAACAAGTATACTCCAAAATGCTAAGAAATATTACTGTATTTAAAGGAGCAATTTTAATTCATATTAGTAGTAGAATCACGAGCGTCAAAATGTTACCACCAAAACTCAAGACAGTTAAAATTCTTTTTATAAAAAATATATATATTTGAAGCAGAGCAATACTCCTGCTGGCAGCTCTATTTTTAATTTTGGTCTGTTGGACTGCAACTATACATTGCCACTTACCTCACCCATTTCACTGGCTTTCCATGAGTAATAAATGCAATAGCTTCACTAACCCCTTAATCACTAGTTGATTTGGAAGAGATCTGTTAAGACAATTCTTCATTTTTTCTTCTTCAAATTTATCTTTAAGTACCTTTTTGAAGGGATAAGATTGTGTTCACATTTGAAGTAATGCAGAATTTACAGTTCTATCAATAAAGATTTTTTTGAAAAAAATGTGATGGCATACTAATGTATACTTATATCAATGAGAGCCCAGGACCCACAATTGGTGGTGATATTCCATTGATAGGAGCCTGTAAGATGAGATGAGTTACAAAGACCACTTTAATAGTATGAACAGGTTACTCCATTAGGTATACCTCAACTAAGTGAAGAATAGTTACAATTGTTTTGACCCCTAGTAACCAAGTCTCACGAATGTAGGTGCTTTGATTTATCAATATGCTATTAAAAATCTTACTTGTTATCATGATATTTGCTCATGCTGTTGTCAACATTTACCCTTGTAAATGGCTGTGTCAATATTCCCATTCAGTTTTGCTTTGTCAGCTGTCACAGTGCAGTCGAAAACTTTGGGCACTAAACGGCTCTGTGGGACAAGTTTCTCTCCCAACTCTATTACCATATTGTACACAAAATAAAATTATATTCATCAATTGATCATGAGCAGAACTAAGGGCATTTTCTAGTAAATGTTTTAGTTGAAATTGTGCAACTTAAAGGAATTTATTTTTGTTGCTGTATTTGGTTCTTTCACATGCAGATAATTAATCTTCAGGCAAGGAAGTAAAAAATGTGGATTAACATACTGAGAAACAGCACAATGTTGGTCAAAGCATTGCTTCCTACTATGAAAACATCAAATAAGATCCCCAAAAAACGCAGGAGGTGTTATGAACTGTGATGCACTGCTTGAAAGGGAGGTGGAAGCAGATTCAATAGTAACTTTCAAAAGGGAATTGGATTAATACTTTGTCAGAAACAACGGGCTCAAATTTCCCCAGGAGTTGCCCCGCATTTTTTTGGAGCAAGTAGCTTTTTTTGGAGTAACTTAAAAATCGCAAATTTCCCCATTTAACTTGCTCCAGTGTAAGTCAGTTAGGTCTTTTTTTTGTTTCGTTTTTTTTCTCCAAAAGGGGGCGTGACCAGCCACGTACACCTGTTTTGGTCATAGAAGCAAATTTGGACAGCTAAAAGTTACTCCAAACTAACTTAGGCCAGTGTATGTGGCCACTTTTGTAGGCACAGAAAAACCTTACCTACATTTAAGAAATCAGCGCAGGTAGCCAGAGATTGGGAGTGGGGGCGGGGGGGCGAAGAAGGTGAGTTAGAGGATTCTAAAGCACTAAACACCTTCACAGCATCAGCACAACATCAAAACAACTTCATCACAATATCTTCACGACATCATCAAAAATAAATGAAAGATAAATCAACTACTAAAAATAGAGCAGCCCTGCCTTGCCGACTGCAGAACGCAACGGCTAGCCCTTTGGCCAGGGCTAGGGGCAGCAAGCACGCATGACTGTAGTGGTGAGGGATGTGTGTTTTTTACAGTTGTTCCGAAATGTTGTATGGTGATGATGGAACATGATTCAGTTTTAATGCAAAAAATCTTTTATTGGCAAGTTTTCAATGCACTTCCACAACAACAAGCACAACAGCAAAGAAAGGCTGCATCCATCTCTCGCCCACAAATCGGGCAATGTGCACTTTCTCATAGGGGCAGTGATGGTGGTTGCTTGGGTCTAAAAGAGACTGATGTGGAGATTGCAGTGGGAATAGCATTTGATTGTCAGGCCTATGTGCCCTTATTGCAGCAGCTAGCTCCCTCATGGCCTCTGCCATCGTTTGCACTTCCTCTAACATGCCTGCCCTCAGTTCCCGTCTCAGTGCTGATATTTCTTCTGACAATGTCGCAACCTCATCACGCACCCCACTGACGATGGCCTCGAGTGATCGAGTAAGGGCATTGGTCTCCTCACCAAATGTCAGAACCTGATTAACATCTGATGAAGGCTGCATCTCAGGAGAGACTGGTCGGCTTCTCCTTCCCCTCGCCGTGGGTCTGCCGAGCGACATCCCTGCAGTGCGAGGCGGAGGCTGGGACGGTGGGTCCCTGGGTGTTCCAACCTGCATTCCACCTCCGCCACTGGGACCCGCAACCTTGGAAGGTGTGAAACCAAGGAATGTCGGCGCGGAGCTCGTGGAGGTGTCTGGCAAAGTGATGCCCTGTACCATCGACTGATCCATATCACGATCAGCATTCTCTCGTGAACGCAGATCCATGGACCCCTTCTCCCCACACCCGCCTTGGTCAGGAGCGGATGCATTTGGATCTTCTTGTTGATCTTCAGGATGTTCAGGATTATCTTCTTCTGCAAAATGCAACGGATCAGTCAAATGGTTAGCAGGAAAGGAGGGGGCCGAATGGGTGGAATGAGTAGTCTCACACGTAGCAGGCCAGTCAGCAGGTTAAATTGAAGGGCGACGATGCATTTTCATCATTGACCCTCACCCTCGCGTGTGGGCCCAGCTTGTGCAGAGCTGATTCTTTTTCTGCAGGTGCGACTCAGCAAGGCAGCAAACCTCTGTTCCAGTGGTGATAGTTGTTGCAGATTTGGCAGCCCTCCTCCTGTTCTAATTCTCTCCCTTTTGTTGTCGGCCAGTTTCTTCTGCAAAGATGAAAATATAATTTTTGCCACATGGTGAGCTTCTGATGGATGGGACATATACAGTTGATCACAGTAACAATTGCAATTCCATTTAAAACAAGATAATACTTACACTCACTACTTGACCAACGTCCTGCCATTTCTTTTTACACTGGCTTCCAGTTCTTGTGGTATTCACCCTTGCGGAGAAGTCTTCTGCAACTAGGTTCCAGCGTCTACTCATTTCTTTGGGTGGAACTTTTGTGGGACCACTCTTACTGATATCCAGCTCCTGCCATGTGTCCTTAATGACTAGTTTCTCCACTTCCTCATGCAAGAAGTTATTCTTCCTTGTTGCCTGCTCTTCCGTCATTGGTGTATCGGATTCATACTCTGGTAATGTTGAAAAAACACAGTTCTCATCTTGCATGCACCTATGCAGCACTCCTTTCCACCCCCTCAGCCACCCAAAAATCAATATTAACACCTTGCCTTCCAATATAGCCCACTGTCAATGCTGCTGATGCACTGAGGACGCTCTCTCTTTAAATGGCTGAGTGCCAAGGTTCCTGGCCCATTGTGCATGCGCGCACGCTTCAACGCGCATTGCGCACACGCACAAACGGACATGCGTCCCCCTGCTGGCACTCAAAGGCACGCTGAGCCCAAGCCCCCGCCCCCCCCCCCCCCCCAGCCGGCTGCGCTGAGCAAGCACGACTCAAGCTCCGCCCCCCCCCCCCCCCACAGGTTTTGCAGCACCACGCCACGGGTCCACAGAGATCCAGGAGCGGCCAAATTATCCCGGTAAGTTTTCGGCGCATTTTCTCCACCATGAAGTCGACGCACCACGTCTAACTACGCCGCTCTAAGCGGCTGGGGAAATTTGGGCCCAACATCTTTACAGCTATCTCTGGTCACTTTAAATAATCAGGTTCGAGTGCAAATTGTGTTTAATCAGAGGAAAATAACACATTAGCTATACAGCAAAATCATACGATTGTGACAAGTATCCGATTGGATAGACGGTTGACACACGAGCAATTTCTGAGCGGCTTCTCTTCCTTTTGTCTGGAGCTTCCTTTCGTCTAGAGCCTCCTTTCTCTTCCTCTGTTTGTGAGCCGCCTTCTCTCTCTCTCTCTCTCTCTCTCCCTCTGTCTGTGAGGACAAGCTCACGGGAGGTAATTTTTATTCTATTTTTAGGGATGGGCTTGAACCAGGATATTGACGAGACCTTTTGACTTATGGAGGTTCCCCTAAAATCTCAATACCCAACAGGACTTCACGTTCTTTGTCTTGATTCTCAAAACAAAGCCCGCCCTAAAGATGTCTCATGATCTGTCTACGTGTCTTTTCTTGTTTATACTTACTCAGGGTCCTTCCTTTGGAATCTGTTTTATCTCTCTCGTCCCTATCCTCTTGTGTATAATCAGTACAATGCCTAGTCTAGTACTCTTTCAACAAAGCTTTCTCACTTCAACTGGTCATTACCTCCTTTACGACGTATCAAACTGCCTTGTGTTTACGCTAACTTACCCCAACTCCTTCCATTATCTTCGCAAGCAGTTCTGTTAAGCTAACTTAATTTCCAACCTTAGCATTATACATAAAATACATAAACAAGGTTCAAGTCTTAACTTAGCAACAGGGAGATTGTATATAGTACACAATATTATACCCTCCGTAGGAAACCAAAACTTTAGCATTTCTAAGTATCTATCTAGTCTGAGGAGACTTTCCATATGCAATTCGAACATAGCTATTTAAACACAGCATTCTTCACGTCACAGCTTTAATCGCATAACCATATACATTTTTAACTATCTTTAGTTTCTAACAACTTGTAAAGGAAAAATCTGCAGGACTATGGGGAAAAAAAGCAGGCATGATGGGCTAAATGGCCTCCTTCTGTGCCGTACCATTCTATGATTCTATGACATCAAAGGCTACGCAGATGCACTGTTTCACAGTTCTCATGGTTAACTTGTGTTTAATATACTTTGTGTGATCAGCATTTTAATTTATAGAAGCTTGCATATTATTTGCTGTTAAATTGTATTAGCTTCTTTGCTTCAATTACAATTTTTTGCTATTATTAAATGACTTTAATTTACTGAGCTTCGAGCCAATGTGTGTAATCTTGCACCGTCATGGTGTTTTATCATTTTTGCTATGAAAAATTATCTTTTGTAATCGTAAGTGAAGAGTTTTAATTAATCTGAAGTGTGAGAAATTGTCAGTTGGTGTCATTTTATCTCTGAAAATCAAATTACATTTATATAACATTTTAGGTAATCTCTGTCAGTGAGTAAAAACTAATCACACTTTCTCATTTTACTCCTAGTTAGCAACATGTAGGACATAGTTCAGCTACTTACACTTATATTTAGTATCAAAAACATTGTGAGAGTCAACAAAACCTAATAGAATTTTTTGTTCTCCAAATAGAACTTTAAAATCGCTTTTCAAAACATTTCCTAAGATAATCCTTTGTAAAATGTTGTTTTCTACAAACTGCAGTGCATCTCATGGTTATGGCAGTATATCTCTCCTGCAGGGCGCATCAAAATAAGCATTTGCTACTTCCAGATCCAACAGAAAAACAATTGCTTTAGCAATATTCTTATAAAATGATCCCCTATGTCATTTCTGTGTGTTATGTATTATTGCTTTTATTTAGGCCTAGCAACCCTCTTTGCTGAAGGGGGCAATCAGCAGTTCATGTTTGTGTTTGAATGTGAACCACAATTGTGTAATTGCTGAGTGATGTCCTGTTGTGTTGTTCAGTGACATCATTTTTTTAAATTCTCATTCCAGTAACTGACTGCTTGTTCATGCACACTAATTCTTTGTCTCCATCGGTCTTCCTTCTTGACTTCAGCTACTTTGCATGCCTTTCACATATTTTTATTGGTGTCTCTATTTCTCTGATTCTTCTTCTCGGTCTTGCTCTTTGCATCTTTCTACAAGTCTGTCCTCATTGTGTGGGTAATTTTACATGTCCACATTGTAGCAGGGAGCCTCATCTACTTGCAGTGAAAATCGGAAATTTGGGCATGCACTAACCCTGATTTCCTGAGTATTTTGGTTGGTAAGTGATTCACAGCTAAATTTTTGATTTACGATGCTGGCGTGCAAGGCTCCCTGCTGGCAGCATGGACTTGTACAATTATCCCCATGTCATCTTCTGTATGTTCCCCAAGATCGATCCATTGATATCGCACTCGCACATGTGTATGTTTCTTACTTTATTCTTTTTTGAACTTTCACGGAGACCTGGAACTGGACTTGAATTTTTAACCCTCGCACACCTAAAGAATTATTTCCTATCTCCTTTGAAACAGGGAGTCAGTTTCTATGTCTCAGTCTCAGGCCATGGCCCCACATTCCCTCCCTCCACTGCATCCCAGCATAAGACCTGGTCTCCCATTCTCTGTCAGAATGGGAGAACACAAAAAACTCTTAGTAGAGTCAAGTGGGAGTCGGGAGCCCAGTGATGGGGGTGAGCAAATAGGAAGCTGGAGCTGAGAAAAGAGAATGGGAGAACGAGGAAGCTAGGATCAAGCAAGTTAGAGTTTGGTAGATGACAGCAAAGTGCAAACCTATGTTCCCACACCCATAAAGTGAAGGCCCAATACTTGTATTATTGCAAAAATTATAACAATGATGCTTTTTGAAAACTTATTTATTGTAGCACAACCTTCAGGTCCCCTGATACTTGTTATGAAATACTTCCTATTTAAAATGTATTACTGATATTCTTGCTTTCACAGTGGCGACAAGTCTGGGACCAGAAGGAGTTGGGAAGGTGAAGCTGAGAGTGGAGAATAGCACAGATTTAGCAATGCTTGGAATAACAGGAGGGACTGAAGTTTAGCAGGGCCTGGAGTGTGAATGGGCAGAGGATTAAACAAGGGGGTAATGAAGAACTCTCATCGTAGTTGCATATCAAAGACCTTCACTAAATCTACATGATATTTTTCATTTTCTACTGCAGTCATCTTTATGACTGTGACATGAGGTTGCTGATTTTAGTGCTAATTTAGCAACAATTTTGTATCCTCTTGCTGCTGGACTGCCTAAACTAATAAGTCGCCTACAGCTGAGAGAGAAGACTTTTATTCCATTAGCTTGATTGGATTCAGACCCAAGTCCCAGTGATGAAAGGACAGCACCAAGGCCCCAATGGGTATCAATGTTTATAATTTCAAACAAACTGGTTGTTAGAAAGTAATTTTTAGTAACTCATGACCAGCATGTTTTAAATTTTATTTTGTTTAAAATTGTTTTACTTTTTCCTATTTTTCTAACTTGGGTAAGAAGGTTCTAATATTTCGATTCCAAAGGAAAATCCATTAGAATTTTAAAATGCAAGTTTTGAACCTAATTTAATCCACAGATGTGAAACACTAGTATGGCCTGTCTTTTCCTAGTAATAAGTAGTAAATTAATGCTATTAGTGTAAGAAAAATGGCAGCATGTACATTTTATATAGCATTCTGTCAGCTGCCACTTTAAAAACCCATCTTATTTTTATTTAATTAAGGATGAACTTTACATTGTTCGCATGCTTGTAAATGCAGTACCAGAGACTCATAATTACGAGATCCAGTCTTAGCTATGATTAGTCACTGCACTTCAGCTTTGGTTTTAATTAGCTCCTGAAGGAGTAGAACAATTTGAGATTGACAGAAAAGAGAAATGGTGCTGCTTTTTCAGTGTGCTGTTTGCTAAATGAATTAATAATAAACAACAGTGTCATGGACCTCAAAGTTTGCTCAATGAATCAGATCATATGGTAACTGTGTGTGGGATTAATTGTACCCATCTGTTGTCTCATGTTTTACAGGTATTACACTCCTGTGTTTATGGCTCTCATCTCTTCACCCAACAAAGTCAATATCTGCTGACTCTTGCTGATGTCTCCTCTACAGAATATGATCCATTTTTGACATTGGGAAATGTCAAGAATTCTGAACCTGCTCATTCATATGTCTCTAAGGATTTTGGCAGCCTTCTTACTGTCACCGAAAGTAAGTCTTTCACGTTTACAATGTTTCTTCCTGAACTGCACTTTCAATAGAAATTACTTCTTAGTAGCAGCCCTTGAGAATTAAAAGAATCCTTTTATTTAAATTCACATAAACTCTCTTCCTCGGGGTGTCAATACATTAATGCATTAACAATAGTTTGGCACAGCCACAGACCTTGGTTTTTTTTAACTTCCAAGAAGTAGCCATAACTGTATAGCCTAGATTTTCCATTCAGCATTAACCTATTTAAAATAACTGGGTTAACACTGGTTTTAATGTAACGCTGTTCAGAAAATCTAGGCTCGAGTGTCTTTTTTTTAATGTTTTCGAGGATATTTAATTTTGTTTAAATGGCGCTACATTGGTTATACAATCAATGGTTATTGGTATATTGGATGTACCTGTATTTACAAATGTTTCAACTTAAATTCTTATTTTCAAAAATTCACTTGGATTATATATGTAATCTGACAGAATCAGGTTTCACAATTCAATGTAAACATATAAACTGACATTGTAACATATTCCTATATTAATTATTAAAATAGGTATCTTATTGCTACCTACATATTTTGGTTTTGGTGGAAAAGAGGCAGAGAAAGAGGCAGTATCATAACTGGTACTGGGCAAATTTTGAGTGGATCTTGGACAGTATAAGTTTACAATAAAATCATAGATCTTAGTCGACAATTTGTGTTTTTTCTGTACAGATTAAATATTGCAAACTCCATTGTTGCCCATAGACTTAATCACTTATTCACCTCATAATGACATCAGCTAAGTTAATTTGGCTAAGCAGAATTTTAGTTGCTAGCAGCTGCAGAGCAGCAGTTTAGTACAGGATTATTATTCACAGCTAGGAATGAGGAGAGAAAATAGGTTGTGTGAATCATAACTGCTAAACTTTCTTTAAAAAAATTATATGTAGCATGTTTTGTCTTATTTAACTGTAAAATTACTAATTATTTTGTACTCCAGAGCACAGCCTGAAGATCATTATTTTGTGCATTCCCCTGTTGTTTTTGGCTTATTCATCTCCTGTATACCTATGTCCGAAAATGTACCATGCAAAGATGGAAACAATGACATTAAGTTATTTTGCTAAATGGTGAAGAAATATTTATTTTAGCTACTGTACCTCGCAACTGCCACTTCTGTAGTGGGCTACTTCCACTGAAGGGGCATTCCCACCAGCAAGTTTCACAGTACCGTGTAAGCATACATACTGAAATGCTAAGTGAAAAATTTGGGGTGTACCTTCTGCCTGGACCCCTCTCTGATCAGACCATTCATTGGTGGTGGTGGTGGTGGTAGGAGGGGGAAAGCGGGGACACACATAGCAAAGCCAAGGAGGCCTGAAAGTGTAAGTACTACCTTTCTCTTTCAGAATCCCCATGGATCTTGATGAGTCTGGCTGCTGCTTCAAGGCAGCATCCAGAAGATCCTGAGGCTGATGGTCTGACCCGCAGCTACTGGTCTCTCAGATTTGCATGCACATTTCTAGACACAAGGCCCTGCCAGAAGACAGATTTACACTGTGGGTGTGATGGGACTGTTCAACTGACCTGGCCATACAAATGTAGATGTAGTCTGGTCAGGACAGATGCAGTGCATTTCAGGTGTGCTGCACCTGTCCTGTGTCCAGGCAAGGGAGAGGGGAAGAATATCAGGGCTAGTATCTTTTCAAATGGCATTGAATGGTATGTACAGTTGATATATATATTCTCTGTTAATATTCATTACAGGTAAGAAGAAAAGAAGTTTGGAGTTGATCCCTCTTACAGCACGCATGGTAATGGCACACTTGATTAATCATTTAGATCACTGTCCACTCAGTGGAGGTCCTGCCGTACTTCACAGCCTCATCAGTGAGAACCATGACAACCCCTATGTTGAATCATCAGACCTATCTGCTGAGGTCTTCAAAAGCCCAAATTTGCAACTTTTTGTACTTAATGACAGCACCCTAATTTCGTACCTTCAGATTCCTGCAGAAGCAGTTATGCAAGTAAGGACTTCCAGTAGTGAGCCAAACCTTCCTGCCTCAGATGTGAGGGTAATTGTGCGCGATATCTCTGGGAAGTATTCTTGGGATGGTCGGATTCTGTATGGCCCACTCAGCAATCAGATGACTTGTTCTAAAGACTGTAAAACATCTTCATCTTCAAATATTAGTTTCATTGTCGATTGTCAATCTGATGTACAGAAAACAGACTGCAGTTCTCTTCAAAAGGAACACGATGATCTTGATCAGTTGCTTGAAGATTTAGGTAACAGCAGTCCAGAATGCCTACCACATCCACAGCTGGGACTCAGTGAGCCAGCACCACTACCAGTTGGAATGAATCATGATCAAGAAAGAAATATCATAGATGCTATAACCAGACAGAGCAATCAGGAGGAAGAATCCATTCGTAGGTGGAGCAGGGATCACTGTGTGAGCGTGGCCAGTCAAAAGGAATCTATTCATCATGAACCTCAGGCGCAGTTTTATTACTGCAGACTGTTTCTTAATGACATGGGAATGAATTCTTGGGACCGAAGGTAAGCTATAAACCTATCTAGAAGTCAGCAAATTTAGTATGTCAGCAAGGGCAGTGCAAATATTTGGAGGCACTCAATGAAATATACTGATCAATTTTCCCACACCGAGTCTATTTTAGCATTCTGTGAAAATTGACCAAACTCTGTCAATACAAAAGCTAAAGGAGGCATTAAGATAAAAAAAAACTAGTGCCAGCCATGAATATATACTTCTATTGATTCAGTGTAACATTCAGATAGCTTGCAATTGGGCCTTTTATTCATCATGTGGCAGGCTTGTAACAGCTCTACGGGTTTTTGAGTTTTATCAATGAAGATGCTGAGAATCATCAGTTTGTGAATTGCAAATAGATAATAATGTTGGATAAGCAACTTTACTGAAGCAAAAAGTTAGTAAGGTTCAAAATGTAATTGTGTTATGCTTTAAATGTAGGAGAGGCAAATAATTAAATGGGGCGCATGTAACACAAGAGCATTTTAAATAGAATATGAAGGCAAAATAAAATTTTAAGGGGAGCAACAAAGTTTAAAGGGGAGTGCCCGAGAGAAGTAAAATTGGGAGGGGGAGCAGCTACTAAGTTGGTGTGGAAATGAGGATGTTTTGTAGAACCCTGGTGAGTTGATGGTCCAGAATTTGCGGTCGAAGACTTCCCACGTGCTTACTATAAAGATTTCTATGAAAGTACTTGGTGGTCCCGGAAGTTCGGAGCCTTCTGATCCTGGGCCTCTATGCGAAGGCCTGCGCAGAGGCCCATGTATTCCAGTGGCGTATGCGCTTCATACGCATCACTGAGATCATTTGGGCCGGCCCAACCAATCAAAATGGAGGTATTCCTATTCATACTTATGGTGAGTTCCGTTTCTACGGAGTTGCCATAAGTATGAATGGGAGTACCCCAAAAAACAAACACATTAAATAAATAAAAACACATTACATATTTTAAATTAATTAACATGCAAATTAATTAATTACCTGTACCTGTATTTTATACACAAATTTATTTTTTTGAATTTAAAACTTACCTTAATGGACAGGGTTTTTAAACATATAAATGAGTGATAACATTTTATTTTTGTATTTTTTAAAACTCTTAAACTGATAAAAGCTGGCCTTACACCTGCTTTTACCAGGCTTAAGAATTTGAAGGCCATTCGCTGGGCAGGAGTTCAGCAAATAGTCCAACTCACTGCCTGGGGAGACTCTTTTCCTTCTTGACAAATCGCAAGTACCAGGTTTAGGCTCATGCGCTTCGCATGTCTAAACCCGGAACTTGTGCAGCCCCTATGGGTGTGCATGCACCTCGTACGCGCCCGTAGGTTCCGCAAATTCAGGCCCAATAGTTTGAAGCTCAGACTGCAAATTCTTACGTTTCTCTCTTTAAAAGGTGGTTTTATTTTCTGCTTTAAAAGTGGACACAACTTTCTAAATTTTTTAAATCACCTATTTGATAAGATTTCTTAGTAGAATAAAGGCCATATGGAGTGTTTTCTTAGACAAAAGAAAGCCAGGTATAATAGATAGTAAAATAAGATGCAAAAAACGTCTGTTGATCAAAAAAACTGAAGGAAAGGGTTGTTATCTTAATGTGGAGTGTTTGGACAAGCACTAGACCTTGATAGCAAGTCATCAGGGACTGGACATGAGGATGGGTCAAGAAAAGGTGATAAGTACTGAAGAAAATCAAGAAAATAGGGATATAAAGTCTGTGGAGCTACTCCAGAAATTAAAATTACAAAAAAAGACCAAGCTTTGTCCCGTACTACAGAAGGGAAACCAGGTCGCAGTGTAGTGAGACAGCCAGAGGGGGCACAGGGAGATTGTAGTCATTGGGTGCTCTTAGTTGGATAACCATTTATGTGTCAGAACAGTACCTCTTGGATGTTGAGTTGGTTATCTGGAACTCGATCAGTTCGTACAGAGGAAAGGTTACAGGCCATATTGAATGGGACAGGAAGAAACTTAGTGATGGTAGTACTTCTAAGGCTGAAGAAGTGGAGAAATCATATAGGGGTGTTAAAAATTACTCCCACCCTTCAAAATACAAGTTAATTGAAGCCAAGTTTATGAAACCTAGCCTCATAATATAACCCTTTAAATAATTTAAGCTAATAAAAGGATTTGATAAGAGTAGATAGAGAAAGCTACTTCCTCTGGTGGGGGAATCCAGAACAAGGGCACACAATCTTAAAATTAGAGCTAGGCCATTCAGGGGTGAAATTAGGAAGCACATTTTCACAGCAAGGGTAGTGAAAATCTGGAATTCTCTCCCCAAAAGGCCGTGGATGCTGAGTTAATTGAAATTTTCAAGATTGAGATCAATGGATTTTTGGTAGATAAGGGTGTCATGGTATATGGATCAAAGGCATGTAAATAGGATTGAGGTACAGATTAGCCCGGCTCTAACTGAATAGCGGTACAGGCTCGAGAGGCTGAATAGCCTACTCCTGTTCCCATGTTCCTATGCTAGAGTAGAAAATTTGGATTATAAATGTGAACCTGGAATTTATGCTGGAAAAAGTTGCCAGGAAGGATATGCAGATGTATGAAATTAGGTACACAACACATGCTCAGACTGCCAATCCAAATTCAGGAGCAAGTCACAGCTCTGGGTAAAAATGTCAAGTCCAATCCCAGGCTTTAGGAAGAGGCTGAGGCCTTTAAAGAAAATAAGACACAAAATAATTCAATAGGTAAATATAATCATGTTGTTGTGAAATATTTACATTTTTGTGCTTGTACTTTTAAATCCTTACTTTGACATTAGAAATTTCTGTTACTGATTTTTTTTTAAATGGCAGTTTGAAAAACATTTTCCAAAAACATTTTAATCGATTTAAGAGAACTTGTTTGCTAGATTGTGCAATCACAGTGACAAGTTATAGAGGCATAGGCCAATATAATTGAGGTCCCAAAAGTGTGACAAACAGGAAGCCAAGTTGTGCAGGCAGGAAGTGTGTACATACTTGAGATTTTTAATATAAATAACTAGATAGTTTGATTAATTCATTCCATCCTTTTTGATCTCTATTCATTATTATTTAATGCCTCCCCATGTCTTTATATTGTTTCATCAGTCTATGACTCCTTCCTACTCCATTATTTATTAAATTTTGCCTTCTAACTCTTTATTCCATACTCCCCTTTTCCATCTCTACTGTTCATTTGTTTCATTCTTCCCTCTTTTTAAAAAAAAAAGTAGTTATTAATATTACAAATATTTTCGACATGATTTGCCCCTGACTTTTAGGAGCAACTGGTGTAGAACGGAGTATCTTAGAAATCAGAATTCTCATCATTTAGTTTGCTCCAGTTCTAGTCAGTTAGAACAGTTTCACTTTGGAACAGAATTTTTTTTTCAAAAGGGGGCGTGTCCGGCCACTTACGCCTGTTTTCAAAGTTTCGTCAGTGAAAACTTACTCCGAACTAACTTAGAATGGAGTAAGTGAAGATTTTTGTACGCTCGAAAAAACCTTGTCTACACTTTAGAAAATCAGACGTAGGAAATGGAGGGCGGTGGGGGGGGGGGGGGTTTAAAGGGAAGTTTACAAACATTAAACACTTCAGTTTTACAAATAAAGAGCCATCATCAATAATAAATGATAAATACATCAATAAATCAACCAATAAATCAATCACAAAAAATTAATAAATAAAACATTTTCTACTTACCGACTGCAACACCGGGAGCCCTTCAACAGCGTTCTGGGATGCCCCCCCCCCCCCAGTGTGTCTCTGTCAAGGGGGCGAAGGAGGGGATGGAGATCGGGGGGGGAAAGGAGATTGGGGGGGGGGGAAAGGAGAAGGGGGAGGGGGGAGAAAGGAGAACGGGGGGGGGGGGGAGGCTGAATGGGCTGGGCCCGAGACTTCGGGCAGGGCCCGTCCCCAGCACCAGATTTACAGGTAGGTGGCGTTGGGTCGGGTCGGGGGGTTGTGGGAGGGAGGTCGGTTCGGTTCGGGTCGGGGGGAGGGAGGGAGGTCAGGGAGGGAGAGGGGAGGGGAGGTCAGGTCGGGGGGAGGGAGGTCAGGTCGGATCCAGTCCGGGGGGGTGGAGTTGTGTCGGTGACGGGTCCGGTCCGGAGGCGGGGGAGGAAGCGGGAGTCAGTTCGTTGTTGGTGTTGGGTCCAGTCTGGGGTGGGAGAGAGAGGGAAGGGGGGGAGAGGAGAGGGGGGGGAGAGGAGCGGAGGAGGGGGGGAAGAGGAGAGGGGGGGGAAGAGGAGAGGGGGGGGAAGAGGAGAGGGGGGGGAAGAGGAGAGGGGGGGGAAGAGGAGAGGGGGGGGAAGAGGAGAGGGGGGGGAAGAGGAGAGGGGGGAAGAGGAGAGGGGGGGGAAGAGGAGAGGGGGGGGGGAAGAGGAGAGGGGGGGGAAGAGGAGAGGGGGGGGAAGAGGAGAGGAGGGGGGAGAGGAGAGGAGGGGGGGGAGAGGAGAGGGGCCGTGTGAGGAGCCTTATTCATGCAGCCCCAGTGAGGCCATTCAGCCAGGGCTAGGGGCTGCCTGCTCCGGCCCCTCCCACACAGTTTTGGGTGCCTGGAGCTACTGCACATGCGTGCCCACTGTAGCGTGCATGTGCAGAGGTCCCGGCACTGTTTTCAGCGCAGGGACCTGGCTCCGCCCCTTACAGCTCGTGCTGCGCTGCGCCGAGGGCCAGAAGACCCGCAGGGAGCTGGAGAATCTGGAGGGTTTTTTTAGGCGCACTTTGTGGCGCGAAAAACGGGTTTCCAGGTCGGGACTGCGCCGTTCTAGGCGCGGCTCGAAACTTGGGCCCATAATTACTTAACGAAACTAATATTATTAAATTCTAATATTTGATCATCGTCTTCAAGGGTGAAGACTAATGCAAAGTACTCAGTTAATATTTCCGCTATACTTTGAGTCCTTTGTAACCTATCCTTGAACACCCTTCAGTGGGCCCAATACAGTCTTTGATAGTTCTCTGGCTCTTCATTACCATCTTTTTTATTCATATTAAATCTTGTAACTTCCTCCCTTTGATTTATTTTTACTTTTTTTCATATCTCCGGTACTATATCCTCGTCCTTTTTTTTTAACCGTGAAGACTGATACAAAGCTGGTGTTTAGCAAGTCTCTAATTTCCTGATTTTTCAATTATAATATCACCTGCATCTGATTTTAAGAGAGCCACTTTACTCTACGCCACCCTCTTTCTCTTAAATACTTGTAAAATACTTCAGTAAAATACTTGATATTCCTCAAGTTTTTTCTTGTATTCTCTTTTTGCAGCTCTTTCTACTTGCGTTATATCCCTTTGCTGTTCTTTATATCACTCCTAATCCGTGGGATCTCTACTGCTCTTTGCATTCCTATAAGTCCTTTCTTTCAGTTTTATACTATCTCTCACTTCCCTTGTTGAGTAAGGTTGTTTAATTACACAATTAGAGCTCTTGCCCTTTTAGGGGTATGTAGAGGTTTTGTATTGTACCAAATAATTATTTAAACACCTGCCACTGTCCATCTAAAGTTTTATCAATTAATAGTTCTTCCCAGTCTACCGCAGTCAATTTCTGCCTCATCCCTCCAAAGTCTGCCATACCTGATTTTTAAAACCTTAGTTCGTTATTCAGCCTCTCCCTCCAACTTAATATCGAATACAATCATGTAACGGTTACTGTTAGCTAGGTTGTTCTCTTACCGTTAGATTGTTGACTAATTCAGGTACATTACTCATCACTAAATTTAATCTGGCGCTGTTCTCTTTTTGGTTCATAAACCTAGGTCGTAATTTTCTCCTTGAAGAAAAGGGTGGGTCTGGAGCCTGTGGGCAGTTACAGTGTTAAAATCAGCTTGGGCAGACCCTCGAAACGAGGATGACTTGCTTCCACGCCAAAAAAGGATGAATTCACCGGTGTTTCAATGAAGGACCTAATATTCCAGGTCCTGAAGGGTGGAAGATGCCTCTGAGTGTATTTTTTTTATATGTGGTGGTGGTTGCAAAAATGGGGTTGCTGACCTGATCTCGCCTCCAACTTCCGGTTTTACTGGGGGGGGGGGGGCGGGGCGGGGCGGTGAGGCCAACCTGCTCCCGGGGGGGGGGGGGGAAGGGAAGGGAAGGGAAGAGAGTGGGGCGGGGGGGGGGGAAGGGAAGAGAGGGAGGGGGGCGCGAAGTTAACTCAATTTTAATATTGTAATGAGGCTGGAAGCCCCTATTTTCCCCTCCATTTTGTGTTAAAGTTCATGTGCGCGGGTTTCACATAGTTCTTGAAACCCGGCAGTTAAACCGAGGCAGGGCCTACTGCATCCAGGAGGTAAGTGACTTTATACCTACCTCCTGGATCCAGGGTTCCCACCATATTCCCCACCATGTGATCGGAGACCACACCCCACCTCCCGCTCCGCCCATCCAACAATGATGATGAGGCTGGCCACGATCCTCTACCCCCCCCCTTCACACAGATCCCTGGCCGACCCCTTCCCCCGATCCCCAACCCCTGCCGATATTCTCACCCCTTCCCGATCCCTGACCTCTGCCGATTGCCGATGATCCTCCTCCCGTAATCCCTCCCCTTGCTTCTGAGGCCGACTCACCTATAGCCAGCCAGCCTCTCAAATCAAGCCTTGCCGTTAAAGTCAGCAGGTGCTGCGGGGATGTCGGAGTTCCCGCCCGTCTGAGGCCCCCCCCCCCAACCCAACTATTTGGGAAAATTCCGGCCCTATTGTTCCAGAAAACTGTCTCAAATACTCAAGAAATTTGCTGTCTTTGGGACATAAGCTGTTTTGCATCTTCCAGTCTAGGTGAAAGTTAAAGTCTCCCATTTTAACCACTCTGTTTTTGCTATAGGCTTCTCTGATCTCCATGTTTATGCATCCCACTACTTTATTACTATCAGGAGGTCTGTAGACATCACCGCTATCAGAAATTCTGGAGACCTTTGCTCCTTTTTTTCCACCCCTAAACTTCAAATCTTTTTCTTAACCAACTGTACTCTTGACTTACCATGAGCAATGCCCTGGTAGATTCATTGGTATGTAAAGTATTTCTAACATATATACAATATATCTTTTTCATATATTAAGATTTGGAAAAACTGCACCATTTGTTTAATGTATCAAGACACTTATTTTGCTTATTGCCAGTGAGCACCAACATTACTTTGCAGCGACCATGTTGGGAAGTGTGCTTGCACTGCGCTGTAGTTTGAAGAAGACATGGAGCAAAAGGAAGAACATTTGTGACTTTTTTTCTGTACTGAAGTCTGCAAAGAAAAGCACTGGCCTGCCATAACCAGAATGAATTTTGGAAATGCATCAGTTTAAAAAAAAATAGATATCAAGGCAGTCTTCTAGAAATCTGCCTCAAGTTATTCATCAACTTTTGAGGACCATGAGAGCTGTCAGGCAAATAATTAGGACCCCCTATTGAGATAGACATCACAGCTGGCTATGCTTTGAAAACAGTAACAAATTAAATAGTCTTTAGCTCTTACATCTGTGACTCTTCTCATCCTCTCTACCACTTTGATCATTTCAGGCTGAACCTATTTTCAACTTGAATCATAGAATTGTACAACACAGAAGGAAGTCATCCTGCTCATTGTGCCCATGATGACTCTGAATGAGCTGTCCACTTCGTCCCATTTCCCTACTCTTTCCCATAGCCTTTTCTTTTTTTTCTTTTTGAAATGTTTATCCATTTCCCTTTTAACAGCTACTATGGATTCTGCTTCCACCACTGTTTCTGCTAAAGCTTTACATGTCCTAGCAACCCGGTGTGTAAAATAAAGTTCTCCAGTTTCTCCCTCTTTTTTTTTGGTGCTGATTTTAAATTTGTGCCCTCTGGTTACTGTCTCACTGACCAGTGAAAATAGTTCTTCCCTATTTGCCATTGTAATAAAAACAGAAAATGCTGAAATACTCAGCAGGTCAGGCAACATCTGTGAAAAGAGAAACAGAGTTAACGTTTCAGGTCGATGACCTTTTGTCAGAACCGGTAACATGTCTATCAGATCTCCTTTTTTGTCTGAATAAAAAGAGTCCCACTTTCCTCATAAATGAAGTCTATCGTCTGGTTTCATCTTATGGTTTTTTTTCTGCACCATCCCCATGGCGTTGATATCCTATCTAAAGTCAGGCACCAAACACCAGACACCATATTTTGACAGCAAATTAACCAATGATTTGTATAGGGTTAGCCTTGCCTCTTGGCTTTTGTACTCTACATCCCTGTTTATAAAACCTAGGATCTCAGATGCACTTTTGTTTTGTTAATAGCTTCTTCATTCTTTAACATTTCTCTTAAATTTCACTTGACATTGGTTGCCTGAGTCCACATCCTCCTAAAGTTGTTTGTCGTCCATTTCACAGTTAACCATACTTAATTTTGTGTTGCCTGCATATTTTTATTTTTCTTTTTTCACATTTCACATTGTTCTCTGGTTTCTCTTCAGAAACCAACTTTTTGTCCATGTTACCGTGTTCCCTTTAATCAACAAGCCTGCTGTGCACATCCCCTGCAACCCATGTAATACTCACAGCTTGCCATTTTTGACCATGTTATTGGTGTGAAGCCTCCGAAATGCTGCTGTCTTGCAGCTGAAATTCTCACACCTAATGTTTGCCCATGTGGACTGCCTCATTTTCAGCTTTTCCTGAGTATTTGATGTGGCTCAGCCTTCCCAAGGGTTCATGAGAGTGGCTCTTAAGTAGAAGTTACTGACTACTACTATTGTGCTGTTACAATTTGAGCTTTTTCCCAACTCTTCTATATGTGCTATTGCTAATCGATAGTTTCTATAAGTAGCCATTATGATCTGAAATCTGTGTCTTTATTCTCCTCCATATGCAACTTAGCATGTCAAAGTTTAATCATCCCTGTCGTAATATATTGTTCACTGGAGAATATGTGGTATGCCCATAATGTTCTCCTGTTACCTGAGAAGGTTGAAAATAACATCGCCAGAACAATGCATTCCGGTCAGTTTTATTACAGGTCTGATGATATGGAGATGCAGGGTCACAGGAAGGCACCAAACAGTACAAAACTGTTGTCACATTCCTGTTAAAAGTGGTTATTTTTTACTCAAAATAAACAGAGAAAAATATATAAATTTACTGCCTTTCCATAGAGTTTGCTGAAAAAATGCACTAAGATTTATATTTATCTTATGATGCCATAACGGGGGAGAAAAGTATTGGAGCAAGGGCAATTTGGTTCTAAATGCATCAGTTGCATAAAATAGGAATTAAACTGGTTGACTGGTCTGATGGACCATTTTTATGAAGACAATAGAATATACTCAAACACATGCTGTCTTTTATTTCCTTAACTCTTCTTCCTGGAGAAGATGAATATCTTCAACACAAAAGCAAAATACTGCGGATGCTGGAATCTGAAATAAAAACAGAAAATGCTGGAAATCTCAGCGGGTCAGGCAGCATCTGTGAAGAGAAAAACAGAGCTAACATTTCAGGTCGATGACCCTTTGTCAGAACTGGCGAATGTTCGAAAAGAACATTCTTAATGAGCACTGAAAAGGGGAGGGGAAGAAAGAACAAAAGGGAAGGTCTGTGATAGGGTGGAAGATAGGAGAGATTAGAGAGACAAAAGGGATGATGGGCCAAATTGAAATGGTAATGGCAGAAGTTGGAAAAAGGTTAGTCCAGATTAGGTGTGAATGGAGGAATAATGACCAGCTGCCATTGGAGACAAAGAGAAAAAAAACATGAGATGGGGGGGGGGGGGAGAGGGGAGAGGAAGGGGGGAAGGGAGCCAAAGTTGGGCAGAGGTTATGTTCTGAAATTGATGAACTCGAAGTTGACTCCAAAAGGCTGTAAAGTGCCTAAACGAAAGATGAGGTGTTGTTCTTCGAGCTTGCGTGAGCTTCATTAGAACAGTGTAGGAGTTCGAGGATGGAAATATCAGAGTGGAGTGGAGAATTAAAGTGGCAGGCAACCAGAAGCTCAGGGTCACACTTACTGACTGAATGGAGGTGTTCCGCAAAGCACTCACCCAATCTGCGCTTGGTTTCCGTTATGTAGAGGAGACCACATCGTGAGCAGCGAATACAGTATACTAAATTGAAAGAAGTTCAAGTAAATCGTTGTTTCACCTGGAAGGAGCATTTGGGGCCTTGGATAGTGGGACAGGAGGAGATCTGGCCCATTCCGCAGTCACCTCCGGCACCCCCTCCCCTTTGCATGGCACTTTCCCATGCAAGCGCAGGAGATGCAACACCTGCCCTTTTACCTCCTCCCGTCCCACTATCCAAGGCCCTAAATGCTCCTTCCAGGTGAAACAACGATTTACTTGTACTTCTTTCAATTTAGCATACTGTATTCCCTGCTCACGGTGTGGTCCCTTCAGCATGCTGAGAGGGGAGTGGAGGGGAAGATGTGATTGGTGGTGGGATCATGCTGGAGGTGGGGCAAATGGCGCTATATATTATATATGAATATCTTTAATCCTGGAAAAGAACTAGAACAAAATCCAGACTTCCAAAATTAGACTTACCCATATCATTTTGCAAGTTCTGTCTCTGAAGATTATGGTAACCCCCCCATCAGTATCCTTGTACCTGTTGTCTGGCTTTGAACCACAGGGACCATTACAGCATGTCTGTTCATTCATGGCGTATTACCTGGAGCTGTTGATAAGCTGAAGTGCACAGCACTTTTCTAGGCATCGTGGGTGCATTTTGTGGGAGTTTCAATGGATAACATTCAAATGTTGCACAAGTCCCTTGATAGTGACAATTCTACCAAATACCGTTTTCAAATTGTTCATGCCAAACAAATTGCTGTGTAATCTTGTGGAATCAAACTCATTACAAAGTCACTTCTGTCAGTGGGAGCTGGGTTATGTAAAAACAATAGCTATAGTTTTAAATGGTGTTCTTGGCATCGTATTTTAAAAAAAACAAAATCCTTGCATGTGTTATAACATTAAAAGTCTATTCTAAATAGTATCTGTTTTCCTTAGTTTTCAGCATACTGCCAATTCATTTATGTCACGTGCCTGCCATGGTTCCCTCTTGACTAATCCGACTACAAATTACATTCCTTCTTGCTCTGTCCCTGTTGCACTACCTATTTCCAGTGAGGCTTCTCACTGCAGTAAACAAATTACTCATTTAAGCATATATGCAGTGCATTCCTTAGAGCCGTCCATAAACAGATCTTGATGCTTGCATATGTTTTGATGTTGTGCAGTTACAAATTAGGCAGAGTTTTTAAATGTAATGTTTTAAATTATGTGAGGGGAATCCTTGGAAATGAGTTGCGATGTGTCAAATGTTGAGCTCATCACCATGCTGGAATATGGTAGCACTGTGTTGAAAAATGACATGCAGTTCTGCAGGCTGGTGAGATATGCTTTACACTGGGGGAGATGGGAAATTGATTGGGATCTAATAGCCTACTTCGGCACCTACTTGTGGTCATCCAAGAGCAATATTAAAAGCCAGATTTCTATGCCTTTTAGAGAGAAGAGAGAAAATTGGAGAGTGGGGAGAATTAGAATTAATTTCCAAACTATTGAAATTTCAGAGCAATTTATTTGAAGATCCCAATTCTGTGCATAGGCCTGGCTGAAAGTGACGAAGCTGGAAAGAAATTAACATTTAAATGGTCACTCTCCCAAAATGTGTTTCATAACCATTCTTTTAATTGTTAGCAATTATCCAATACAATGATGTAATTTGTACAGAAATGTATCAGTATGTTAATTATATCAATATGATGAAAATGATGTGCACCTTTTCGGTTTGCTCTCCCTTCCCAAACAAAACATTTTTTCAAACACTCCTTTCAAATCTCACAAATACATTAAAATGTCCTGTCTGTGAATTATGGATAAATATCTGGCCCCAAGTTTAATCTTGATGAATGCAATAATGGCACAGTTACAAGGGTAAATACAAGCTAAAATCCTTTCAAGGACTCTATACGCACCTGTAATCCAATCCTTGACCATCTGTTGCTTTGTGTACAATATGTTCAGGTTCCTTTTTTTGCTTGCTTCTGTTAGTTAATGAAAAGTGGCCAGCACTATGTCAAGGTGGCTATACAGGAGAGAATGTGATGGATAATGAAGAACAGTGGCATACCCGCCAATTCTTTCTCCAAACAATTTATGCGACCATGGTTGAAGGGTGAATCCTCTATTGTAGACTGCAGCAATTTACGTAGCTTACTTAGAACCAAAATCCTACAAGTGTCTGTGTTTGTGCAGTTGTTTATATTTTTTTCAAACTATGTTCTTCATTTCTGCATCTAGATTGCATACTCTTTTTAATCACTGTTAGCAATATGCAAATGCCGGTATCTATCTGTACCCAGAAGTTGTAAATGCCAGTACTGGAATTGATCATTAGTTTTCTTCTGAATATACCAATAGTTGAGTTTATTGTGAGGATAGCAACAAATAGGAACATAAGAATTAGGAGCAGGAGTAGGCCATTTGGCCCCTCGAGCCTGCTCCGCCACTCAGTGAGATCATGGCTGATTATCTACCTCAACTCCACTTTCCTGCACTGTCCTCATATCCCCCAATTTCCTTAATATCCAAAAATCTATCGATCTCTGTCTTGAATATACTCCAAGTCTGAGCCTCCACAGCCTTCTGGGGTAGAGAATTCCAAAGATTCACCATACTCAAGAGTGAAGAAGTTTCTCCTTATCTCAGTCTTAAATGGCCGACTCCTTATTCTGAGATTGCTACCCCTATTTCTAGACTCCCCAGCCAGAGGAAACATCCTCCCTGCATCTACCCTGTAAGAATTTTGTATGTTTCAATGAAAACACCTTTCATTCTTCCAAACTCTGGAAAATATAGGCCTAGTCTACTCAATCTCTCCTCATAGGACAATCCCCCCATCCCAGGAATCAGTCTGGTGAACCTCCATTGCGCTCCCTCATTGGCAAATATATCCTTCCTTAGGTAAGGAGACCAAAACTGTACACAATACTCCGGGTGTGGTCTCACCAGGGCCCTACATAATTGCAATAAGATGTATTTACTCTTCTACTCAAATCCTCTTGTAATAAAGGCCAACATACATGCTTTCTTAATTGCTTGCTGTACCTGCATGTTAACTTTGTGATTTGTGTACAAGGACGCCCAGGTCCCTCTGAATACCAACATTTCCCAATCTCTCATTTAAAAAATCGATGTAACTATTTGTACTGCACTTTTTATGACAGACAGGTGTCTGCCAAGCCGTGCACCCCCCACCCATGCCTGCACTGCACTTTTTTTGATGACATGCGACAAGCCCCCGCCCCTGTCATGCTCCGCCCCTCCCGGCCTGAATCATTCCATGCACGTGGTGCCAGAAGCAGGACCTGAGGCTCCTACTCTCTTTCTTTCCTACCCGTTCCCCCCCCCCCCCCCACCTCAACCCCTACCCCGGCCGGCGTGGGGCAGGGGCAGAGAGCGGCGGTCCTAGGGGAGAGAGAGAGACACGGGTGGGGGGGAAGACTGATCACGTTCTTCCGACCCCCTATAAGGGACATCGTTGGAGTGGATGATATCCAGAAGTCACACCACTGTCACTATTCACTTCATACCCAATAAACCTGTTAACAATCCGTACACAATGCCTGCCCCATCTATGGTGGTGGGGGCGGGATGGATGCACTTGCACTGGGGTATGGCACTTTGGCTGGGGGAGACATGCACTTGGACTGGAGTAAGGCACTTTGGCTGGCCCTTGCTGTCATCTGGGGAGCTCTGCCCTCTGTCACTTCAGGAAATAAAAGTGGATCAAGTTACAATTTGTAAAGTCAGTGAGATCTTGGGATGGGCGGTTCCAGTTGCACATTCCAGTGAAACTTCACGGTGTGGCTTATCCTCCAAGGGGACTAATCATAGACAAAGGGTGGAGCATGGGGGCCATTTTGGCAGTACAAATAAGCACGTCCTTAAAAAAAATACTCTGCTTTTCTATATTTCCTACCAAAGTGGATAACTTCACATTATATTCAATTTGCCATGTTCTTGTCCATTCACTTAGCATGTCTATATCCCCTTTTGGAGTACCTGTGAGCAACATCGGAGCAGGCCGGGGAGCGGAAGGAGTAGCGTGGCGGCCTGGCTCAGCAGTGTGCGCGGCCTGCAAGCACCATCGGAGCAGGCTGGGGAGCGGCATACCATTCCAGGGAGCTTTACGTGCTGGAACAGGAGAGTAACGGCAGCGAAGAGGGCGACTGGATTGGACGTCACCAAGATCCAGGTCGCTGATTGGAGCATGGGCAGATACAGTAGGAGCGGCGAGGTCGGGGCGAAGGAGCGGCGAGAGATTGTAGAGGGACGTGATCGTGGCCAAGGAGAGACGTGGGTTTGGGGCCCGGAAGTGGCGAGGGCCCAGGGGCAGCACGGGCCCGCCCACACTGCGATATGTGTGCGCACTAGGTCCGTGCAGCAGAGCTGGTCCCCAGTCGTCTTGGATAACCCTTGCCATTGGACCAAAACCTAGCTTTGTCAAGCCCGTATGGTGGCTTGGTGTTCAACGGTCACCATGCGTTAAAAAAATCCACGCACAGGCATCTTCCATACTTCAAGATTTAGTTCGGGACCTGGAATATTAGGTCCTTCATTGAAACACCAGTGAACTTTTTGGTGTGGAAGCAAGTCATCCTCGACTCGAGGGACTGCCTATAATGACAATCCCCTTGAAGCCTCTTTGCATCCTCCTCACAACTTACATTTCCACCTAGCTTTGTATCATCAGCAAACTTGGATATATTACATTTGGTCCCCTCATTCAAATCATTGATATAGATTATGAATAGCTGGGGCCCAAGCACTGATCCTTTCGGCACCCCACTAGTGACAACCTGCCAACCCAAAAATGACCTGTTTATTCCTACTCTCTGTTTTCTGTCCGTTAACCAATCCTCAGTCCATGCTAGTATATTACCCCCAATCCCATGAGCCCTAATTTTGTTTATTAGCCTGTTGTGTGGCACCTTATTGAATGCCTTTCGAAATTCCAAATACATCACATCCACTGGTTCCCCATTATCTATTCTACTAGTTACACCCTCAGAAAACTAACGAATTTGTCAAACATGATTTCCCTTACATAAATCCATGTTGACTCTGCCCAATCCTATTATTGTGTATGTGCCCTGTTACCACGTCCTTAATAATAGATTCTAACATTTTCCCTATGACTGATGTCAGGCTAACTGGTCTGTAGTTGCCCATTTTCTCTCTCCTTCCTTTCTTAAATAGCGTGGTTACATTAGCTACCTTGCAATCTGCGGGAACCGTTCTAGAATCTATGGAATTTTGGAAGATGACAACCAATGCATCCACTATCTCTATAGCCACCTCTTTCAAAACCCGAGGATGTAGGCCATCAGGTCCAGGGGATTTATCGGTTTTCAGTCCCATTAATTTCTCCAGTATTTTTTTTTACTAATACTAATTTCTTTCAGTTCCTCATTTTCACTAGACCTTTGGTTCTCCACTATTTCTGGGAGGTTTTTTGTGTCTTCTGTGAAGACACACAAAGGGGCCAAAATTCAGAGTCCCGGGAAGGACCGTTACCGCGGGTTTTCGGTGGCCATTTGGCAAAGCCGATTGGACCCCACAAAGCATATTCAACGCGGGTGGGTTTTCAGCGGTGAGGACTTCTGCCAAAATCCGCCCACTGCCGCCGCGGTAAGGGGCTTGTGGCCGTGGTGACGTCATCAGAGTGCGCACTGCTGCTATACGGCCACGCCACTCATATTCAACTGTAAAAGAGGGTTTTTTTGCACAGTACCCCGCTAGCTTTTTGAGTCGGTACACTTTGCCGTGATACTCGACAATGGAGGATTCCCACGATCGGAGGTATTTTGCTGCAAGCTATTATTGGTGCTTTTGTGGACGACTTTAACCTGCTGAGTGCTCTTTATCATTTTGTGGAGAGTTTTCATGACTTTGAGCTCTGAGTCATCAGTGGAGGCCTGTCGCCCTCATTCTGTGCTCCAGAGGCCTGCTCGTCAGGGTGCAGCCTTCTCACACAATGGGATCAATGTTGGCAGAGGAACACCTTGTAGATCTTGTCAGACACAGGGCGGCACGCAGGAGAAGGCGGTGCCGTCAGCAATGTGCAGAGAGGCAGCGGGCAAGGGAGGCAGCAGCGATGGCTGCCCAACATCGAGAAGGGCCTGCAGATGTGCGCAGACCTCCACATAGAGTGGCCAGGATGGAGATCGTGTCAGGAGGGGAGGGTCAGGTACACTGACCACCCCCCCCCCCCCCAAACCATATACTAGACCAGGAGCCTTGCCAGCAACAGCCTGCAGAGGCTCCCGAACATGAGGAGGACCAGGGAGAAGACCATCATCCAGCTACCATGGGAGGTGGCCAATACAGAGCTGAGGGAAGGAGGCCCTACCCTCAAAGGGTCTACAGACATCAGTTCGCCTTCCTCGAGCTCAGTTATGAGCATTGCCTGTGAAGGATGAGATTCAGAAAGGATGTACTAAGGGAGCTCTGTGCCAAGATCTGGAGCCTCACACAAGGCTCAGGATGCTCTGACCGTTGAGACCAAGATCACCATAGCTCTGAACTTCTTTGCTATGGGGTCTTTCCAGTCTGCGAGTGCAGACATTTCCAACATTTCTCAATTCTCTGCACATCGCTCCATCCGGCAGGTTACCGATGCACTGTACAGGAGAAGAGTGGACTGCATCTTACTCCCGATGACTAGGGATAAGCAGGTGGAGCGGCAGGCCGGATTTGCCCGCATTGCAGGATTCCCGAGGGTGCAGAGCGTGATCGACTGCACACACCTTGGGCTGAGGGCGCCACAACATCACCCCAAGATCTTTGTCAACCAGAAGAGGTTCCACTCCCTCAATGTGCAGCTTGTGTATGATCACCAGCGTCGGATCTTGGCAGTTGATGCGAGGTACCCAGGCAGCAGCCGTGATTCGTTCATTCTATGCCAGACTAGTGTGCCCGCCCTCTTCACCGGCCCAAATCAAAATTGTGGTTGACAGCTTGACAAGGGATACCTCCTGTCCACTTGGCTGCTCACTCCACTGTGGACAGCGGCAGAGCATGCCTACAACGACGCTCATTGTGCCATCAGGTGCATCATCGAGCACTGCATTGAGATCCTCAAGCACAGGTTCCGTTGCCTGGACCGGTCTGGTGGCGCCTTGCAGTACTCTCCTCAACGGGTCTCCATATTTGTGGTGGTCTACTGCATGCTGCATCACCTATCCCTCATGAGTGGCCAGCCGCTGGAGCTCTGGCCAGCCGCTGGAGCTCGAGCCAGCAGTATCACCTGATGAGGAGGAGGAGGTGGAGGATCCCCGTCGCCACCCAGCCAGGAGGCATCATCGCCATCGCAACCCTGCAAGGGTGGTGCAGTTACGTCTGATAGCTGCTCGATTCACACAATCTCATCCACACATGACCCTTCAGCTCCTACTTTCCATGACCAACCCAATGAGTGCCTTCACACACAATTGCCCACTTCCAAATGAAACACCTGGCCAGATATATGTGCAAAAAATAAAGATTAATCAAATGATGCAAGTCAGTGCAAAAGCACAACAGAACCAAAAAGATGAACACACACAATTTTTTTACCCCTGTGCATCTCCTTATAACATCTCTTAGGCGTGCCTAGCCTAACACTACGCCTAAGTGTCTCCCCTGTGGCTGTATCATAGAAACATAGAAAATATGTGCAGGAGCAGGCCATTCAGCCCTTCTAGCCTGCACCGCCATTCATTGAGTTCATGGCTGAACATGAAACTTCAGTACCCCCTTCCTGCTTTCTCGCCATAACCCTTGATCCCCCGAGTAGTAAGGACTTCATCTAACTCCCTTTTGAATATATTTAGTGAATTGGCCTCAACTACTTTCTGTGGTAGAGAATTCCACAGGTTCACCACTCTGGGTGAAGAAGTTTCTCCTCATCTCGGTCCTAAATGGCTTACCCCTTATCCTCAAACTGTGACCCCTGGTTCTGGACTTCCCCAACATTGGGAACATTCTTCCTGCATCCAACCTGTCTAAACCCGTCAGAATTTTAAACGTTTCCATGAGGTCCCCTCTCACTCTTCTGAACTCCAGTGAATACAAGCCCAGTTGATCCAGTCTTTCTTGATAGGTCAGTCCCGCCATCCCGGGAATCAGTCTGGTGAATCTTCGCTGCACTCCCTCAATAGCAAGAATGTCCTTCCTCAAGTTAGGAGACCAAAACTGTACACAATACTCCAGGTGTGGCCTCACTAAGGGCCTGTACAACTGTAGCAACACCTCCCTGCCCCTGTATTCAAATCCCCTCGCTATGAAGGCCAACATGCCATTTGCTTTCTTAACCGCCTGCTGTACCTGCATGCCAACCTTCAATGACTGATGTACCATGACACCCAGGTCTCGTTGCACCTTCCCTTTTCCTAATCTGTCACCATTCAGATAATAGTCTGTCTCTCTGTTTTTACCACCAAAGTGGATAACCTCACATTTATCCACATTATACTTCATCTGCCATGCATTTGCCCACTCACCTAACCTATCCAAGTCACTCTGCAGCCTCATAGCATCCTCCTCGCAGCTCACACTGCCACCCAACTTAGTGTCATCCGCAAATTTGGAGATACTGCATTTAATCCCCTCGTCTAAATCATTAATGTACAATGTAAACAGCTGGGGCCCCAGCACAGAACCTTGCGGTACCCCACTAGTCACTGCCTGCCATTCTGAAAAGTACCCGTTTACTCCTACTCTTTGCTTCCTGTCTGACAACCAGTTCTCAATCCACGTCAGCACACTACCCCCAATCCCATGTGCTTTAACTTTGCACATTAATCTCTTGTGTGGGACCTTGTCGAAAGCCTTCTGAAAGTCCAAATATACCACATCAACTGGTTCTCCTTTGTCCACTTTACTGGAAACATCCTCAAAAAATTCCAGAAGATTTGTCAAGCATGATTTCCCTTTCACAAATCCATGCTGACTTGCACCTATCATGTCACCATTTTCCAGATGCACTGCTATGACATCCTTAATAATTGATTCCATCATTTTACCCACTACTGAGGTCAGGCTGACCGGTCTATAATTCCCTGTTTTCTCTCTCCCTCCTTTTTTAAAAAGTGGGGTTACATTGGCTACCCTCCACTCGATAGGAACTGATCCAGAGTCAATGGAATGTTGGAAAATGACTGTCAATGCATCCGCTATTTCCAAGGCCAGCTCCTTAAGTACTCTGGGATGCAGTCCATCAGGCCCTGGGGATTTATCGGCCTTCAATCCCATCAATTTCCCCAACACAATTTCCCGACTAAAAGATTTCCCTCAGTTCCCCCTCCTTACTAGACCCTCTGACCCCTTTTATATCCGGAAGATTGTTTGTATCCTCCTTAGTGAATACCGAACCAAAGTACTTGTTCAATTGGTCTGCCATTTCTTTGTTCCCCGTTATGACTTCCCCTGATTCTGACTGCAGGGGACCTACGTTTGTCTTTACTAACCTTTTTCTCTTTACATACCTATAGAAACTTTTGCAATCCGCCTTAATGTTCCCTGCAAGCTTCTTCTCGTACTCCATTTTCCCTGCCCTAATCAAACCCTTTGTCCTCCTCTGCTGAGTTCTAAATTTCTCCCAGTCCCCAGGTTCGCTGCTATTTCTGGCCAATTTGTATGCCACTTCCTTGGCTTTAATACTATCCCTGATTTCCCTAGATAGCCACGGTTGAGCCACCTTCCCTTTTTTATTTTTACGCCAGACAGGAATGTACAATTGTTGTAATTCATCCATGCGGTCTCTAAATGTCTGCCATTGCCCATCCACAGTCAACCCCCTAAGTATCATTCGCCAATCTATCCTAGCCAATTCACGCCTCATACCTTCAAAGTTACCCTTCTTTAAGTTCTGGAGCATGGTCTCTGAATTTACTGTTTCATTCTCCATCCTAATGCAGAATTCCACCATATTATGGTCACTCTTCCCCAAGGGGCCTCGCACAATGAGATTGCTAATTAATCCTCTCTCATTACACAACACCCAGTCTAAGATGGCCTCCCCCCTAGTTGGTTCCTCAACATATTGGTCTAGAAAACCATCCCTTATGCACTCCAGGAAATCCTCCTCCACCGTATTGCTTCCAGTTTGGCTAGCCCAATCTATGCATATTAAAGTCACCCATTATAACTGCTACACCTTTATTGCATGCACCCCTAATTTCCTGTTTGATGCCCTCCCCAACATCCCTATTACTGTTTGGAGGTCTGTACACAACTCCTACTAACGTTTTTTGCCCTTTGGTGTTCTGCAGCTCTACCCATATAGATTCCACATCATCCAAGCATGGGTCTGAGAAGGCTGCAGTCGTTGTTGTGTCGGAGCTACAGATGTCCTTGTTGGACACTCTCGAACACTTGGAAGGGCCGGGTGCAGAATGGGCAACACCCTCCTGGAAGGGGTCAATCTGGCTTGGCTAGGGTGAGGTTATGCGTGGAGGCGCTGGCGGAGTGGCAGGTCTGGAGCCAGGAATGTCGTGATCCTGGGAGAGCACATCATCAGGATTCTAGTCCGAAGAGGCACTCACCGGGGGTGGCACATGTCCCTCAGCTTGGTGGTGGTGGTAGTGAGGTCAGAGGTGTGGCATGGCACCGGAAGGTCCCCTGTGGCCTGTGTTGGACCCAACTGCGAACGCAACACTGAGCTGCCGGGTGACACAAGCTGAGACTGCATGAGAGCATCCAGAGGCTCAAAGCCAGCAGACATGGCAGCAGTTTGAAGCTCCGTGGCAACAGTAAGACGCTCTGTGGTCTGAGCTTCCAGGGCTGCGGCCACCCTCTCCAATCCAGCACCTATGCGCTTGTTCCAGCTGGATCCGCACACTCACTCTGGGAGTACACCCTCGCCTGCACGCTGGCAATGATGGCCGCCATGGTGTGCACAGAGCTGTTGACTATGCGGGAGGCGGATTCCTCCACACTCCTCACCACTTCCGAAAGCCTCTCTGGCACCCTTGTCAGTGCCCTCAACATCTGGGAATGCATTGCCTTCACCCTTCTTTTGTAAGCCGCTAAATCGATGGCATTATCTGTGTCCTCGTCGGCAGAACTCCGGTGCAGAATCGCCCCCCAGAGGCCACTTGAGGTTGCCTGACCCCGGTGCAACACCCAGTGCAGACCCTTGTACTACCTCATCTATATCACACCGCGCACTCCCAATATCTGAGCTAGAGCTTCTGGGTGGAAGCAGTGACGCGTTGGTGCCATCAGTGTCCTCTTCTTCCAATTCCACCTCAGTGACATCCCCAAATGATAGAGTGCTGTGGATGCTCTCAGGGCTTGAACTCTCAATGTCCTCACTGCTGCGACTTGAAATTTCAGGGCTGATGTGGAGAAGGGTGTGATGCAAGGCCTCCAGCTGGTCTGTGACGTCTCTCGTGACTGGCGACTGTGCTGGGTGTGCTGCTACTCGGTCTGTCATCTGCAAGTATAAATGGGAGAAGGGCTACCGTGAGGGGGAGTTGGGGGATTAATGCTTGGAGCCTACAAATAGCAGATTTCCAGAAGGAAAGGCACAGTAGGCGCTGGCGCATTCAGGCCGAGAGCGCATTCAAGGACGGCCTCCCTTACCCAAGCTGTCCACATCGATGTCGCCAGTACCGGAGCCAACAGGGGGTGTGTCATCTGCAAGTATAAATGGGATAAAGGCTGCCGTGAGGGGGAGGTGGGGATGAAGACATGGAGGGCGCAACAAGCAGACTTCCATGAAGGAAAGGAACAGTAGGCGCTGGTGCATTCAAGGAGAGCGTGTCAGCACTATTCTCGCCCACAGGAAAGGCACCATGATCGCCAACTAGTGCCTCAACCCTCTCCTCCAAAAGATGTGAGGACCTGCGTGTCAGTCTCGCCACCACCAGTCCTCCTTTGCTCGGCTCTATTGTGAGCCAGTTTGGCCTGCAAAAGAAAGAACGGTTGGTGAGTACCACTATGATGACTCATCAGAAATGAGTGCCCAAGTGTTTGTCCCTGACATGCAGGTGTGAGATGAAATGGAGCCTCCATTGTGAGAACATGCACATATATGTGTAGAGGCGTGAACAATGAAATGCTGCTTGAGTGACTAAACAGTCAGGATGGGAAACAAGAAAATGTTGGAGAGGCTCGCAGATGCAAGGTCAGCAGTTGGTGGAAGAGGTACTTTCATAAGATGGATGATATCGTGAAATCGTTTTTTGCACTGCATGGGAGTCCTTTCATGAATGGAGGTGTCTGAGACCTCCCCTGCTATCTCCCTCCATGCATTACTCAAGTCCTCCCGAGTTAGTCTCCCCACGTCAGGATACAGCAGTGTCCTCCTGCCCTCTACACCCTGCATAAGTGTCTCCAACTCTGCATCAGTGAAGCGGCTTGCCCTCCTTGCTCCTCTAACACCAGCCATCCTGAAAGTAAACTCCTTCCCTCCTCCGGGCCTAGCTGCAAACCCTGATCTCTAAGAAGGCCAGGGAATAGCTGGCTCATTATATCCACATTACCAGCATGCTGAATTTCTCCATGGTGATCCCGCTTCAATTAATGCACCCATACCAATGCAAAGTGCAGTTTGGAGGTGCTCGTTAACGCAGGAAGCCATTTATAAACTTTTTTGGCTGAATATTGATCGGCGGTGATGGCCCCAAAATGTTGGGAGGTGCGCCAGCTTTCTTACGCAAGTGAATTTCGCCCCCAAAATATTTGTTTAATTTCTGCCATTTCCTAATTCCCCATTATAATTTCTTCTGTCTCTGCGTGTAAGGGATCCTCATTTACTTTCACTAATTTTTTCCTTTTCACATACCTATAGAAGCTTTTACCGTCTGTTTTTATGTCTCTCGCTAGTTTACACTCTCATTCTATTTTCCCATTCTTTATTAATTTCATGGTCCTCCTTTACTGAATTCTGAATTTCTCCCAATCCTCAGGTTTACTGCTCTTTTTGGCAACATTATAAGCCTTTTCCTTTGATCTAATACTATCTTTAACTTCTCTTGTTGGCCAAGGTTGGACCACTTTTCCTGTGGGGTTTTTGTGCCTTAAAGGAATGTATGTTGTAAATTATGTATTCTTTAAATGGTAGCCATTGGTTGTCTACCATCATACTTTATAGTGTAGTTTCCCAATCTACCTTGGCCAACTCACCTCTCCTACCTACATAGTTTGCTTTGTTTAGATTTAAGACCCTAGTTTGGGATTTAACTAAATCACTTTCAAACTCAGTATAAAATTCTATCATATTATGGTCACTCTTCCCTAAAGGCCCCTTTACAACAAGGTTGTTAATGAACCCTTTCTCATTGCACAATACTAGATCTAAAATAGTCTCTTTCCTAGTTGGTTCCTCAACATACTGATCTAGAAAACCATCTGTATACATTCCATAAATTTGTCCTCTACACTATTACTTGTTAGAAATCACCGTTTCAGGCTATCTCTGGTCACTTTAATAATCAGGTTCTTTGTAAACCAATCTGGTGGGTACACTGTGTTTAATCCGAGATTAAGACGGAATACAACACATTAGTTATAGAGCAAAAACATACGACTGTGACGAGTTGTTGATACCAATCATGATCGGGCAAACGGCTGCCGCACGTGAGCAGTTCTCTGGCTTGTGGCCTCTGTTTCTCTTTGGTATAGCATGGAATTGCCAAAGAGCAATCGACCAGCACAGCTCCTTGTAATTTCCCTTCAGTTTTGCGGGGATTGTCCTGCAGGGTGTTACTTTTATTTCATTCTTGGGGGTGGACCTGGAATGGGATATTGACAACACCTTTTGGCCTGTTGAGGTTCTTTTTAAGTCTATACCCAATCCTGCTTTGCGTTCTTTGCTTACACTTGCTGATGAAGACTCACCCGGAAAGAGGTTTTTACAACCATTACGCATCTTTCTTGTTTATGATTTTGCAGGTCAAGCCATCCATCTAGACCCTGTTCCCTCATTGCTATTGTCTCTTCTCTCATCCTGCTTTGACCTCTCCTTACATTCTCAAAAACAACCTTAGGCCCTTTGTTAGAACCATCTTACTCCAGCTGGTTGCCATGGAAACTCTTAACTCCCATTAGTTATACATTCTGTATATTTTATACTAATGCACTTTTATTGTTCAACAAACTCCAATTTCTACCCTAGCATTAATTGGTTATTAGTAATAGTGGAAGAAACATTAGGTTGGACCTTCATTGGCCAAATTAAAGACTATTTTGAGCCACTTAATTCAGGACCAGATAACAGAGGAAAGGGATAGCTTTATAATACAATTCATTAATACATTGCCAAATTCTACCTCTATGCAAGTTGCCTAAAATACTTTGGATTACTGCAAAGAGTTCCAGATATTTTTATAATAGGTATGAATCTGGTGCAGGAGAAATGTTAACAAATTCTCCGATGTTTCATTGGGCTAACTGAGTGGATAACTGAGCCATACCGACCAACAAAAGTAGCTAATATCTGCCGAGGCCAGGGTAAAGGTGCTTCAATTGGCCCTGGTGCCTTTAGCTTAGGGAGGAACATCAGCCAGGATTCCTGCTTGTGATTGCTGTCCAGTGACCTGCTAAAGGTTTGTGGTGTTAACATGTTGACCTTGGATGTGATCTCCACCAGGTAGAATAGCCTGCCATCATTCACTATCTTAAAAAAAAATAGTTGCAAATCCTTGAACAATAACAAGGAAAATCAGTAGTTTTCGCAAATATTTTTTTAAAACTACATTGCTATACAATAAATCCCTACACTGTGTATTAACTTCATGGAAGAACTCCAGTTATATTGGGGGGAATATTGCGGTCGGTAGCTTCCTTTGTACGAATGCCTCCGACCCGAAAAAAATCTACGAAAATATCGGGTGGTCCCGGAGGAACGCAAGATCCCGGTCGAAGGCGTGGATTCTCTGAGCAGCACATGGGGAGATGACTTTGAGGTACGTATGCTGGAGCCATGTGGGCTTGGACTACCAATCACTATGCAGTATTCTTATTGATAAAAATAGGAACTCTGTACGAGTTCCGATTACTATCAATGAGAAAAAAACCCTAAAGCACCGAAACACAGCATAATAAATAAATAAAGCACCTCACATATTTCAAATTAATTGAAATTAAATGGTCTTAGAAAAATATATTTTTGGGAATTATTTTTAATGTGTTTTAATAGTGTTAAAAATAAACTTGCCTTAATGGATAGGGTTTTTAATATAAAAATGAATGCTTAACTTTAATTTTTATGGGGTCAAGTTTCAGCCTGAGGTGTTCCTATCTTTTTGGAGCAATTAGTTTAGAATGGAGTATCTTAGAAATTCTCGGCATTTAGTTTGCTCCAGTCCTAGTGAGTTAGAACAGTTTCATTTTAGAACAGATTTTTTTTTCAAAAGGGGGCACGTCCAGCCACTTACGCCTGTTTTGCAAGTTTAGGCAGCAAAAACTTAGAATGGAGTAAGTGTAGATTTTTGTACGCTCAGAAAAACCTTGCCTACACTTAGAAATCAGGCGTAGGGAACGAGAGATGGGGGGGGGGGGGGGAGGGAAGTTTACAAACATTAAGCACATCACTTTTACAAATAAAGAGCCATCATCAATAATAAATGATAAATAAATCAACCAATAAATCAATCAAAATTTTTTTTAAAAATCAATAAATAAAAAATTAAGTTTCTACTTACCGACTGCAGCACTGGAGCCGTCCAACAGCGTGTTGGGACGGGGCCCCCCCCATGTGTCTCGCTCTGTCTCTGTCAGTGTCTCTCTCTGTCAGTGTGTCTCTCTCTCTCTCTCTCTCTCTCTCTCTCTCTGTCAGTGTCTCTGTTTCTGACAGCGATGGGTGAGGGGAGGGGAAGGGGGTAAGAGAGGCGGGGTAGGGGGGAGCCAGAGCGGGACCTGAAGCTGAAGAAGAGGGAGGCCAGGGCTAGGGGCGCCTTGCTTCGGCCCCCTCCCACACAGCCTTGGGGCCTAGAGCTACTGCACATGCGCGTACACTCTACCGCGCATGTGCAGAGGTCCCGGCATTGTTTTCAGCACCGGGACCTGGCTCCGCCCCCGACCCCTTGTGCTGCGCCACGCCGAGCACGAAGACGTCCTGAAGAACTCGCAGAATCACAAGGTAAGTTTTCGGCGCCTTTTCTCTTCCAGAAAGTCGGCGCACCTTATCGAGATGCGCCGTTTTTCCAGAGGGCGGAAACTTGGGCCCTGTATGTTTTAAAACTCACGATGGTAAAAGTAAGCTATGTGCCTGCTTTTACCAGGCATAAAAGTTTGAAAAACATTCGCTGGCATGAGTTGGGCAAATAGCCCAATCTCTCCCACGCGAATGTCCTTCTCCAGGAGGATCTTGACAGATCGGAAAAGCCGGTTTTCGGCGCATGTACATCACACCGCAAAAACTGGCTTTTGCGAGGCCTCGTCGCGTCCGTGCGGACTTCGTACAAACCTGGCGAGGCTGGAATTGTCGGCCCATTGAATATCTTCCTAATTTTTTTGTTTCGTATTGCTTTAAAAGATTTAAGGGCCAAAATTGCCCTCCGCCTGAAACGGGGCGCACTTTGCGTTTTTTAGGTGCTCCATCCGCCCCAATGCATGGGGTGGACATTCCGGCGATTTTCAGCTCTTTGGTTTGTTTCCGGTTGGAGCGATGTTGGTGTGGGGAGAGGGGCGGAAGTGCGGTCGGGTTGGAGTAGCCGCCACTAGCGGGGCGGATGTGGCGGCAGGTCGGAGTGGGCGACGCTCAAGTCATCAGCGCCATGCTGATAACGTAATTGCGTTGGCGCGTCAGAATGTCCCTCCCCTTCAGTTAAAGGCGAGGGCTGCTGCGAACTCTGCAGCCACTTTAGTGACAAACACTGGGCCACCAGGGAGGGTTTGCCAGGCTGCCTGTTTGCGGCCCGGCCGAACCCACAGGCATGATTGTCGGCCTGACCTGGCAGTTGGCCGACAAAAAATAAAATGGAGTCCCTGGCAGCGCCATCTTCCCTTTAAGGACGGTCGTGCAGCCCAGCCACAAAAAGGCTACCGACAGAAAAAGTTGTTAGTGGCACCGACCGGCGGCGCCGCTGCTCCCGCGGGGCAATTCCATACGGGGCATTTTCCCACAGGGCAATTTCGGAAAGGGGGTCACTGCTGGTCGGCAAGGGGTCGGCGCGTACATGATGCAGTGAGACAATGGGCCGGGCGGTCCCCTACACTGCTCCAAAACGAAAGAAGGGCAATATACAAAATGGCTGCCCCTCCACGGCGACTCGGCGGTTAGTCCACACCGACCCATGGCAAACGAATTCTGGCAGCCACGGGCCTTATAGAAAGGGGCAATTTTGGCCCCTTTGTGTATAAATTGCATGAACAAAATCAATTGTGACACAAATGGAATCTCTACACCCATTTTATTATGAGTAATATTTCCCACTTGTGGAATAAGTGTAGCGTTTCATTGTTTTATAAATTATACAAAAGGCACAGTAAGTGTTTTATTAATTTTAACTTTTACAATTGTTCTCTTTGGGGAAAACCACTGGCAGTTTGTAAACTATTGAGTATTTGATGGGCTTGACTGAAACTTCAATTGCTAGATAGCTGGTCTATCAGTTGCTAATCTACTCAAATTACACACTATGCCTCATGTTCGAGTAGGACATATGGCAGTTGGATAAACCCAAGTATGATTTATAGAAATGCAGTATGTTGACTACCATGATGTTCAGAGCAAACTTGTACATCAAAGTACAATATGCATCATGAATTTCATTTTTAAATACATTTTAACTACATTTTGTAATCTATGAAAAAGTGTGGATACATTCTTCGAAAGGTAGCTTTCACCTATCTTGTATATGGAAGTTTTACAGCACTGTAAGACAAAACCTTTGGACAATGATAAAGATATATTCCCTTTGTAAATCTTTATGATATCATTTGGGTTGTTTTTAAAAGCAGATCCTAGATTAGTTTGGCTACATTACCATTGAGAGACTTGTATCATATTGGTGAAGTCTTGAGTTAAGATTTTGAGAGTAACTGACATCAAGGTTGAAGTTTTCAGCTTCTGTGTTCATTAGCCAATGGTCCCACCATTTAAAGTCAACAGGTGGAAAATTGCAGGCACAGAAGCAGAAAACTCTGGCCTAAGAGTTTCACAACTAGTAACCCTTTCAGAAATTAAACAAGTACAAATAAGGAAAGCAGAACATTGACATCCATTTTCCTATCTGTTTCTATTGAGTTTTTGAACATTTTAATGTAAATATCCAGTGCTAATGATACCATTTGTGGGTAACTGACTGTGTTGTTACCAGAATTAAAACAGAAAATAGTGTAATATTTCATCAAAAGCCTCAGAGAAGAGGGTGTATTGAGAGAAATAGAAGGCTGTAAGTGAAAATAGAGGCGTTTTAAACACTGAAGATCCAATTGTTAGGGAATAGATGATCTCACTTATAAGTGGCATCGCCTGACTCCGCCCCTGCCTCAGCTCATCTGCTGCTGAAACCCTCATCCATGCCTTTGTTACCTCTAGACTTGACTATTCCAATGCACTCCAACTTTCTACTCTCCATAAACTTGAGGTCATCCAAAACTCTGCTGCCCGTGTCCTAACTCGCACCAAGTCACGTTCACCCATCACCCCTGAGCTCGCTGACTTACATTGGCTTCCAGTTAAGAAATGCCTTGATTTAAAAATTCTCATCCTTATTTTCAAATCCCTCCATGGCCTCACCTCTCCATATCTCTAATCTCCTCCAGCCCGACAACCCTCTTGAGATATCTGCGCTCCTCCAATTCTGGCCTTTTGAGCATCCCTGATTTGAATCGCTCCACCATTGGCGGCCGTGCTTGCAACTGCCAAGGCTCTAAGCTCTGGAATTCCCTCCCTAAACCTCTCTGCCTCTCTCTCCTTCTTTTAAGATGCTCCTTAAAACCTACCTGTTTGACCAAATTTTTGGCCATCTGCCTAAATATCTCCTTATGTGGCTCGGTGTCAAATTTTGTTTGATAACGCTTCTGTGCAGTGCCGTGGGATTTTTTACGACATTAAAGGCGCTATGTAAATACAAGTTGTTTTTGTTTCACAAGATAATGGGGTTCAACGAAATCTATTGGCTTTCGTAGTTTTCATCGTATGTTTAATTCCTATTATTAATAATTGCAGGTTATTATCCAGGACTCCCTTATCCGGCACCATCCCTTGTCCGGAACCATTTCCGGCCGCCGGGTGGCGCATGCACAGATCGCAACCGCTCAAAATTCTTCTCGCCAATATAATCTTTCTCCTCGATCGGCTGCCTCCTCCTTGTCACCCTGCTGGAACTCCTGCAGCCACAGCCCCCGGGCCAGCATCTCCTCCCCACAGCGTTCCCTCCGGGAGGTCGGGCCGACACTCCTGGGCACGCCAGCTCTTTGGGGCCCGCCGACTCTTCGGGGCCCCCTACACACTGATTGTGTGGCTGGCTGGCCGCAGCAGCAGCCCAGCCCAGCAACAGCACTTAAAGGCGCTGTCCACCCAAACACGTGACCTCTCCATATCCGGCAAAATCCCTTATTCGGAACAGGCCAGGTCCCGAGGGTGTTGGTAAGGGAGGTTCAACCTGTACACATTTACTTAGGGTCGCACTTACAATACAAGACCAGAGAATTCACAGCATCACCAGTTTTGAGCTGGAAGGTTTAATGGCTGGCCAAGCCTTGTCGAATTCTAAAGTATCTATCCTAAAACCCTTAATTTTTATACATTTCTTTCACTAGGGCTACATGAGAATCTGAAAGTTTCAAAATATTACCTCATCCAATTAGCTGGACTTCAGTTATAACAAGGATAGCTCCCCAAGCCTTCACCTTGACTGCACTGTCAATCAAGTCAGTCAACTGGAGACAGTTACAGGTGCCCAGGACACTCCTGCAGATGAGTTATCACTTCCTTTGTGCAGAGGTATCCTTGAAGGAGTTGATACCAAGCAGGAAAGCTGAGATATCGGAGACTCAGACAAAGAAAGCTTGTAGCTGAATGTTTATCTGCTAATTTTAATTTTACTGACATTGCCAGCCTTCTAACAGAAACTCATTTAAAAGTTAAATTTAATATAATTAACTGTTTCTTTACAAACTAAGCCATTAACCAAGACGCAACATACCCTGCCTGTTCCCATTGGAAAATTAAGGAAAGTTCCAAAACTAGTTGCTAAAACTTCAGACATATCCTATATTTTTTTTGCAACAGTCTATGAATATTCTGCCCTTAAAATTAAAAATTGGTCTTCGAAACATCGAAAATAGGTGCAGGAGTAGGCCATTCGGCCCTTCGAGCCTGCACCGCCATTCAATAAGATCATGGCTGATCATTCCCTCAGTACCACTTTCCTGCTTTCTCTCCATACACCTTGATCCCCTTAGCCGTAAGGGCCATATCTAACTCCCTCTTGAATATATCCAATGAACTGACATCAACAACTCTCTGCAGCAGGGAATTCCACAGGTTAACAACTCTGAGTGAAGAAGTTTCTCCTCATCTCAGTCCTAAATGGCCTCCCCCTTATCCTAAGACTGTCCCCTGGTTCTGGACTTCCCCAACATCGGGAACATTCTACCCGCATCTAACCTCCCGTCCCGTCAGAATCTTGTATGTTTCTATGAGATCCCCTCTCATCCTTCTAAACTCCAATATATAAAGGCCCAGTTGATCCAGTCTCTCCTCATACGTCAGTCCAGCCATCCCGGGAATCAGTCTGGTGAACCTTCGCTGCACTCCCTCAATAGCAAGAACGTCCTTCCTCAGATTAGGAGACCAAAACTGAACACAATATTCCAGGTGAGGCCTCACCAAGGCCCTGTACAACTGCAGTAAGACCTCCCTGCTCCTATACTCAAATCCCCTAGCTATGAAGGCCAACATACCATTTGCTGCCTTCACCGCCTGCTATACCTGTATGCCAACTTTCAATGACGACTGTACCATGACACCCAGGCCTCGTTGCACCTCCCCTTTTCCTAATCTGCCGCCATTCAGATAATCTGTTTTCGTGTTTTTGCCCCCAAAGTGGATAACCTCACATTTATCCACATTATACTGCATCTGCCATGCATTTGCCCACTCACCTAACCTGTCCAAGTCACCCTGCAGCCTCTTAGCGTCCCCCTCACAGCTCACACTGCCATTGAGTTTAGTGTCATCTGCAAACTTGGAGATATTACACCCAATTCCTTCATCTAAATTATTGATGTATATTGTAAAGAGCTGGGGTCCCATCACTGAGCCCTGCGGCACTCCACTAGTCACTGCCTGCCATTCTGAAAAGGACCCATTTATCCCGACTCTCTGCTTCCTGTCTGCCAACCAGTTCTCTATTCTCGTCAATATATTACCCCCAATACCATGTGCTTTGATTTTGCACACGAATCTCTTGTGTGGGACCTTGTCAAAAGCCTTTTGAAAGTCCAAATACACCACATGCACTGGTTCTCCCTTGTCCACTCTACTAGTTACATCCTCAAAAAATTCCAGAAGATTTGTCAAGCATGATTTCCCCTTCATAAATCCTTGCTGACTTGGACCGATCCTGTCACTGCTTTCCAAATGCGCTGCTATTTCATCCTTAATGATTGATTCCAACATTTTCCCCACTACTGATGTCAGGCTAACCGGTCTATAATTACCCGCTTTCTCTCTCCCTCCCTTTTTAAAAAGTGGTGTTACATTAGCTACCCTCCAGTCCATAGGAACTGATCCAGAGTCGATAGACTGTTGGAAAATGTTCACCAATGCATCCACTATTTCTAGGGCCACTTCCTTAAGTACCTTGGGATGCAGACTATTCGGCCCCGGGGACTTATTGGCCTTCAATCCCACCAATTTCCCTAACACAATTTCCCGCCTAATAAGGATATCCTACAGTTCCTCCTTCTCACTAGACCCTCGTCCTCCAATACTTCCGGAAGGTTATTTGTGTCTTCCTTCGTGAAGACAGAACCAAAGTATTTGTTCAGTTGGTCTGCCATTTCTTTGTTCCCCATTATAAATTCATCTGAATCTGACTGCAAGGGACCTACGTTTGTCTTCACTCATATTTTTCTCTTCAAATATCTATAGAAGCTTTTGCAGTCAGTTTTTATGTTCCCGGCAAGCTTCTTCTCATACTCTATTTCCCCCCTCTTAATTAAACCCTTTGTCCTCCTCTGAATTCTAAATTTCTCCCAGTCCTCAGGTTTGCTGCTTTTTCTGGCCAATTGATATGCCTCTTCCTTGGATTTAACACTATCCTTAATTTCCCTTGTTAACCACGATTGAGCCACCTTCCACATTTTATTTTTACTCCAGACAGGGATGTGCAATTGCTGAAGTTCATCCATGCGATCTTTAATTGTTTCCCATTGCCTTTCCACCATCAACCCTTTAAGTATCATTTGCCAGTCTATTCTAGCCAATTCACGTCTCAAACCATCGAAGCTACCTTTCTTTAAGTTCAGGACCCTAGTTTCTGAATTAACTGTGTCACTCTCCATCTTAATATACAATTCTACCATGTTATGGTCACTCTTCCCCAAGGGGCCTCGCACAACAAGATTGCTAATTAGTCCTTTCTCATTACACATCACCCAGTCTAGGATGGCCAGCTCCCTAGTTGGTTCCTCGACATATTGGTCTAGAAAACCATCCCTAATACACTCCAGGAAATCCTCCTCCACCGCATTGCTACCAGTTTGGTTAGCCCAATCAATATGTAGATTACATTCACCCATGATAACTGCTGTACCTTTATTGCATGCATCCCTAATTTCTTGTCCCCAACCTCACTACTACTGTTTGGTGGTCTGTACACAACTCCCACTAGCGTTTTCTGCCCTTTGGTATTCCGTAGCTCCACCCATACCAATTCCACATCATCCAAGCTAATGTCCTTCCTTACTATTGCATTAATTTCCTCTTTAACCAGCAATGCCACCCCGCCTCCTTTTCCTTTCTGTCTATCCTTCTTAAATGTGGAATACCTCTGGATGTTGAGTTCCCAGCCTTGGTCACGCTGGAGCCATGTCTCCATGATGCCAATTATATCATATTCATTAATTGCTCTCTGCGGAGTTAATTCGTCCACTTTATTACAAATACTCCTCTCGTTAAGGCACAGACCTTTCAGGCTTGCCTTTCTAACACACTTTTCCCCTTTAGAATCTTGTGTTCGTACAGATGGTTTAAAATTAAATACAGTAAGAAAATAAATCGGTAATCAATTTGTTTGTTCTTCATCATCAGCATAAGAATTGAACTGTGCAGTGTTTCCAAAAAACAACTTCTTTACAAGACATTTGTAAAGTCTTTGATATTAACGGTTCCTTCTCCTCAGATACTGTCCCCCTCCTCTTCAAATCTGCCGTCATCACCCCTGCTCAAAAAAGCAACCCATGACCCCTCTGTCCTTGCAAACTACCTTTCCTCTCATGTCCATGAACGTATTGTTGCCTCCCAAATCCATGCCCATATTTACTGCAATTCCGTTTCGATCTCCAATCAGGTTTCCACCCCTGATGCAGTACTGAAATGGACCTAATTAAAGTCACAAATGACATCCTATGTGTCTGTGACTGTGGTAAACAATCGCTCCTCATCCTTCTCAACCTGTTGGTAGCCTTGGATATAGTTGACCACACATTCCTCCAATGTCTCTCTTCTGTAGTCCTCCAAGTCATGTTCATCCATCACCCCTGTGCTTGCTGACCCGCATTGGCTCCTGGTTAAGAAACGCCTTGATTTTTAAAATTCTCATCCTTGTTTTCAAATATTTCCATGGCCTCACCTCTCCCTTTCTCTGTCACCTCCTCCAGCCCTACAAGTCTTCGAGATCTCTGCACTGCTCTAATTCTGGCCTCTTGAGCATCCCCGATTTTAATTGCTCCACCATTGGCGGGTGTGTATAAGAACATAAGAAATAGGAGCAGGAGTATGCCATTTGGCCCCTGGAGCCTGCTCTGCCATTCAATAAGATCATGGTTGATCTGATCCTGACTTCAACTCCACTTCCCTGCCCGCTCCCCATAACCCTTGACTCCCTTATCGTTCAAAAATCTGTCTATCTCCATCTTAAATATATTCAATCGCCCAGCCTCCACAGCTCTGTGGGGTAGAGAATTCCAAAGATTCACAACCCTCTGAGGGAAGAAATTCCTCCTCATTTCCGTTTTAAATGAGCGACTCCTTATTCTGAAATTATGCCCCTAGTTCTAGATTTCCCCCAAAAGGGGAAACATCCTCTCTGCATCTACCCTGTCAAGATCCCTCAGAATCTTATGTTTCAATAAGATCACCTCTCATTCTTCTAAACTCTAATGAGTATAGGCCCAACCTGCTCAACCTTTCTTCATAAGACAACCCCTTCATCTCTGGAATCAACCTCATGAACCTTCTCTGAACTGCCACTAATGCAAGTATATCCCTGCTTAAATAAGGAGATCAAAACTGTACGTAGTATTCTAGGTGTGGTCTCACCAACGCCCTGTACAGTTGTAGCAGGACTTCCCTACTTATATACTCCATCCCCCTTGCAATAAAGGCCAACATTCCATTTGCCTTCCTAATTACTTGCTGTACCTGCATACTAACTTTGTGTGTTTCATGTACAAGGATCCCTCTGTACTGCAGCATTTTGTAATCTCTCCTCATTTAAATAATCATTTGCATTTTTATTTTTCCTACCAAGTGGATAAGCTCACACTTTCCCACATTGTACTCCAGCTGCCAAATTTTTGCCCACTCACTTAGCCTATTTGTATCCCTTAGCAGAATCTTTGCGTCCTCCTCACAATTTGCTTTCCCACCTATTTTTGTATCAGCAAATTTGGCTACGTTACAGGTGGTCCCTTCATCCAAGTCATTAATATAGATTGTAAATAGTTGAGGCCCCAGCACTGATCCCTTTGGCACACCACGAATTACCTGGTCCCTATGTCCCTAAGCAGTATTCAGCTGCTTGGTCCCTAAGCTCTGGAATTCCATCCCTTAACCTCTCTATCTTTTTCCTCCTTTAAGACATTTTTTAAAACCTACTTCTTTGACCAATCTGTCCTAATATCTCTTTATATGGCTCGGTGTCAAATTTTGTTTGGTAACATTCCTGTGAAGTACCATGGGATATTTAACAAAATTAAATGCTATATAAATACAGATTGTAGTTGATGTTGGTTTGGGAAGGTTTGATTGTTTTCCAAGTTTCATCTATAGAATTCTGTGACTATTTCATAATTCTTAAAAGATTCTGTTCAAACTGCAATTCACCATTTTGTGTTAACCTTCTGTGCTGCAGATTTATGATGTAGCTTGTTTTAATCTCATGACATTAGCTTTTACTTAGTGTAAGTATAGCTTTTGCTGTCTAGTTCCTCCAAATTGTTGCAGTGTTATGTAGATTTGAAATCCAAATAAATGTTTTTCATGCTTAAAGAGTTTTTAAAATCACACATGAATTCTGTTTCAATGTAAATTCCAAAATGATGGATTAATGCTTGTAGGAAAAAAGTTGGTACTTGCAACATTTTTCTCCACTCAGTTCTAAGTTAAACCTATCCTTTGTTTTAAGGAATAGTTTCCATCTTCTGAAGAAAAACTCAAAGCTATTAAGGGAACTAAAAAATTTGGATTCAAGGCAGTGGTGAGTATATTTCATAGTGTTATATGCATACTGTGAAGTGGTAAATAGCAGCAATTAGGCAACTCTCAGTGGATTGTGATATTAAACCACATTGATCAACAGGTGTTCCTGGAATAAATGGATAGTGCTGCCTACTAATTCAGAAACCGTGGAACCTTCTACATTCTGGTTAGCTACACATGCCACCATTATCACCTATTTAATAAGCAGACTGGTGAAGGAGTTAGTAGCCAAACAGAACATTATCAGCAGTGCGCAAAGTGATTTCTACACTACATAGACTAATCCTCTGTGCAAACTCTGATTATAAAATGAACAGGTTGCTTCAACTAGGATTTAAATTGAATTTTCTCTTTTGAGTACTATATATTATTAACAACCTTCCCATCATAACACCTATTTTTAATTAGTAACATATTTGAAAATAGGCATAGAAGCAGACAGATCAGGACAATTAACAGATGGCTAAAGGGCTGGTACTGGAAAGAGGGGTTCCTTTTCATGGGGCACTGGCAACAGTTCTGGGTCAGGTAGGAGCTGCACTGATGTAACGGGCTCCACCTGAACCAGGATAGGACCTGTGTCCTAGCAGAAAGGGAAAGTAGGAAGATGGCAAGGGCTTTAAACTAATAAGATGAAGGAAGGGATCTACAAGAAATGTAACCAGCCTAAATATACACAAAACAGGAAAAGAGAGCATTGGAAAGAATAAAGTAAGGGAGAACCTTGATGGCAAGGAAATAGAGTCCAAACAGGAGTCTAAAACGGTGGATACATATAAAGAGAGAGGAAATCCGATTAAAAATGAGTTAATCTGTCTGTACAGCAATGCACACAGTGTCCGTAATAAAACATGGAATCTGGAGGCAGTCATGCATTACGATGAACCAGACATAGTAGGGATTACTGAGACTTGGCTACAGAAAAATCAGGACTGGGAATTAAACATTGCAGGGTATAACATATTTAGAAAAGATCGGGAGGGAAAAAGGGGAGGTAGAGTAGCTGTACTTATTAGGGATAACAATGGCAGTAGAAAAGAGTGATGCAGCTATCAGCAAGACAAAAATAGAATCCCTATGGATAGAGATAAAAGATAATAAAGGTTCAATCACACTAATAGGTGTAATCTACAGACCACCTAATAGTGGAAAAAATATGCAGACAAATTAGGGAAATGAGTAAAAAACATAGAATAATAATCATGGGGGATTTCAACTACCCTGATATTAATTGGACTGAAGAGATAGGTAAAAGGGATAAGGGAATTGAGTTCCTCCAATGTGTACAGAACCCCTTTCTAACCCAATATGTTAAAAGCCCAACAAGGGAAGATTCGCTATTGGATCTCGTAATGGGGGAATGAAATAGAGTAAATAAGAGAAGTAAAAGTAGGGGAACATCTAGGCAATAGTGACCATAATACAATATGCTGTAAGATGATAATTGAGAAAGACACAAGTATGAAGAAAACCAGGGTAATAGATTGGAGAAAAGCTGATTTTGAGGATCTGAGAATAGAACTTGGGAAAATAAAGTGGGCAACAATATTGGCAAAAAATGATGTAGAACAGCAATGGGAAACATTTAAAACGGTGTTCAACAGTGTGCAGGAACAATATATTCCGCTAAAATGAAAGAACAAGCTAAACACTAATAACACCCCATGGATGAATAAAGCCATAAGGGAACAATTGACGGTGAGGAAAGAGGCATACATTAAGTACATTGACAGCAGGGGAGTGCATTGATAAGGGAGAATACGAAAAGATTAGGAGAGAAGTCAAAAAAACAATTTTGCAAAGAGGAACTATGAAATTAATTTATCAAGGAACATAAAAACAAAATAGTTAAATATTTTACAGTTACCAATAAAAAAAGGAAGGTTGGGATGGGAATAGGGCCATTAAGGGATATACCAGATAATAGCACCGGTAAAGATAGAGAGATGGCAGAAATATTAAATAATCATTTTGCTTCAGTATTTACCAGGGAGATAGGTTCTAACGTTGGATGATGAGATTAGTACCGAGATAAGTACATTTAAAATAAAAAGAGGGGATATATTAAATAAACTACTAATCAAACTCAAAGAGGAAAGAAACCCTGGTCTGGATGGAATGCATCCACACATTTTTAAAGATCTAGGGAAGAGATAGCAGAGGCATTACTACACACATTTAATAATTTGTTAGAAAAAGGTGTAGTGCCAGAGGACTGACGGATAGCTAACATAATACCTATATTTAAGAAGGGGGATAGAATTATAGTGAGTCAGGATAACAGCGGTGGTAGGAAAAATAATGAATCCCGACTAAAGGAGAAAATAGAAGAACATTTAGAAACCAAAAATCTAACCATGAATAATCAGCATGGATTTCAAAAGGGAAAGTCTTGCTGACCAACCTCATTGAATTTTTTGAAGAGGTAACAGAGAGAGTAGGCAATGATAATGCAGTAGATGTAATTTATCTAGATTTTCAAAAGGTCTTCGATAAAGTACCTCATAATAGACCGATGAACAAGAGAATGCAGAGGCGGGGACAAGTAGCAGAATAGCTAGCTAGCTGGCTTCAAGACAGAAAGCAGAGAATACGGGTAAAAGGTAGCTAATCACAGTGGCAGAAGGTGGGAAGTGGTGTTCCATAAGGATCAGTGTTGGGGCCACTGTTGTTTACAATTTATATTAACAATTTAGACTTTGGAATCAAAAACACAATTTCTAAATTTGTGGATGATGCCAAATTAGGGGGATAGTCAATATGGAGGAGGATTGCAACAAATTACAGAAAGGCATTAATAAACTTGCAGAAAGGGCATATAATTGGCAAATGAAGTCCAACATAGATAAATGTGAAGTATTACATTTTGGTAGGAAGAATAGGGAGGTCACATTTTACTTGGAGTTTGCGAGTCTAGGTGGGATAGAGGAACACAGGGAACTCGAAGTACAAATACACAAATCCCTAAAAGTTGCGACATAAGTTAGCAAGGCCCAAAAAAAAAGCAAACCAAGCATTAGGGTTTATTTGTAGAGGTATAGAATTAAAAAGTAGTGAAGTTATGCTAAACCTATATCGAACTTTGGTTAGACCACACTTGGAGTACCGCATACAGTCCTTGCCATATTATAAAAAGGATACAGAGGCACTGGAGAGGGTGCAGAGAAGATTTACAAGGATGATACCAGAAATGCGAGGGCATACATATGAGGAAAGGATGAATAGGCTGGGTCTCTTTTCTCTTGAAACAAGAAGGCTGAGGGGTAACCCTTTTAAAAATTATGAAAGGTTTTGATAGAGTGGATACAGAGAGAATGTTTCCACTTGTGCGAAAGAGTACAACTAAAGGTCATCAATATAAGATAGTCACCTAGAAATCCAATAAGGAATGCAGAAGAAACTTCTTTACCCAAAGAGTGGTGAGAATGTGAAACTTGCTACCACAGGGAGTGGTTGAAGCGAATAGTATAGATGCATTTAAGGGGAGGCTAGAGAAGCAGATGAGGGAGAAGGAAACAGAGAGGTTATGCTGATAGATTTCGATGAGGAAAGATGGGAGGAGGCTCGAGTGGAGCATAAACACCGACATGAACTGTGTACTGTTTCTGTCAGAGTGTAGCATACAACAAGTGATAACTCTGATTCTCCAGCTAGCTTCAATACTTAACCAAGAAATATGGCTAAAGGTCAGAGCTTCAGAATCCAAATCCTTTAATAAATGCAGTGTAATACTGTTGGCAAAGAATAAAGACAGATTTAGAATTCTTGTAATACAACAGTAACAATCGAATAAAAATAGCAATAAAGAGAAGTTACTTATCTCTTACAGTACTTCAAAAATAAAATACAATAATTCCAGAACGATTGGATAAGGAAAGGTTACATACATAACTGTACTTCTAGGAAGGTTCGCAAATACAGAAGATCCGTTTCTGATTAACAAAAGTTAAAGATAGTTCTAGCTAAAATGGATGCTGCTTCCCTGCTTCTCTTTCTCTTTCTGCCTGTCTGCATCCAATCTGAAAATGCCACCCGGTGGCGGAAAAACATCAAGACAGCTACAGAGGCTCCAATCAGTCAAGAAGCGTCGCAGTCCATCACACTCTCATCTAAAAATAACAAGGATTGAAATTTTTACTAGTTAGAGATGAGTTTTCTCTTAGTTCGTGGGATGGCTTCGAGGCGAGTGCCGTCTGTATGAGTACAAGTTCAGTCTCGGGTAGCGTATCATCGCTGCAGACCGTACCATCCACCTTATGTACCCTTCCATCATCGGTGGGGTCGGACTTGGAGGCACATGCAAGTGGTCAGTCGTTCCGGGGGAATTCTTTCTGCCGGAGGAGAACGACATCCCCAACAGAGGTATCCAGCTTTGTCTCGTTCGTCTTGTGTCGAGGCTGCTGGCTCTGCCGGTGTTTCTTCCACTGTCGAATCCGGAGTTGATCCTCAGGTCGTTGGCCCTGTCACCGTTGTCGTTGTCCATACAGATCCGATTATGCCAAGTTGTCAGCTGGTGCCTGGAGGGCCGAGTTTTCGGAGCCACGAGCATGGGTTCGTTGTTGGGGAGTGGAGGGAACTCCGAGTTGAGGTGAGCACCTTCTGTCATGATCTTAACTGAGTGTTGGTGTCGGATGGACATGGCCTTCCGTGGTTGAAGGATAGTACGGTTGACGGAGGCATGGACTTTCTCATTTGCCCCACTTGGGCAAACCTGTCCGGAGACTGGGTCTGTACGTTGTGCCCATGGTGTTCCTCTCGACCCATTGCGAGACTCCCTGATTTTGAGGGGCTCAGGGCAGCTTCTTCCAATGAGGAAGATGATGGATGCATCCTCTCTTGGCTCGGGTATCCTTTTTCGCCACTGACCTGAGGTGGGGGAACTTCTCGCAGAAATCGGGATGTGGGATTTCGCTTCTGTCTCCGGGGATGTAGGCATTCTCTATGATGTTGGCAGCTGTTCGGTCTTTCCATCTGCTGCTTCAACAATCAGACCGCTTGCTCGTCTCCCTTCCGCCGTGATTCAGTCTCTGCCGCAGGTGGCAAGCTCGTAGGAGTAAGCTGGGCCTGGGAGGTCTAGAGCGACGAAGATTTCGGGGTCTCCAAAACAGGCATTAGATTGTTCGTCGAGCACCGCTTAGCCAAGGATACATTTCAAGGGATGATCTCTGTGGTAGATTTGACATAGAATGATCTTACAACAAGATCGTGCGGAAAGGCAAGCCAGGTATCTGGTGCACTTTGTGTTGGCCTATATGACCTGTGACTCGTCTATTGGCCTCTCATGATGGGTTTCCCCGCTGTGGGTCTCGCCATTCTGTCTCGGCGTCGCTTGCATGAAGGAGGTATGTTCTGTGCCTTGGCATTCCTTGTACAGAAGGCGGGGAGACCCACAACATTCTGTGGTGGTCCCTGAAACACAGGCCGTTGGCTCTGCAGAATTCTCTTTGTTCTTGAATGGGCTTTTGGCCGAAAGCGATGCAGTCCGACATATGATGGCCTTGCCTGTCATGGTAGAGGCATATCTCTGAATCTAGCAACATGGGCGCCACCTTCGTAGTTGTAGGTGTTGCCAAGACATGAAGGGAAGAGCTGGGGCTTCTGTTCCTTCCTGTTCTCTCTGAGGTTGGCTGACGGACCTGACTTAATGTGTAAAGGTCAAGGTCGCTGTGCTGTCTGGCTTCAGTTTTCAGGAATTTAGCCAGCCTGGCGAAAGGAGGGTAGCTGCCGTTCTCGGTCATGTATTCTGATACGCGCTTCCTCCATGCACTGCTTTTGTAAGTAGGGAGTTTTTTGAGCATCAGATGAAGATAGTGGGGGTAGTTAAGCAGCCCCAAGTCGGGCAAGTTGTCCATCTGTTCTGCGATGTCTGTGCACAATTCGGCAAGTTCAAGAAGTTTGTGGCCTTCGTCTGCCCTGAACTTCGGAAAGCTGTCAAGCTTTTGAAGGACGGATGTTGTAATTCTTGTCTTATTACCAAAACTCTCCTAGTTCCTTCCATGCTTCCTGGTAGGCCGTTTCAGGATCCGAAATGTACCAGTGCCGGAACCTCTCTACCAATATCTTGACGTTCCCCTTTGTGAACTTGGCAAGAAAGGTAAGCTTCTGCGTGGCTGGAGTGTGGGCCTGGTCTACCATGGCTTCGAATGCATGGCACCATGGCTGAAACATGATCGGATCCCCATCATGGACATCGAGCTCATGTACAGGCTGGCACTGACAAGCGAGTGTGTCGGAAATGTTCTTTGTCAGGTTGAGGAATAGATCCCTCTTGGTTGCCAGCTCGAGAGGACAGGGACTCGAGTAGTTCGGTGCCAAGCCGCTGGCTAGTGGGACAGCTCTTCATTCCGTTCTGGATTGCTGAAAGATCGGGGCCACTGTCCGAAGCCGGAATACAGGGGCAGACTTTAACTGACCTGTCTGCGAGGTGCTGAAATTGCAAGGCATGGTCGTTTGAGGTCTGTTCTAATGAGGTTCAGGCCCAAGGCCTCCGCGCCTCTTGCTTGGCTCGCTGCATCTCCTCTACTCTTGCTTGCTGTATGGCAGCAGTTTTCCTGGCTTGAAGTATCTCGAGGTCTGCGTCGGCCTTCACTCCTGTCACTTTCAACTTGGCCGTTTATTTCGCTTCTGCCGCTTTCCACTCAGCCGTTTATCTCGCTTCTGCCGCTTTCAACTTGGCCATTTGTCTCACTCAAAGTCTGCGTTCTTGGCGGCCGCAGCAGTGTTGGCTCGAGGGTTTATCACGGTAGTCCGACTTGAGGACTGTGTTCTTGAGCTCCTTGTCCCAACCGTCTGTTGATGCTAGACTGTGATTCTAGGGCCATGGTGTGGAGCCATTCCGTCAAGTGGGTGAGGCGCTGTTGGCGAGGTAACAGTTCTCTGGGAAGATCGATTCAGTTTGTTGAGCATCTTCCTTGAATGCTCCTGTTTTATCTTGAGTGTAGAGGTCGCTGAGCGCAGACCATAGCTCCTCACACGTCCAGAGGGCCGAGCGAGCCTCGGTCGCGGCTGTTTTGAAGAGTGGTCTCATCGTCTGGGGCAACTTGAAATTCTTCAAGAATTGGCTCGGTTCTCCGCCAGTGACCATGTCGTTTCTTTTTTCTGGCTTCTATGTCATTGTTGAGGGTTTTTAGGGTAGGTTGCCTCTCTGTGATCGACTCGGAGGGTCTGGCTCACGGGGAGAGATCTCCTCAAACTCCGAGCGTACAGTTTCCTCGTGCAGGGATTTTGCTCTATCGGGAACGACGGACAAGATCTTCTGCCTAGTGATCTGAGCAATTACTCGGGGTAATTCTTAAGTCGTGTTTCACAGTTATTTTTACTGTACTGTTTGTCAGATTGTAGCATACAGCGAGCAATAACTCTGATTCTCCAGCTAGCTTCAACACTACACCAAGAAATATCACTAAAGGTCAGAGCTTCAGAATCCAAATCCTTTAATAAATCCAGTAAAACTGTTGGCAAAGAATAAAGACAGATCTAGAATTCTTGTAATACAACAGTAACAATCGAATAAAAACAGCAGTAAAGAGAAGTTACTTATCTCTCACTGTGCATCAAAGATAAAATACAATAATTCCAGAACGATTGGATAAGGAAAAATTACTTAGATAACTGTACTTCTAGGAAGGTTCGCAAATACAGAAGATCCGTTTCTGATTAACAAAAGTTAAAGATAGTTCGAGCTAAAATGAATGCTGCTGCCCTGCTTCTCTTTCTCTTTGCCTGTTTGCATCCAATCAGAAAACGCCACCCAGTAGCAGGAAAAAGGTCAAGACAGCTATGGAGGCTCCAATCAGTCAAGAAGCACCACAATCCATCACAGACTGGTTGGGCCGAATGGCTGTTTGTGTTGTATATCCTATGTAATCGTATGAAAATGATTTGCTGGTAATGTTTAATGCTGAATTTTGTACAGCTAGTAATGTTTATTGATTCTTAGAATGTTTGAAAGTATTTTGATATACTGTAATGTTTTTGATATAGAAATGTCATGAGGTCTTCATAAGGTTCATGATTCAATCATTTTTTTGTAGCTATTGCACAATTCTGCATGTGACAATTGGTTGCTTCCTGTAATAATAACACTTGCATTTTTGTATGTTGTATATCCAAGTATAGTATATTTTAGATGGGTATTAATTGATGGTTAAGTTGAATTAGATAAATTAGATTTGTACAACACCTTCATTTATATAGTGCTAAAGCTTAGAAAACGATCCCACCGCACTTCACAAAGTTGTACGGAAAATTAATTACAGGATTTTGATGCACACCTTTAACTCATACCAGTAATTCTCAGATATGGACCATTTCCTACTTTTTCCATCCAATCCTGGCCACGTATCAAGGGTTCCCAGATCATGCATAGCATGAATTGGGTGCAGGGAAAGCTTTCTTTCTATTCCTCAAATATGTGCTTTAATTTTTGGTCATTCTCATTGAGGCTGCCTGTTTATAGCCCTATTTGTTCTGTGAACTCAAACCAATTAACAAATGGACTGATATTCACTAAGCTCCTCGTGTGTCAGACCCTTACAGTATACAGAGAATGAGATGTTCAACCCATCAGTGTGGGCTGAATTTCAATTAAAGAATAGAAATCATAGAATGCTATAATACAGAAGCTAATACCAGAGGCTTTAATCTTGTACACAAACTTCTTGTGCAGCACCTTTTCAAAAGCTTTTTGGAAGACGAAGTATACAATGTCTACTGGGCTTTCTTCATCCACCATCTTCGTAACTTCTTCAAAAAATACAATTGAATTTGTAAGACATGACATTTTTATGAAGCCATGTTGGCTGTCCCTTACATCCTTCTCTATCCAAGCAATTGTATATTTCATCCCTAATGATTCCCTCAAGCATCTTTCCTATTACTGATATCAAACTACTGGGTCTATAGTTACCTGGTTCTGTATTGTCACTTTTTTTAAAGATGGGAACTGCATTAGCCTCCTTCTAGTCTATGGGAATTATCCCAGAGTGCAGTGAACTATTAAAAATATGGGCTAGGGGCTCGGACAGCCTCCCGCCTCCTTGAGGACCCTCGGGTGGATATCATCCGGCCCAGCTGCTCTATCTATTTTGCAGTTATTAATTGTATCGAAACAATATGTTCATTTAATTTAATGTTACTACATTTATTATTAAAATAATTTAATTCAAATAGTTGAGCATCATCTTCAAGGGTGAAGACCGATTAAGAGTATTCCTTTAATATTTCACCATACCCAGTGAGTCCTTTGTAACCTTACCTTGAACGCCCTTCAATGGTCCAATACAGGTTTTGACAGTTCTCTGACTCTTCACATAACTGAAAAAGCTTTTCCCATAACATCCACAATTATCTGCAATCCTCTTTTCCATTAAACTTTAGCTGATCTAATAGCAACCTTCGTTTTGTTTAGCTATTCCTTATACTCAACTCTGGTTAGTTGAGTATTAGATGCCTTTCATTTATAGAAACGTTTCTGTTTATATCTTATTTGCCTTTGCACATAACCAGTCAGCCACCTTGACTTTTTCTTGCCACATTCCCTTCTTTTGACTTTAGGTACATATTTATCAACCACATTTTTTTATCTTGTTCTTAAATATTTTCCATTTGCATTCTACAGCGGTCTCATCACCACCCAGATGGGTTAGCCAATTTACCCCTTCCAAATCGTCTACCATTTTAGTGAAGTTTGCTCTTCTGAAATCTGGAAGAAGTTGCAGATTCTCAGTGTCTTTAGTTCTTCCAGCCAATTGAACCTGTATTATGTTGTGGTAACTGTTGCCCAGATGTTCTCCCAAATGGAGGCCTGATTGGAAGTCAGGCTCATTACTAAACACTGGATCTTATATATGATTATCCATGGTTACTTAATTAACAGCTGAGTTAGGAAACAGTCTTGTATATTTTCAACAAATTTTTCAATTGCACTTCCTGCCACAACACCACTCAATTCCAGTAAAATTAAAATCACCTGTCAAACAAATGGCGGCATTTTATATTAAAGGCATTTGCAATCTGTTTCCATAATAACTCCTCATATTCAGGTATCTGACCTGGGGGTCTATAAAAAAAAAAAAATACCAATAATTAGTCCCTGCCCATGAGCTTGGTCCACTTGAACCTAGAAAGCCTCAGCTGTACCTAATGAGGCAAAATCAAGTCTCTCTCTAACTGTTAGATCCTCACTTTGATAATGGCAGAGAATTCCACATTCCAGTTACTCTCTGTACAGATTTTATATCTAACATTCCCTCTAATTCTATTTGTGAATGGCTTTAATTTGTGTACTCTTGTCAACTGTTTTGTTAACCATGGAATCAATGCATCATTATTTACTGTAAACTTTTATAATCTTTAAGATGTCCATCAGGTCACTCCTCTACCTTCCCAGCTCCAGCGAAAAAGGCCCCAATTTGTCAGTGGTAACATCCTAGTAACTGTGTGCTGCTTCTTCTCCATTGCTTTAATATGCCTCATATAATGGGATTCCAAAACTACAGATAATGCTTTTATCTTTGGCTTAAGGACTTGTACAAGTTAAACATTATCTCCTTGCTTTTCTATTCTATGTCTTTAGGTACAATTCCATGGATTCTGTCTGCCTTTTTTCATGGCCTTATTTACTTGCACTGTCACCTTTTTAATGACCACACTAATATCCTGCTGCTTTTCCTCTGTTTCATTTAGAGTATATTTCCTATCCCCATTCTTACTTTTAAAATGTATTCCTTCACATTTCTCTACATGGTATCAAATTGAAAATAAAGGCATACAATGTTGCAAAGAACAGTGGAGGGCCAGAGGATTGGGACATTTTTAGAAATCAGCAAAGGATGACTAAAAAACATGATAAAGAGAGAGAAGGTAGCTTATGAGAGTAAACTAGCAAGAAATATAAAAACAGATAGTAAGAACTGATACAGATATATAAAAAGGAAGTGAGTAGTTAAAGTAAATGTTGGTCCCTTAGAGCATGAGATTGTGGAATTAATAATGGGAAACATGGAAATGGCAGAGACTTTGAACAAATATTTTGTATCGATCTTCACGGTAGAAGTCACTAAAAGCACCCCAATAATTGATAATCAAGTGGCTACTGGGGGGGGAGGGGGTCTTAAAATAATCACTATCACAAGAAAAAAAGTATGAGGCAAACTAATGGGACTAAAGGTGGACAAATCCCCTGGACTTGATGGCCTGCATCCTAGGGTCTTAAAAGAAGTGGCTGCAGAGATAGTGGATGCATTGGTTGTAATCTACCAAAATATCCTGCATTCTGGAGAGGTCCCAGCGGACTGGAAAACCGCAAATGTAACACCCCTACTTAAGAAAGGAAGGAGACAGAAAGCAGGAAACAAAAGACCAGTTAGCCTAACATCTGTCATTGGGAAAATGCTGAAGTCCATCATTAAGGAAATAGTAGCAGGACATTTAGAAAATCATAATGCACTCGAGCAGAGTCGGCATGGTTTTATGAAAGGGAAATCATGTTAGACAAATTTGCTGGAGCTCTTTGAGGATGCAACATAAAAACATAGAAATTTACAGCGCAGAAGGAGGCCATTCCGACACATCGGGTCCGCGCCGGCCAACAAAGAGTCTCACGGCCCTTGGTCAGCAACCCTAAAGGTTACATATAAACTTATGAACAATGACGGTAAGGCAAAGAGCACCCAGCCCAACCAATCCGCCTCACCACAACTGCGACACCTCTTATACTAAAACATTCTACACTGAACCCCAACCGGAGTCATGTGATCTCCTGGGAGAGACAAACACCAGATTAAAAACCCAAGCCAATTTAGGGAGAAAAAATCTGGGAAAATTACTCTCCGACCCATCCAGGCGATCAAAACTAGTCCAGGAGATCACCCTGTCCATATTCTATTCCCTGCAGTACTTACCATTATATCTGCTCCATCCAACAAAAGTCATCCAGTCTAATCTCAATTACCAGCTCTAGGTCCGTAACCCTGCAGGTTACTGCACTTTAAGTGCCCATCCAACCATCTCTTAAAAGTGGTGAGGGTTTCTGCATCTACCACTCTTCCAGGCAGCGAGTTCCAGATCCCCACAACCCTCTGCGTAAAGAAGCCCCCCCTCAAATCCCTCTACACCTTCCACCAACCATCTTAAAACTATGCCCCCTCATAATAGACCCCTCCACCAATGGAAATAGACCCTCACTATCCACCATGTCCAGGCCCCTCAACATTTTGTACACCTCAATGAGGTCTCCTCTCAACCTCCTCTGTTCCAATGAGAACAAACCCAGCCTATCCAATCTGTCCTCATAACTAAGATTCTCCATTCCAGGCAGCATCCTAGTAAATCTCCTCTGCACCCTCTCTCGTGCAATCACGTGCTTCCTATAATACGGCAACCAGAACTGCACGCAATACTCCAACTGTGGCCGAACTTAAAATATATACAGTTTAAGCACAATCTCCCTACTCTTTTATATTTTATGCCTCGGCCAATAAAGGCAAGCATTCTGTATGCCTTCTTAACCACCTTATCCACCTGGCCTGCTACTTTCAGGGATCTGTGCAGAGTCGACCTGAACCACAACTGCAGTAAAAACCTTTGAAACGGGCTGGGAGCATCCCGTTCCAGGCGGGGGGGGCAATTTCTACCACTAAATGTGCAGTATAAACAAAAGTAAACTGGTTCAGTTCAAGTTTCGATGTCTGCTGTGGACCATTTTGAGGAGATAGTCTCATACTGATTGATGCTGAAACAATCTGTGGACAAGCATTCCAAGGTCCCTTTGTTCATCTGCACTATTACCGCTTAATGTGTATACCCTTTCCTTATTAGCCCTCCCAAGGTGCGTCACCTCACACTTCTCTGAATTAAATTCCATTTGCCATTGCTCTGCCCACCTGACCAGTAGATTGATATCCGCCTGTAGCCCTTGACTTTCCTCTTCATTATCAACCACACAGCCAGTTTTAGTGTTATCTGCAAACTTCTTAATCATACTCCCTATATTCAAATCTAAATCGTTGATATATATCTCAAAAAGCAAGGGTCCCAGTACTGAGCCCTGTGGAAACCCACTGGAAACATCCTTCCAGTCACAAAACATCCATTAATCATTACCCTATTCTTCCTACCTCCAAGCCAATTTTGGATCCAGCTTGACACTTTGCCCTGTATCTCATGGGCTTTAACCTTCGGTCTACCATGTGGGACCTTATCAAAAGCTTTGCTAAAGTTCATATATACTACATCATATGCACTACCCTCATCGACCCTCTTGGTTACCTCCTCAAAAAATTAAATCAGGTTAGTCAGGTATGATCTTTCCTTAACAAATCTGTGCTGACTGTCCCTAATCAATCCTTGCCTTTCCAAATGCAGATTTATCCTGTCATTCAGGATTTTTTCCAATAATTTTTCCACCACTGAAGTTAGGCTGACGGGCCTGTAATTACTCGACCTATCCCTTTCTCCCTTCTTAAACAAGTGTACAACATTAGCTGTCCTCCAATCCTCCGGCACCATGCCCAGATCCAAAGAGCACTGGAAAATGATGGTCAAGGCCTCTGCTATTTCCTCTTTTACTTCGCTCAACAGCCTGGGATGCATTTCATCCAGGCCTGGGGACTTACCTACTTTCAAAGCTGCTAAATCCCTTAATACTTCCTCTCTCTATATATTTATTTCATCCAGAATATCACACTCCTCCTTGATAGCAGTATCTGCAATATCCCTTTCCTTTGTGAAGACAGATTCGTTAAGAACCCTTCCAACATCTTCCGCCTCCACACAAAGATTACCCTCATGGTCTCTTAATAGGCCCTACCCTTTCTTTAGTTACCCTCTTACTCTTAATATATTTATAGAACATCTTAGGGTTTTCCTTAATTTTACTGGCCAAGAATTTCTCGTGCTCTCTCTTAGCATTCCTAATATCCTTTTTAATTTTGCCTCTTAATTTTCTATATTCCTCGAAAGATTCTATAATATTTAGCCATTGATATATGACATAAGCGTCCCTTTTTTTCTTAATCCTCCCCTGTAAGTCCCTAGACATCCAGAGGGCTCTAGAATTATTTTTCTCAGCCTTTTTCTTTAAGGGCACATGTTTGGCCTGAACCTTCTGGATCGCCTCCTTAAATGCCTCCCACTGTTCCGACACTGATTCACACACAAGTAGCTGTTTCCAGTCCATCATGGCCAAATCACTCCTTAACTTAGCAAAATTAGCTTTTCCCCAATTCGGAACTTTTATTCCAGGCCTATTCTTGTCCTTATCCATAACCAATTTGAATCTGACTGAATTATGGTCACTGGCCCCCAAGTGCTCTCCCACTAATACCCCTTCAACCTGCCCAGCTTCATTCCTCAAAACTAAATCCAAGACTGTCCCCTCTCGTGTTGGGCTTGTTACACACTGACTGATAAAGTTCTCTTGAATGCATTTCAAGAATTCCGCACCCTCTATGCCCTTCACACTAAATTTGTCCCAATCAAAATTTGGATAGTTAAAATCCCCTACTATTACTACCTAATAGTTTTTGGACTTCACAGCAATTTGCCTACATATTTGCTCCTCTATCTCCCTCCCACTGTTTGTGGGGTCTATATACATGCCCAGCAGTGTGATTGCCTCTTTTTTATTTTTCAATTCGACCCATAATGGCCTCATTTGATGAACCCTCTAACATATCAACACTCCTCACCGCTGTAATATTTTCTTGAATCAGTACCACAACCGCCCCCACCCCCCTCTTTTACACCCCTCTCTATCTTGTCTAAAAATCCTGTAGCCTGGAATATTTATCTGCCAAACCTGCCTCTCTTTCAGCCATGTTTCAGTAATAGCTATAATGTCATACTCCCAAGTGTCTACCTGTGCTCTTAGCTCATCCGCCTTATTCGCTATATTCCTAGCATTAAAGTATATAACATTCAGCACAGGAAAACCTCCTTGTTTATTACATACTAAGCCCTGTTTCCTCTGACTTACAGATTAGCTTTCTAGATTCTCGCTATCCAACTTCTGCTTTACTTCCTTCCCTTTCGATTTCGTTCTCAGGTTCCCAAGCTAGTTTAAACTCTCCCCAACAGCACTAGCAAAGCTCCCCGCGAGGATATTGGTCCCTGCGCTGTTGAGGTGCAACCCATCCGATTTGTACAGGTCCCATTTCCCCCAGAAGTGGTCCCAATGCCTCAAGAATTTAAAGCCCTCCCTCCTACACCAACTTTCCAGCCACGTATTCATCCTCTCTATCCTTCTATTCTTATACTCATTAGCACGTGGCACCGGTAGTAACCCGGAGATTACTACCTTTGAGGTCCTACCCTTTAATTTTCTTACTAGCTCCCTGAATTTTTCCTGTAGGACCTCATCCCTTATTTTACCTATGTCATTGGTCCCGATATGGACCACGACCTCGAGCTGTTTACCCAACCCCCGCCCCCCCAGGATGCCCTGCGTCCGATCTGTGACATTCTTGACCCTGGCACTTGGGAGGCACAAAACCATTCGAGTCACGTCTACGACCGCAGAAACACCCGTCTGTTCCCCTAACGATAGAATCCCCTATCACTAGGGCTCTTTTGTTCTTCGTCCCTCCCCCTGTGCAGCTGAGCCATCCGTGGTGCCTTGGAATTGGCTCTGGCTGCACTCCCCAGGGGCACCATCGTCCTTACCGATACTCAGAAGTGAATATTGGTTTGAAAGCGAGATGGACTCACTCCGACTCCTGCGCTACCTGCCTAACGCACTTACTTACGTCTGGTGGTCACCCACTTCCTCTCTACCTGCACGCCTTTAAGCTGCAGGGTGACCACCTCCTGAAACGTGCTATCCACGTAGTTCTCAGCCTCGCGGATGCACCTTACTGACTCCACCCGCGGCTGCAGCTCTAAAATGCGGAGCTCGAGCAGTTGAAGCTGGAGACACCTCCTGCACACGTGGTTGCCTCGGCTGCGAGAAGTGTCCAGGACCTCCCACATGCTGCAGGATGTGCATTCCATGGGACTGAACTGCACTGCCATCCCTCTAGTTAACCTTATCTAGTTTAAAATCTACTTTAAAAGAAATCGAGAAAAGAGAGCTACTTACCAACTCAACTCACCGACCTCCGAGGCCTCCGAACTCCCAGTCTCTGAAATCCCGACACGCCAACCTCACGGGGCCTACCTATTCGCCGACCTCACGGGGCCTACCTATTCGCCGACCTCACGGGGCCTACCGACTCGCCGACCTCACGGGGCCTACCCATTCGCCGACCTCACGGGGCCTAGTGACTCGCCGACCTCACGGGGCCTACCGACTCGCTGACCTCCGGGCCTTACCGACCCGCCGACCTCCCGACTCGAGGCTTTACTGACTCGCTGACCTCGGCCTTACCAACTCGCCGACCTCCCGACTCGTCAGAATTGAAATCCTCACCGACCTTCGGGCCTCCTGCTCCTTAATTCAGAGACTAGGGTCCTGAACTTAAAGAAAGGTAACTTCGATGGTATGAGACATGAATTGGCTAGGATAGACTGGCGAATGATACTTAAAGGGTTGACGGTGGATAGGCAATGGCAGACATTTAGGATCACATGGATGAACTTCAACAGTTGTACATCCCTGTCTGGTGTAAAAATAAAATGGGGAAGGTGGCTCAATCGTGGCTAACAAGGGAAATTAGGGATAGTGTTAAATCCAAGGAAGAGGCATATAAATTGGCCAGAAAAAGCAGCAAACCTGAGGACTGGGAGAAATTTAGAATTCAGCAGAGGAGGACAAAGGGTTTAATTAGGAGGGGGAAAATAGAGTACGAGAGTAAGCTTGCAGGGAATTTAAAAACTGACTGCAAAAGCTTCTATAGATATGTGAAGAGAAAAAGAATAATGAAGACAAACGTAGGTCCCTTGCAGTCAGAATCAGGTGAATTTATAATGGGGAACAAAGAAATGGCAGACCAATTGAACAAATACTTTGGTTCTGTCTTCACTGAGGAAGACACAAATAACCTTCCGGAAATACTAGAGGACCGAGGGTCTAGCGAAAAGGAGGAACTGAAGGAAATCCTTATTAGTCAGGAAATTGTGTTATGGAAACTGATGGGATTAAAGGCCGATAAATCCCCAGGGCCTGATAGTCTGCATCCCAGAGTACTAAAGGAAGTGGTCCTAGAAATAGTGAATGCATTGGTGGTCATTTTCCAACATTCTATAGACTCTGGATCAGTTCTTATGGATTGGAAGGGACATAAGAACATAAGAAATAGGAACAGGAGTAGGCCATATGGCCTCTCGAGCCTGCTCCGCCATTCAATAAGATCATGGCTGATCTGATCATGGATTCGGCTCCACTTCCCCGCCTGTTCCCCATAACCCCTTAACCCCTTATCGTTTAAGAAACTCTGTATTTCTGTCTTAAATTTATTCAATGTCCCAGCTTCCACAGCTCTCTGAGGCAGTGAATTCCACAGATTTACAACCTTCGGAGAGAAAAAATTTCTCCTCATCTCTGTTTTCAATGGGCAGCCCCTTATTCTAAGATCATGCCCTCTAATTTTAGCCTCCCCCATCAATGGAAACTTCCTCTCTGCATCCACCTTGTCAAGCCCCCTCATAATCTTATATGTTTCGATAAGATCACCTCTCATTCTTCTGAATTCCAATGAGTAGAGGCCCAATCTACTTAACCTCTCCTCATAAGTCAACACCCTCATCCCCGGAATCAACCGAGTGAACCTTCTCTGAACTGCCTCCAAAGCAACTATGTCCTTTCATAAATATGGAAACCAAAACTGCACGCAGTATTCCTAGTGTGGCCTCACCAATACCTTATATAGCTGTAGCAAGACTTCCCTGCTTTTACACTCCATCCCCTTTGCAATAAAGGCCAAGATACCATTGGCTTTCCTGATCACTTGCTGTATCTGCATACTATCCTTATGCGTTTCATGCACAAGTACCCCCAGGTCCCGCTGTGCTGTGGCAGTTTGCAATCTTTCTCCATTTAAATAATAGCTTGCTCTTTGATTTTTTTCTGCCAAAGTGCATGACCTCACAATTTCCAACATTATACTCCATCTGCCACATTTTTGCTCACTCACTTAGCCTGCCTATGTCCTTTTGCAGATTTTTTGTGTCCTCCTCATACATTGCTTTTCCTCCCATCTTTGTATCATCAGCAAACTTGGCTATGTTACACTCAGTCCCTTCTTCCAAGTCGTTAATATAGATTGTAAATAGTTGGGGTCCCAGCACTGATCCCTGCGACACCCCACTAGTCACTGGTTGCCAACCAGAGAATGATCCATTTATCCCTACTCTCTGTTTTCTGTTCATTAACCAATCCTCTATCCATGCTAACATATTACCCCCAACCCCGTGAACTTTTATCTTGTGCAGTAACCTTTTATGTGGCACCTTGTCAAATGCCTTCTGGAAGCCCAAATACACCACATCCACTGGTTCCCCTTTATCCACCCTGTTCGTTACATCCCCTTCATAAATCCATGCTGACTGCCTGACTGAATTTTGCTTTTCCAAATGTCCTGCTACTGCTTCTTTAATAATGGCCTCCAACATTTTCCCAACCACAGATGTTAGGCTAACTGGTCTATAGTTTCCTGCTTTTTGTCTGCCTCCTTTTTTAAATAGGGGTGTTACATTTGCAGTTTTCCAATCTGCTGGGACCTCCCCAGAATCCATGGAATTTTGGTAAATTATAACCAATGCATCCATTATCCCTGCTGCTACTTCTCTTAAAATCCTAGGATGCAAACCATCAGGTCCAGGGGATTTATCTGCCTTTAGTCCCATTATCTTACTGAGTACCACCTCCTTAGCGATTGTGATTGTGTTACGTTCCTTCCCCCCTATAGCCCCTTGACTATCCACTGTTGGAATATTGTTAGTATCCTCTACCGTAAAGACTGATACAAAATATTTGTTCAGAGTTTCTGCCATCTCCATGTTCCCCCATTACTAATTCCCCGGTCTCGTCCTCTAAGAGATCAACATTTACTTTCGCCATTCTTTTACTTTTTATATACCTATAGAAACTCTTGTTATCTGTTTTTATATTTTGTGCTAGTTTACTTTCATAGTCTATCTTCCCTTTCTTAATCATTTTTTTAGTCGTTCTTTGCTGGGTTTTAAAAGCTTCCCAGTCTTCTGTCCTCCCACTAGTTTTGGCCAGTTGTATGCCCTTGTTTCAATTGGATACCGTCCTTAAGTTCCTTAGTTAGCCACGAATGACTATCTTTTCGCTTACACCCTTTCCTCTTCACTGGAATATATTTTTCTTGAAAGTTGTGAAATATCTTCTTAAATGTACACCACGGTTCATCAACCGTCCTACACTTTAATCTATTTTCCCAGTCTAGTTTACCCAACTCTGCCCTCATACCTTCATAGTCTCCTTTATTTAAGCTTAGCACGCTGGTTAGAGATCGAACTTTCTCACCCTTCATCAGAAGTCCTGCTACAACTATTCATCATAGACAGTCCCTCGGAATCGAGGAAGACTTGCTTCCACTCCTGAAGTGAGTTTTTTGGTGGCTGAACAGTCCAATATGAGAGCCACAGACTCTGTCACAGGTGGGACAGATAGTCATTGAGGAAAGGGGTGGGTGGGACTGGTTTTCCACACGCTCTTTCCACTGTCTGCGCTTGATTTCTGCATGCTCTCAGCGTTGAGACTCGAGGTGCTCAGCGCCCTCTCAGATGCACTTCCTCCACTTAGGGCGGTCTTGGACCAGAGGCTCCCAGGTGTCAGTGGAGATGTTGTCCTTTATCAGGGAGGCTTTGAGGGTGTGCTTGTAGCGTTTCCGCTGCCCACCTTCGGCTCGTTTGCCGTGAGGGAGCTCCAAGTAATTTGGGAGTCTCGTATCTGGCATGCGGGCTATGTGGCCTGTCCAGCGGAATTGATCAAGTGTGGTCAGTGCTTCAATGCTGGGGATGTTAGCCTGAATGAGGACACTGATATTGGTGCGCCTGTCCTCCCAGGGGATTTGTAGGATCTTGTGAAGATATCGTTGGTGATATTTCTCCAGAGACTTGAGGTGTCTACTGTACATGGTCCATTTCTCTGAGCCATACAGGAGGGTGGGTATTACTACATCCCTGTAGACCATGAGCTTGGTGGCAGCTTTGAGGGCCTGGTCTTCAAACACTCTTTTCCTCAGGCTGAAGGCTGAACTGGCGCGCTGGAGGCGGTGTTGGATCTCATCGTCGATGCCTGCTCTTGTTGATAGGAGGCTCCCGAGATATGGGAAGTGGTCCACGGTGTCCAAGGCCGCGCATGGATCTTGATGACTGGGGGGCACTGCTGTGCGGTGAGGACAGGCTGGATGTTAAACGTAAGGCCCATGCTTTCGTACGCTTCAGTAAATACGTCGACTATGTCCTGGAGTTCAGCCTCTGTATGTGCACAGACGCAGGCGCGTCCGCATAATGTAGCTCGACGACAAGAGGTTGGGGTGGTCTTGGATCTGGCCTGGAGACGGCGAAGGTTGAACAGGTTCCCACTGGTTCTGTCGTTCGGTTCTGTCGTTCAGTTCCACTCCAGCGGAGAGCTTGTTGACTGTGAGGTGGAGCATGGTGGCGAGAAAGATTGAGAAGAGGGTTGGGACGATGATGCAGCCCTGTTTGACCCCAATCCGGACGTGGATTGAATCTGTGATGGATCCATTGGTAAGGATCACGACCTGCATGTCATGGTGGAGCAGGCGGAGGATGATGACGAATTTTTGGTGGCATCCGAAACGGAGGAGAACGCTCCATAGACCCTCGCGGTTGACCGTGTCAGAGGCCTTTGTAAGGTCGAAGAAGGCCATGTATAAGGGCTGGCGCTGTTCCCTGTATTTTTTCTGTAGTTGTCGCGTTGCAAAAATCATGTCCATTGTGCCCCATAGGGGACGAAATCCGCACTGCGACTCCGGGAGGAGCTCCTCGGCCACGGGGAGAAGACGGTTGAGGAGGACTCTAGCACCGACTTTCCCAGTGGCTGATAGCAGGGAGATTCTTCTGTAGTTGCCGCAGTTGGAGTTGTCCCCTTTTTTAAAGATGGTCACGATTACTGCATTTCTGAGATCCCCCGGCATGCTCTCTTCCCTCCAGATGAGAGAGATGAGGTTGTGTATTCATGCCAGCAGTGCCTCTCCGCCATACTTCAATGCATCAGCAGGGATTCTGTCCGCACCCGTAGCCTTGTTTTTAAGCTGTTTTATGGCTTTTTCTATCTCGTGCAGTGTTGGGGTCTCACTGAAATGGTGGCGGGTAGCATGCTGCAGGATGGAGTCGAGAACACTCGAGTCAAAGGCAGAGTCTCGATTGAGGAGATCTTTGAAGTGCTCCTTCCAGCGGGTCCTGTCTGCCTCGGTGTCCTTGATAAGTGTTTCCCCGTTCTTGGCCAGCAGTGGGGTGGGGCCTTGGGTGTTTGGCCCATAGGTGGCCTTGACTGTGATGAAGAATCCTTGCACATCATGGTTGTCGGCCAGCTGCTGTATTTCCTGTGCTTTTTCCATCCACCACCTCTTCTTTAGGTCCTGGGTTTTTTGTTGGACCTCAGCCTTGAATCGTCTGTAATGCTGCTTTGCTGCCCCGTTGTTTGGTTGTTGTTTAAGGCTCAGAAATGCCCTGTGCTTGCGATCTATTAGCTCTTGGATCTCCTGATCATTCTCATCAAACCAGTCCTGGTGTTTCCTGGTTGAATAACCGAGCATCTCTTTGCAGGCACTGGTTATGGAGGCCTGGAGGGCAGACCAAGCGCTGTAGGCGTTCTGCGTCTCAGGGTCATCAAGGCACTTCAGGTTAGCTATGAGGCGCTGGATGTATAGGGCTCTCTTCACTGGGTCCTTAAGTCCATTGGTAAGACCACACTTGGAGTACTATGTACAGTTTTGATCTCCTTATTTAATGAAGGATATACTTGCATTGGAGGCAGTTCAGAGAAGGTTCACGAGGTTGATTCCTGAGCTGAAGGGGTTGTCATATGAAGAAAGGTTGAGCAGGTTGGACCTATACTCATTGGAGTTTAGAAAACTGTGCGGTGATCTTATTGAAACGTATAAGATTCTGAGGGGGCTTGACAGGATTGATACAAAGAGGATGCTTCCTGTAGTGGGGGAATCTAGAGGGCATAGTTTCAGAATAAGGGGTCGCCTATTTAAAACAGAAATGAGGAGGAATTTATTTTGTCAGAGGGAATTCTCTACCTCAGAAAGCTGTGGAGGCTGGGACATTGAATGTATTTTGGTGGAGATAGATAAGGGAGTCAAGGGTTATGGGGTGCGGGTGGGGAAGTGGAATTGAGGCTAGGATCAGATCAGCCATGATATTGAATGGCGGAGCAGGCTCGAGGGGCCAAAAGACCTACTCCTGCTCCTATTTCTTTTGTTCTTATTAAACTGCATCTAACACTGATCTGCCCATTCTGCCAGCCTATCTAACTCTAATTTTTCATTATTTTGACAATTTGCTCTGTACCCCAATTTGATGTCATCAGAAAAGCTCCTTCAAATATTGTTCCTTCAATTCCTAAATCTGGATCATTTATGGATCTAGTAAATAGTAGTACTACAATGAGAACCTTGGGGATCACCACTCACTAAATCTTTCCAATCCGCGAAACTTCCCTACCTATATATTTTGTTTTCTGCACTCTAACCATCTCTTTACACATGAGGCCATATTTCACTTAACTCCATGTGCTGTTTTCTTTGCCACAAGTCTCTTATGTGGTACCTCATCATATTTATTTCTGAAAATCTATGTAAATCACATTTCCAGTGCAGTTCCTTTATTCTCTTGTTATTTTCCTCAAAGAATTCTATAGTTTGGTCGTGCATGATGTGTACTTTAGAAATCCATGCTGGTTGGTTCTGCTTAAGTCGTGTTTTTCCAAGTTCTTAGTTATTTTATCTCACATTATAAACTCTTGCAGTTTAGCAACAGCTGAAGCAAGATTAATGTTCTGCCTGGCTTAATCCAGTTTCCTTTTTTGAAGAAAAATGTAACCCTTCAGTTCTCCAACAAAGAATTTTGTAAAACTAGTCAGAAATATCATTTTCCTTAGTTTGCTTCAAAACTCTCGGATGGTCACCATCAAGGGCAAGAACCTCTACTTTTTTTGCATGCTTAATGCCCACTTAACACCCATTTTACCGCTGAAATGACGTACATCGCCCATTTTGGCACAAAATGGAAACTGGCGGGCATTTTTCGGAACCTTATCGCCAAGCGTCACTTTCCCCATGTGGTTAACACCGAGAAAAAATATTACCTCCCGCCCACTTTCTTGGGGTAATCAGCAGAATGGGCGAATTCAATGTCCATAATAGTGCCAAGCATTAGTTTCTGCACTGAATTAACGCCAAGATTCAATATTAATGCCCGCCCACTGGTTTTTGTCGTAAAGAGCATATTTACCCAGACTCGCAGCCATGGAGATCGCCCATCGTCAATTTCACCACTTCACACACATCGCCCACAATATCGCTCGCCCAAAAAACCACCTACAAAAAGTGGAACTCACTGGAACAAATCACAGCGTTATGGAAGCCATGTTCTAGATCATATGTCGCGTCCTTTAAAAGGCTGCTGTGCTTCAACCTCGACAAAGTTCGGATGTACTCTGCAGGTTTGGAATTGATGTGAACATCTCTTGACCATACTGACCGATTGGAATTGAAGAGGTGTGTTCATTGGGACATTCCTTGTTTGTGAGTAATCGGTGGAAAACAGAGAGCTCCTGCAATGGGGCCTGTACTTTCTCACCCTCTCTTGGTGACCAAATACGTGCAACAGACTCGACATCACCGAAGGAACGCTCCACTGCATTATGTGCCCAATGTAAGAGGTGACAGACAGATGAGGAGGACCAGACGTTACACCCCCTGCAAGTACAAGGAGAAGCATTCTTGCCTCGACTTGCCCGACACTACCTGCCTTCGGAGACTGTGCTTCCACAAAGAGGTTATCACTGAGGTATGCCAGCTGATAAGGGCAGATCTGCAGCCTGCCAACACCATCAGTACTGCATTGTCCATTGAAGTCAGAGTCACCGTAGCATTGTCGTTCTATGCCTCAGGTTCTTTTCAGGCCACAGCTGGAGACATTTGCAGACTTTCTCAGCATGCCACACATCACTGCATTAGATAGGTCACTGAAGCCCTGTAGGCACGTAAGAGGGACTTGATCAGCTTCCCTACAACCAGGGATGCACAGAGAGAGAGAGCTCGAGGATTCCCACGATGCAGGGAGCAATAGACTGTACGCACATCACGATGCGGGCACCTTTTCAGGATGCTGATGTTTTCAGAAACCGCAAGGGATTCCACTCCCTGAATGTCCAACTGGTTGTCGACCACCAGCCAATTATACTGGCAGTGAATGCTCAATTTCCGGGCAGCATCCATGATGCTCACATCCTGCGTGAGAGCATTGTATCTGACTTGTTTAACAATGAGCCACAAGGTCAATGCTGGATGCTTAGGGACCAAGGATATGGCCTCGCCACCTGGCTGCTGACACCCGCCCCCCCCCCACCCCCCCCCCCACCCCCCCCCCCCCACGTGACACTCTCACCGAGGCCGAGAGGCAATACAACAAGAGCCACAGAGCAACTCGCAATATCGTGGAGAAAACCATTGGAATGCTTGAAGCAGCGCTTTAGATGCGTGGACCACTCAAAAGGCGAGCTCCAATACCACCCTGAGCAGGTAGCTCAATTCATGGTGGTGTGCTCCATGCTACACAACTTGGCTATCAGGAGGGGACAAGAATTGCCTGATGAGTCTGACAATCCACCTCACCAGAGAGAGGAAGAGGAGGACGAGGAGGCGGATGCTGACATCGGCCCAAACAAACAGGCTGACGCTGAAGCCATGCCCCCGCCCCCTTGTAGACCACATGAAAGGGCCCATGGTGGCACGATAGTTCAGGAGTCTTATATCAGGAGCTCATCCATGATCGCTTTGCCTGAAAGAATGTTGGTGTTATTTACAAGGCTGACACACTGCTGGGTGTGCAGGTCATACATCAATGGTGGGCCTCACCTTGATGACAGTTAAAGTTTAAGTTGATTGAAATTAAATGTGATTATACCCTTTGATAAGGAATCACCAGCATATAATGGTGCAGCTATCTGAGCCAATGTGCTACAAGGTTTTGTTAAATAAAAAACATTAAACCGAACATTAGTCTGAAATCATCAGTATTTTTGTACAAACCAACCCTTCCGCCCCCCCCCCAGCTTCTCCTCCCCAGCTTTACCTTTTCCCCTTCACCTCCTGACTCGAGGCCGCCTGGCCGAGGAGGTCCTCAGGCGATGCTTCATTTGGTGGGGGGTTGGGGGGGTTGACGGCCTAACGGCCGAAGCACTGCTTGGACGGATATGGGAGAGGACGGTCCCGAGGTGGGAACGTGCTCCGAGCCATAAGCAACATATTGCTGCTGGCTCTCGTGTGGTTGGCAATGGGGGTGCATCACCTTGGGGTGCAGTGCGGTGCTCCAGGACCACTGGGAGCCCTCTGCCACCAGTGTTCCTGGCTACCAGCTGCAGGACCTTCTCCATCTCTTCCATGTCTGTTGGGCAAAAACTCGGTGTCAACGATGTTCTTGGTGCTTAATAGGCTTTTTGCTGCTGGTGAAGCTCCGTCGTTCCTCCCACAACAGCCAATCAAGCGCACACCACAGCCACACACGCTTTTAGTGCCTCTCAGCTCCCCCTCTCTTTATCTCCTGCACATGTCATGATGACCCTTGACCTCTTGAATCGCGGGAATTGAGCGTTGCTATGTCATTGCTAAGGACGGCCACACTTTACGGCAGAAGGTCAAAAAAATTTAACACTGCCATCCATTTGATATCGCTCGCAGTAATGCCTATTTTCAAAAATGTTAATTTGGTGTTTTGAGAGTGGGTGAGAAGCCGGCGACCTGAAAACCCTTTTTTAACACCTACTCCGGAAATATCGCCTATTTTTGGGCGATAAGCACCAAAGTGGAGGTTCAAGCCCCAGGTCCCTGTGCTTTGTCTACTTTGAGGAACCAACTAAAGAGCAAGCCATCCTACTCTGGATCTTGTTTAATGAGAGAGGATTAATTAGCAATCTTGTCGTGCGCGGCCCCTTGGGGAAGAGTGACCATAATATGGTACCTTGGGGAAGAGTGACCATAATATGGTAGAATTCTTCATTAAGATGGAGAGTGACACAGTTAATTCAGAGACTAGGGTTACTTAAAGAAAAGTAACTTCGATGGTTTGAGACGTGAATTGGCTAGGATAGACTGGCGAATGATACTTAAAGGGTTGACGGTAGATAAGCAATGGAAACATTTAAAGAACGCATGGGTGAACTAAAACCATTCCAAATCTCTGTCAGGCATAAAAATAAAACGGGGAAGGTGGCTCAACCGTGGCTAACACGGGAAATAAGGGATAGTGTTAAATCCAAGGAAGAGGCATATAAATTGGCCAGAAAAAGCAGCAAACCTGAGGACTGGGAGAAATTTAGAATTCAGCAGAGGGGAACAAAGGGTTTAATTAGGAGGGGGAAAATAGAGTATGAGAGTAAGCTTGCAGGGAACATAAAAACTGACTGCAAAAGCTTCTATAGATATGTGAAGAGAAAAAGATTAGTCAAGACAAATGTAGGTTCCTTGCAGTCAGAATCAGATGAATTCATAATGGGGAACAAAGAAATGGCAGACCAAATTGAACAAATACTTTGGTTCTGTCTTCACTAAGGAAGACACAAATAACCTCCCGAAAATATTCGGGGATCGAGGGTCTAGGGAGAAGGGGGAACTGAGGGAAATCCTTATTAGTCATGAAATGGTGATTAGGGAAATTGATGGGATTGAAGGCTAATAAATCCCCAGGGCCTGATAGTCTGCATCCCACAGTACTCAAGGAGGTGGCCCTAGAAATAGTAGATGCATTGGTGGTCATTTTCCAACATTCCATGGACTCTGGATCAGTTCCTATGGATTGGAGGGTAGCTAATGTCACCCCACTTTTTAAAAAAGGACGGGGAGAGGAAACAGGGAATTATAGACCAGTTAGCCTGATATCGGCAGTGGGGAAAATGCTGGAATCAATTATTAAAGATGTAATAGCAGCGCATTTGGAAAGCAGTGACAGGACCGGTCCAAGTCAGCATGGATTTATGAAAGGGAAATCATGCTTGACAAATCTTCTAGAATTTTTTGAGGATGTAACTAGTAGAGTGGTTAAGGGAGAACCAGTGTAGATGTGGTGTATTTGGACTTTCAAAGGGCTTTTGACAAGGTCCCACACAAGAGATTAGTTTGCAAAATTAAGGCACATGGGATTGAGGTAATGTATTGACGTGGATAGAGAACTGGTTGGCAGACAGGAAGCAAAGAGTGGGAATTAACGGGTCCTTTTCAGAATGGCAGGCAGTGACTAGTGGGGTACCGCAAGGTTCAGTGCTGGGACCCCAGCTATTTACAATATATATTAATGATTTAGACGAAGGAATTGAATGTAATATCTCCAAGTTTGCAGATGACTCTAAACTGGTTGGCAGTGTGAGCTGTGAGGAGGGTGCTAAGAGGATGCAGGGTGACTTGGACAGGTTAGGTGAGTGGGCAAATACATGGCAGATGCAGTATAATGTGGATAAGTGCGAGGTTATTCACTTTGGTGGCAAAAACAGGAAGGCAGATTATTATCTGAATGGTGACAGATGAGGAAAAGGGGAGGTGCAATGAGACCTGGGTGTCATGGTACATCAGTTATTGAAAGTAGGCATGCAGGTACAGCAGGCAGTTAAGAAATCAAATGGCATGTTGGCCTTCATAGCGAGCCGATTTGAGTATAATGGTAGGGAGGTCTTCTTGCAGTTGCACAGGGCCTTGGTGAGACCACACCTTGAGTATTGTGTGCAGTTTTGGTCTCCTAATCTGAGGAAGGACATTCTTGCTATTGAGGGAATGCAACGAAGTTTCACCAGACTGGTTCCCAGGATGGCAGGACTGAGATATGAAGAAAGTCTGGATCGACTAGGCTTATATTCCCTGGATTTTAGAAGAATGAGAGGGGATCTCATAGAAGCATATACAATTCTGTTGGGATTGGACAGGTTAGATGCATGAAGATGTTGCGGAAGTCCAGAACCAGGAGTCACAGTCTAAGGATAAGGGTTAAGCCATTTAGGACTGAGATGAGGAGAAACATTTTCACCCAGAGAATTGTGAACCTGTGGAATTCTCTCTCACAGAAAGTTGTTGAGTCCAGTTCGTTGGATATATTCAAAAGGGAGTTAGATGTGGCCCTTATGGCAAAAGGGATCGGGGGTATGGAGAGAAGGCAGGAGTGGGGTACTGAAGTTGCATGAACAGCCATGATCATATTGAATGATGGTGCAAGCTCGAAGGGCCGAATGGCCTACTCCTGCACCTATTTTCTACGTTTTCTATGTTTCTTTAGTGTACTTGCTTTTTGAATAATAACAATTCTAATCCCATGTCTGGTGCTTCTACAATCCCAATATCCACCTCCTCTGTGAAAACTATGGCAAAGTAGTATTTAGTCTTTGCCACTCCCTTACTCCAGTAAAATCTTGCCTCCTTCATCTTAGTGGTCCTACCCCACCTAGCAGTCTCGCCTCTGAGTCAGAAGATTGTGGGTTCAAATCCCATTTCAGGGTGTTGAGCACAAAAATCTAGGCTGACACTACAGTGCAGAGCTGAGGGAGTGCTGCACTGTCGGAGGTGTTGTCTTTCGGATGAGACATTAAACCGAGGCCCCGGCTGCTCTCTCAAGTGGACGTAAAAGATCGCATGACACTATTTTGGAGAAGAGCGGGGGAGATATCCCCGGTCTCTTGGCCAATATTTATCCCTCAATCAACATAACAAAAAAAAAACAGATTATCTGGTCATTGTCACATTGCTGTTGTGGGAGCTTGCTTGTGCGCAAATTGGCTGCCGCATTTCCTACATAAACAACAATGACTACATGCCACAAGTCCGCCATTGGCTGTAAAGCACTTTGAGATGTCCGGTGGTCGTGAAAGGCGCTATATAAATCCTAATCTTTCTTTCTTTATTACTCCTGTGCTTATAGAATGCAGTATTTCGCATTGATGATTGACAGCTCTTTTTGCCAATTTTCCTTCCATTCAATCTGTAAAAGATTTATTTTTAGCTCTATTATAAGAACATAAGAAATAGGAGCAGGAGTAGGCCATTTGGCCCCGCGAGCCTGCTCCACCATTCAATAAGATCATGGTTGATCTGATGTACTTTTTTTCCAGTCACGTACCCTTGTGCTCAACCCTTTTCCCTTTTCTATTCTTATGCTTAACGTGACTGTATATTATGGTCACTGTTTGTCCAGGACCAGGTCAAACAGTGCTTCAATCCTTGTTGCAGTAGCAGCATGTTAACTTGGAAAATATGCCTATCTCCACTTCAAGAAAAACCTCCCCTTTTCCACCACACACATTTTCTCTATCCCAGTCTATTTTCAGATAATTAAAATCATCTACAATTATACCCTTACTGTTAATACATGAATTTTTAATTTGTCTACAAATTTCATCCTGCATTCAGACTTTAGCGGTGAAAAGGCAACATTATAGCCCAGTACATCACTTGTACAAGACGTAATACATTTTCTCTCCTCTCGTCTGCCTCATGTTCAACAGGCAATGGCATGTCAGGCTGAACGTGACTCCTTGTTCACAGTAGCAAATAGTAGTTGAATAACAAGGGCAAGCTGACAGCAGATGGCTGGTATTAGAGCTACAACATTTCAGAAAAATCTGTATGTTGCGTTGTACAAGTATACAATTTACAGTCGCGTGCTTTTCAGAAAATACTAGATGATAGAATTAAAAACTCCTTGAAGCAATGGAACAAAAAACCTTTTCAGCCAGCTTCTTCAACAAGGGGTGGGGGTGGGGTTAAGATAGAACATGCTTCTCATTCCTGATCCCTATCCTGCAATCACTGCTATAAGTGTCTTGATTGGAGATCAATGGAGGTTAGGATTAGGCTTCATTGTGATGATCCTCCCTCTGTGGTTGCAAAGCTTGCTGCCACTCACTGTCGAGGCTCACAGATCAATTATGGCCATTTGAGTGAGGATCAGAGGTGACTGGCATGCATTGGACCATAATCAGGAGAAGGGAGAAATCTGGAGAGCAGAACAAATAAAATACACCATTTCTACATTAAAGGTATGAAGATGCCCAGCATTTGTTCTCTGGGGCGCAGAAGCCCCACTGTGGTCTAGTTACATTATTCATGATTGATTTATTGGCCTGGAATTTGCAGTCCTGATAGCGATCTGGCAGCCTTTGCTATCATTTCGCCTTTGAAACTGAGCACAACTTCAGGATTTAGCGCATGCACAGCCTAAAGCGGAAATCCTGAATTTGCGGTCTGTCCATTGCTCCTCCACAGGCAGCACATCCCCCCCCCACTCCGAGCTTCCCACAGAACCGGCAGTCAATAAAATCTTTTAAATCATGGAAACTGATGCAAACTTCACATCTCCCGCAGTAATTACCCCATTAAATGTTAGACCCAAAGGGATTAGGTGTAACTGGGATTTTAACAGCGTACTGACTGCTAAACAAAGGTTATGGACCTGAAAAACAAAGTTTAATTTTGTGCAGTGTCAAATGTATCCATTTTAATAAAACTTAACATTTTTAAGAAACTTTAAAATAAAAAGTAGTGTGTTCATCTTTATTTCAGGTTTGCCTTTTCCCCATGTGAGAGCCCCGATTTTTGTTTTCTCTCAACATTTTTTAAAAGTTAGAATTTTAAGAGCTTATCCACTTTGATTTGTTGTCGAAGAATTCTGGGTTTTGACTGGCTGCGTAGACAGCTTGTTGATGTCACAGCAGCTCGCACTATGGGATTCCCAATATACTACATTGATTTGAATTACGCGTTGGAAAACCCAAACTTCTCGACATAGGGGTCGTGCGATCTTTGTGCGAGGGGCCAGCGGCCAGCGCCTTTGCTTCACCGCTGACCGCAAATTCTGGACCATTATTTTGAATTCTTCAATTGGGTTGCTTTCAGTCAATGGAGTATTTGAACAAATCAAAAACCAGTTCAGTTAAAGAGACAGGCAGGCTACCAATCAACAACTATGCAGCCACCACAAACTCGATCATCAAAACCTGAATATTTTTTCAAACAAGCTATTCATAAATCGGCAGCTACCACAAAACTAGTCAATTCTTTGAAATCATTTCATTAGTTACTGAGTTATGAATGTGTTTGAATACTAAATTCTCAATATTACATGCATTTAAGGAGGGCATTTTAGTTAAATATGCAAATATTAAGTTATTCTAAAGACTATGGGACATTGGAAACATTCTAAATATTATCATGAAGATTAACATTGAAAATTCCGAGAAGCATCTTTCATTTTCAGTACAACAAATATTTTTGAAACCAAATCGCAAATGAAGATTGTTTTTTTTCTGTGATTTAGAAAATATAACTTGAACTCGTCGGACTTCTAATTTTCTGTTTCAAGCCTTAGTATCCTTTCTGTTACAGTTGTGCAGTTATTCTGTGGAACGAGATACAAGTTAATTGAAAATCATGATTTTGTTGATTTAGTCAACTGAGTGCTTTGTAGAGCTATCCGAGAATTTATTGCTGAACAAACATAATGTGTGACCACTGACTATAATTTTTATGTTCTGTTTCCAATCAGATATAACGGTTATAAAATGTGTTATGTTTATTTGTCTCCTCACTTCTGTGATATTTAAAAGCATAATACTGATATAAATGAATTTACATTTTACTATTTTCAAGTCGGGAAACTCATAAGATTGCAGTGTTTTACATTACGGAAGGACAGGAAGACAAGTGTTCAATTCTCTCAAACACTGGAGGAAGCCAAGCATATGAAAATTTTGTCTCTGGACTAGGCTGGGAGGTACAGCATGTTTCTTCCTTCTACATAGATTTTCTTTGATAATCTTTAGAAAAAGTATTATTTTATTTTGCTTGCTATTACCTAAGAAAGTATTATTTGAAATATGTGTTTTTTGTGAAGAAACTACATTGGTAATGCAATGGTTTTTGGTTTGTTAAATAGGTTCATTACTCAAAATGACTAACTATGTTTTCAACAATTTTTTTGTTTGATTCATTGAACTCTATCAAATATATATATTAAAGCATCTATTTTATTATTTAACTATCCAAAAATATGTTTGCTGGATACATTGCTGAAAAGAAGCTGTAGCTGCCCCATAATCCAAAATATTATAAGCAAGATACATGTACACTGCATTTCAATCCACTTTTATATTTTAGATCTGCAGGCTAAGAGCAGTCTGAATGCATGCAAAGATTGTGATGAACTGCTATAATATTCATGATGATTGTGAATCGGAAATTTATCACCAAGGTTGCCCCACACAAAATGCCTAGTTTCAGGTTTTACACTAATCGAGCTCTAAACTATTAAATTGGGCAGCAAGAAGTTACTGAGACACACTGGTATCGATGTCTCTCTTCATAGTATCTGGCTTATTAAAGTGCAATTCATTCACATTTTTTTAGTTCATTTGGAACTGGAGGTAGACAGAATGTAGACACAATGGGGTCTAAATTCAACATTCAAAATGGTGCAACGATAACTAATTTAGCAGTGCAGAGCCCCACAGCCGATTTGCATAAGCATTCGGGCAATTTGGTCAGGGCTTTCTATTATGTGGCATCCAAGCACAAGCCTTGTTTCGGTATTGAAACGAGGCTCCTATGCCCATGACACTAAACTGGGTGGCGGTGTGAGCTGTGAGGAGGACACTAAGAGGCTGCAGGTTAGGTGAGTATACTGCATCTACCATGCATTTGCCCAATGTGGATAAATGTGAGGTTATCCACTTTGGGGGCAAAAACACGAAGGCAGAATATTATCTGAATGGCGGCAGACTAGGAAATGGGGAAGTGCAACAAGACCTGGGTGTCATGGTTCATCTTTCATTGAAAGGTGGCATGCAGGTACAGCAGGCGGTGAAGAAGGCAAATGGTATGTTGGCCTTCATAGCTAGGAGATTTGAGTATAGGAGCAGGGAGGTCTTACTGCAGTTGTAGGGGGCCTTGGTGAGGCCTCACCTGGAATATTGTGTTCAGTTTTGGTCTCCTAATCTGAGGAAGGATGTTCTTGCTATTGAGGGAGTGCAACGAAGATTCACCAGACTGATTCCCAGGATGGCGGGACTGACATATGAGGAGAGACTGGATCAACTGGGGCTATATACACTGGAGTTTAGAAGGATGAGAGGGGATCTCATAGAAACATATAAGATTCTGACGGGACTGAACAGGTTAGATGCGGGAAGAATGTTCCCGATGTTGGGGAAGTCTAGAACCAGTGAACACAGTCTTAGGATAAGGGGCAGGCCATTTAGGACGGAGATGAGGAGAAACTTCTTCACTCAGAGAGTTGTTAACCTGTGGATTTCACGATCGCAGAGAGAATTGTTGATGCCAGTTCATCGGATATATTCAAGAGGTAGTTAGATATGGCCCTTATGGCTAAAGGGATCAAGTGGTATGGAGAGAAAGCAGGAAAGGGGTACTGAGGGAATGATCAGCCATGATCTTATTGAATGGTGGTGCAGGCTCGAAGGGCCGAACGGCCTACTCCTGCACCTGTTTTCTATGTTTCTATATCAGACCAGACTCTTAAATTAGTTAAGACTAGTTGGAGCTTATTTCCGAGTCTTGATCTATCTGCCTAACCAGCAGTCCTTAAAGGGACCACTGGAGGCCAGCTCAAAAAAAGGTCCCAGAACATAAATTTTGTGTCATGCTTCTCCTGCCTCTATAAAACAACTGCAGTCCACTGCTGGACCACTCATGCCTTCTCCTCCACCATCCCCCAGAACTTACTCTGAGCTTAGTTGCTGGACGAAATTGGATAGGTCCAGACAGCGGAGCTACTTCAGGGTGTCTGATCGTTGCCCGCAGCTCGCCTGAATTGTGATGAGACCCGAGGACGAGTTTAATTCGGTCCGCGGGCCTCTGGCGCGCTGTTACTGCATGCCACCGGAATCGTGGCTGCTTTGGGGAGGCTCATGAATTTAGGCCCCAATGTCTGATCACTCATTTAAGAAAATTGGAAAACAAGTATCCTAATTTTTTTTTAGACCATGGTCCAGAACTTCACTATGTTCTGGAGTTTGTATGGATCTTTCTACAACAGTCTGGACATGTACAGTCATTGCGTATGCTATATTTGTAATGTTTACATATTAAGGAAGCCGTAGCGGGACATTTGGAAAAGCTTGCTTCAATCAGAGTCAGCATGGTTTTATGAAAGGGAAATCATGTTTCAACAAATTTGCTGGAGTTCTTTGAATATGTAACAAGGAGGGTGGATGAGGGGGAACTAGTGGATGTGGTATATTTGGATTTCCAGAAGGCATTCAATAAGGTGCCACATAAAAGGTTACTGCACAAGATAAAAGTTCACAGGGTTGGGAGTAATATATTACATGGATAGAGAATTGGCTAACTAACAGAAAACAGAGAGTCAGGATAAATGAGCCATTTTCCAGTTGGCAAACAGTAACTAGTGGGATACAGCAAGGATCGGGGCCTCAACCGTTTACAATCTATATTAATGACTTGGATGAAGGGACCGAGTGTAATGTAGCCAAGTTTGCTGATGATACAAAGCTGGGTTGGAAAGCAAATTGTGAGGTCATAAAAAATCTGCAAAAGGATATAGAAAGGCTAAGTGAGTGGGCAAAAATTTGGCAGATGGAGTATAATGTGGGAAAATGTGAGGTTATCCACTTTTGCAGAAAAAATAGAAAAGCAAATTAGAATTTAAATGGAAAAAAATTGCAAAGTGCTGCAGTATAGAGAGACCTGGGGGTCCTTGTGTATGAATCACAAAAAGTTAGAGTGCAGGTACAGCAAGTAATCAGGAAGGCAAATGAATTGTTGCCCTTTATTGCAAGGGGGATAGAGTATAAAAGCAGAGAAGGCCTGCTACAACTGTACAGGGTATTGGTGAGGCCACACCTAGAGTACTGTGTACAGTTTTGGTCTCCGTATTTAAGGAAGGATATACTTGCATTGGAGGCTGTTCAGAGAAGGTTTACTAGGTTGATTCCGGAGATGAGGGGGTTGACTTATGAAGATAGGTTGAGTAGATTGGACCTATACTCATTCAAATTCAGAAGAATGAGAGGTGATCTTATTGAAATATGTAAGATAATGGGGCTCATGCAGAAGGGATATTTCCACTCATAGGGGAAACTAAAACTAGGGCACATCGTCTCAGAATAAGGGGTAGCCCATTTAAAACTGAGATGAGGAGGAATTTCTTCTGAGGGTTGTAAATCTGTGGAATTCTCTGCCCCAAAGAGCTGTGGTCATTGAATATATTTAAGGCGGAGATAGACAGATTTTTGATCGATAAGGGAATAAAGGGTTGTGGGGAGTGGGCAGGGAATTGGAGCCAAGTCCATAATCTTATTAAATGGCGGAGTAGGCTCGAGGGGCCAAATGGCCTACTGCTGCTCCTATTTCTTATGGTGGAGGCCTTAGTGCTAGTGACAGTGTTTTCTCAAATATGGTGGGAAATTTATTTCACTGCACAGATTAGAACCAAAATAAATCATTGTCAAATTGAAACAATATTATGGTTGAATACAAAAATTTCATGTTTATAAAACTAAAATGTTAGTTTTCTCATAATTATGTGATGGAAAAAGCTCCAGTTAATCGACTAAAGGTAAAGCATTTCCTTCGCCATTTAAAAAGAAAATTTTCCTTGAAACTGTTAAAAGTACTGAATAGAAACACTGTTCGGAATAAATGTCTGGAATTGGTGCTAAATCAAGAAAAAAAATTTCAAATCTTCACCATTTTATCAGTAAAGTGTGAAAGAAAATGTGGCCTTCATTTCTAAAATTTCATTTATTGTTCCTCAGATTGACCTGTCTTCACATTGTGGCTTTATGGGTGGCCTGCAACGTAATGGCAGCACAGGGCAAACTGCACCTTACTATGCTACCTCTACTGTGGAAGTCATTTTCCATGTTTCCACGAGAATGCCATCAGACTCTGATGATTCATTAACTAAAAAGGTAAATAGCTGGAACCAGAGTAAGTTTTCCTTGACTATCACGTTCCTTCCTAAGAAAGAAGAACTCTTAATATTCTGATAAAAATATACTTGTTTATTTTTTAATAGTTTAATGTGCATGTATAGAAATTCAAAACTAACGGAAAAGGTACCAGTGCTAAAGAATGTCAGTTTTGTTCTGCTCTAGCCTGAAAGTATTCAATAGCTGCAATTCAGAAACAAGCCACAGATGTCAGCTGGTCAGGTTCCACTGCATAGCTCTGACAACATTCTCCCTTTAGGTATTTAATATGACGCAATTCAGGAGAATCTAGAAAATGGCTTTCAATGTGTCATCAAAAAGAATAACAACAAACTGGACCTTTAGCTTTCTGTCGAGAAATTCTGGGTATCTTTTCAATGCAAGTATATTGGGAACTATCACATCCCTTATGCTGCGCATCATGAAATCTTGCAAGCTTTAGCTGGAATATATATATCCTCCTTTTTAGGTATTTCTTGCCCAAGATGGTAGAGGGTGCTGGTTTGGGAGGTTCAAACTTAAGTCAATTAACACACAGTGCCGTACTTCATTTTCACTGAAGTTGCTAATTTGCAATAGGAATTGATTTTTCAAAAGAACAAAGAATGTGTAAACAGTTTTAAAAAAATATCATATTTACATTTTGGTCATTCTCTTCATATTTATTCTGCTGTGTGAATGTTAGCAAGCCTTTTATTTAATTGGAATTCATTGGTTAATTGTAACAGTATACAACACATGTGGTTGAATGAAACAAACCATTTCTAATGGTATTTTTGTGATGGAGGTGGGTTTTGTGAGCCTGTTCTCCTACTTTACAAGAAGCAATCTGCATAGCACCTTTAATATAAAAACAGTCCCAAGGTGCTTCACAGATAGATGTGTGGAAAGCGAATACAGAGCCAAGAAAGAAGAAATGACAAAGGGTGACTGATGGCTTCATTTGAAGATGGGGGTTTCAGAAGGCATTTAAAGGAGTGAAGGAGGTAAAGGGTTTAGGGTAGGAATTCTAGAATGGAACACAGACGATTGAGGGCTCTGCTACCAGTGGTGGGACAAAGGGAGATGTGCACAAAAGTCAGAGGAACAAAGGATTCAAGAAGTCTGGAGAAGATTGCGCAGTTGAGGCGAGGCTATGGGGGATGAAAAGATAAGCACATGGGTTTTTAATTTAATGTCCTGGAGGGCGTGACAAATGTAGGTAAGCAAAGAATGGGGTAATGGGTGATCAAAACTTAGTGCAGGACAGGACATGTGCAGCAGAATTTTTAACACATTGAGGTCTTTCGAGGACATCACAGGAAAGATGTGATTGCACTAGACAGGGTACAGAGGAGATTTATGATGATGTTGCCAGGACTGGAGAATTTTAGCTATGAGGAAAGATTGGATAGGCTGGGGTTGTTTTCTTTGGAACAGAGGAGGCTGAGGGGAGACAGAAAGAAAGACGCCTTTCACGACCACCGGATGTCCAAAAGCGCTTTACAGCCAACGAAGTACATTTTGAAGTTCAGTCACTATTATAATATAAGAAACACGGCAGCCAATTTGCGCACAGCAAAGTCCCACAAACAGCAATGTATGGAGAAAGAGTCACACTGAAAACTGTGAGCTCAAAGTAAAGCATGACCGTAGTCTTTTATTGCAGGTCTCCAGAGTGCCTCTCCAACCTGTGAAGCCTCCTTAAATACCTGTGCTCCCGAGGGATTATGGGATCCCTTGGGACTCTGGTGGCTGTACAGGGTAAATACAAGTCCACATATATAACAACATTCCCCCCCCAATTGTCAATAGGGTAACTATTTACAATGTGAGTCGATCTGGGGCCCTTCTTGCCCTGGTTGATCGTCTCGGTGTGAAAGCTGGTGATGTTGAATAATTTGTTGGGCCCTCGCTGGGCTGCTGTGCAGCTGGCCTTGCTGAGCTGCCTGGTGTGTTGGGCCCTGCAGGGCTGCTGTGGATGATGGGTTCTGCTTCGTGGTCAACCGTGGTGCCGGTTGCCACTGGTGTGTATGTTGGGGGATCAAAAAAGGTAGGATCCAAGGTGGTTTGCTCAGGGTAGTCCGTGAATCTGAGTTTGATTTGGTCCAAGTGTTTCCGGTGAATGAGTCCATTTGAAAGTTTAACCCGAAACACCCTGCTCCCCTCTGGCCACAACAGTGCCGGGAATCCACTTGGGACCTTGTCCATAATTTAATACAAATACAGGATCATTGACTTCTCGCGGGACACATATTGCGCTATTGTGGTATGCGCTATTATGGTATGCACTTTGTTGAAGCCGTCTGCTCTCTACCTGATTATGTAGATCAGGGTGAACTAACGAGAGCCTTGACTTAAGTGCTCTTTTCATGAGCAGTTCAGCAGGTGGGATGCCAGTGAGTGAGTGGGGTCTCGTGCGGTAGCTAAGCAGGACTCGGGATAGACGAGTCTGCAGTGAGCCTTCAGTTACCCTCTTCAAGCCTTGCTTGATGGTTTGCACTGCTTTCTCTGCCTGACCATTGGACGCTGGTTTAAACGGGGCAGATGTGACATGTTTGATCCCGTTACGGGTCATGAATTCTTTGAACTCCGCATTGGTAAAACATAGAAAATAGGTGCAGGAGTAGGCCATTTGGCCCTTCGAGCCTGCACCACCATTCAGTAGGATCATGGCTGATCATTCCTTCAGTATTCCTTTCCTGCTTTCTCTCCATACACCTTGATCCCTTTAGCCTTAAGGGCCATATCTAACTCTCTCTTGAATATATCCAATGAACTGGCATCAACAACTCTCTGCAACAGGGAATTCCATAGGTTAACAACTCGTGAGTGAAGAAGTTTCCCCTCATCTCAGTCCTAAATGGCCTGCCCCTTATCCTAATACTGTGGCCCCTGGTTCTGGACTTCCCCAACATCGGGAACGTTCTTCCCGCATCTAACCTGTCCAGTCCTATCAGAATCTTATATGTTTCTATGAGATCCCCTCTCATCCTTCTAAACTCCAGTGTATAAAGGCCCAGTTGATCCAGTCTCTCCTCATACATCAGTCTGGTGAACCTTCGCTGCACTCCCTCAATCGCAAGAACGTCCTTCCTCAGATTAGGAGACCAAAACTGAACACAATATTCCAGGTGGAGCCTCACCAAGGACCTGTACAACTGCAGTAAGACTTCCCTGCTCCTATACTCAAATCCCCTAGCTATGAAGGCCAACGTACCATTTGACTTCTTCACCGCCTGCTGTACCTGCATGCCAACTTTCAAGGACTGATGAACCATGACACCCAGGTCTCACTGCCCCTCCCCATTTCCTAATCTGCCGCCATTCAGATAATATTCTGCCTTCGTGTTTTTGCCCCCAAAGTGGATAACCTCACACTTATCCACATTATACTGCATCTGCCATGTATTTGTCCACTCACCTAACCTGTCCAAGTCACCCTGCAGCCTCTGAGCGTCCTCCTCACAGCTGACACCGCCACCCAGTTTAGTGTCATCTGCAAACTTAGAGATATTACACTCACTTCCATCATCTAAATCATTAATATATATTGTAAAGAGCTGGGGTCCCAGCACTGAGCCCTGCGGCACTCCACTAGTCACTGCCTGCCATTCTGAAAATGACCCGTTTATCCCGACTCTCTGCTTCCTGTCTGCCAGCCAGTTCTCTATCTACGTCAGTACATTAACCCCAATACCATGTGCTTTGATTTTGCACACCAATCTCTTATGTGGGACCTTGTCAAAAGCCTTTTGAAAGTCCAAATACACCACATCCACTGGTTCTCCCTTGTCCATGCTACTAGTTACATCCTCAAAAAATTCCAGAAGATTTGTCAAGCATGATGTCCCTTGCATAAATCCATGCTGGCTTGGACCAATCCTATCACTGTTTTCCCAATGCAATGCTATTTAATCCTTAATGATTGATTCCAACATTTTCCCCACTACTGATGTCAGTCTCTCTCCCTCCTTCTTGAAAAGTGGTGTTACATTAGCAACCCTCCAGTCCATAGGAACTGATCCAGAGTCAATAGACTGCTGGAAAATGATCACCAATGCATCCACTATTTATAGGGCCACTTCCTTAAGTACTTTGGGATGTAGACTATCAGGCCCTGGGGATTTATCGGCCTTCAATACTGTCAATTTCCCGCTTAATAAGGACATCGTTCAGTTCCTCCTTCTCACTAGACCCTTGGTCCCCTAGTACATCTAGAAGGTTATTCATGTCTTCCTTTGTGAAGACAGAACCAAAGTACTTGTTCAATTGGTCTGCCATTTCTTTGTTCCCCATTATAAATTCACCAGAATCCGACTGCAAGGGATTGCGTTTGTCTTCACTAATCTTTTTCTCTTCACATATCTGTAGAAACTTTTGCAGTAAGCCCTATGAGGCCAAATGAATACTGGGCGAAATCGCTGGAAGCTGAAGTTCAGCGAGTTCATGTGGAGCACATATACAGTTCATATACCAGGACGCCACCGATAATGATGCAAGTGCTCCTCAATGGCATCCCAGTATTAATGGAGCTAGACACGGGGGGCCAGCCAGTCCCTGATGAGTATCAAACAATTCGAAAGGTTGTGGGTGTCCAAGGCCAGGAGGCCAAAATTATTGCCGATTGACGCACAGCTACGGACATATACAAAGGAGATCATTCCGGTGCTCGGCAGCGCCATGGTAGTAGTGACCCACAAAGATTCGGAGAACAGGTTGCCACTCTGGATTGTCCCGGGGGACGGTCCCACACTACTGGGGAGGAGTTGGCTTGCTGTCATGTACTGGAAATGGGGCGATGTCAATGCAATTTCCTCTGTGGAGCGAGTATCATGCTCACAGGTACTGGACAAATTTGACTCATTATTTCAACCCGGCATCGACACTTTCATGAGGGCCAAGGTAGTGATTCACATAAACCCGGACGCCAGGCCAGTACACCACAAGGCCAGAGCGGTGCCGTCAGTGATGCGGGAAAAGATAGAATGCGAATTGGACCGCCTGCTGAGGGAAGGCATCAATCTCGCCAGTCGAATTCAGTGACTGGGCGAGCCCGATTGTGCCGGTGCTCAAGGTGGATGGGTTGGTCAGGATATGTGGTGATTACAAGGCCACCATCAATCGGGTGTCACTCCAAGACCAGTACCCAACACAGAGCGGAGGACCTCTTTGCGACGCTATCCGGTGGCAAACTTTTTTCAAAATTGGACCTGACCTCAGCTGACATGACCCAGGAGCTGGCAAGTGAGTCAAAGAAGCTGACCACCATCACAACACACAAGGGGTTGTTTGAGTACAACAGATGCCCGTTCAGGAATCGTTCGGCCGCCGCGATCTTTCAGCGAAATATGGAAAGCCTCTTCAAGTCAATTCCGAGGACGGTGGTTTTTGAAGACGACATCCTCATCATGGGTCGCGATACTGAAGAACACCTCCACAACCTGGAGGAGGTGCTACGCAGACTGGACTGGATAGGGCTGCGACTGAAAAAGGCGAAGTGCGTCTTCTTGGCTCCAGAGGTAGAATTCCTGGGGAGGAGGGTAGCAGCAGACAAGATCAGACCTACTGCATCCAAAACGGAAGTGATCCAGAGAGCACCCAGACCCCGTAACACGATGGAGCTGCGTTCGCTCCTGAGGCTCCTTAACTATTTTGGTAACTTTATTCCCAAATTCAACACACTGTTAGAGCCACTACACATGCTCCTACGCAAAGGTCGCGATTGGGTCTGCGGGGGGGACAGCCAGGAAAGGGCTTTTGATAGAGCACGCAATTTGTTATGCTCCAACAAATTGTTAACGTTATATGACCCGTGTAAGAAACTTGTTTTAACGTGCAATGCATCGTCCTATGGGGTCGGGTGTGTGTTGCAGCATGTGAATGCCAATGGTCAGTTATGCCTCCAGAAGTCTGTCCCAGGCAGAAAGGGGCTACGGGATGGTAGAAAAGGAAGCGCTATCATGTGTATATGCGGTAAAAAAAAATGCACCAGTACCTGTTTGACAGAAAATTTGAGCTGGAGACAGATCACAAACCCCTCGCGTCCCTTTTGGCCGACAACAAAGCCATAAATGCGAATGCATCGGCCCACATACAGAGGTGGGCACTCACGTTAGCCGCCTATGACTACACAATTCGGCACACAGACTGATTCACTCAGCAGGCTCCCACTAGCCACCACTGAGGGGGCAACTGAGCATGCTGCTGAGATGGTCATGGCTGTCGAAGCTTTCGAAAGTGAAGGCTCACCTGTGACAGCCCGTCAGATTAAAGTCTGGACAAATAAAGACCCGCTACTGTCTTTAGTTAAGAAATGTGTCTTGAATGGGGACTGGGCAGCCACGTATGGGGCATGCCATGAGAAATTTAAACCATTTCATCGGCACAAGGATGAACTCTCGATTCAGGCCAATTGCCTACTGTGGGGAAACCGAGTCGTCATGCCCCAGATGGGCAGAGAGGTGTTTATCAGAGAACTTCACAATGAGCACCCAGGCATTGTCATGATGAAGGCAATTGCCAGGTCACACGTTTGGTGGCCAGGGATAGATGCAGATCTGGAACTTTGTGTTCGCAGGTGCAACACGTGTGCTCAGCTGGGCAACGCACTCAGGGAAGCCCCTCTTAGCCACTGGTCCTGGCCCGCCAAGCCATGGTCACGCATCCATGTGGACTACGCAGGTCCTTTCATAGGAAAAATGTTTTTGGTTGTAGTAGACGCCTACTCCAAATGGATTGAGTGTGCCATTTTAAATTCAAGCACATCCTCTGCCACGGTAGAAAGTCTACGGGCAATGCTCGCCGCCCATAGTCTACCTGATGTCTTGGTCAGCGACAAAGACTCATTGTCGCTCACCAGAACATCGGGTAAGCTGTGAGTGGCAAACATGGCCCACAGGCTTTCAGTAGTGACAGCAGACGTGCTAGCCGACATTATCTCAAAATCAGTCCACTTGGAGTACGCATCTATAACCACAAGGAACATTTTACCCAAGATCAGGCCTGCATAGTCGACGTGTACCCTAGACCACGGTTTGGAAGGCCAAGACCATAAACTTAGCGGCGCCTCCCTGGGTACATTGCTTAACAGCAAGGATGTATTACATCTGTGAACGCAGAACTCTAAGTCTGCATCGATACCAGGCCACCACTTGTGGGATCTGGTTATTGCTTTCATCATTACGATGCCTGGGTGGGTACTGTGGAGGTCATTGATGAAGATGTCAGTGCCCTTCTTGGGGACCACTGCTCGATTGCCCCAAAGAAGGCAGTCTGCCTGTATAGACATTTCATCTTTGCGCCGCTGGAATGGCTTTATCTCTTTCTGCATTTCCATTGGGACACTGGACCAGCTCCCGTGAAGCACACAGCTTTTGACTTGAGATAATAAGGGATCCTGGCTTGTCCAGGTTTTGATCTGCCGGGCAGTGACGGGTGATTGCTCACTCTCAAATGCTTCCATAACCATGGCTAGATCTGCGGGCTGCGCCATTTCTACCCCTGTGGTGGGCAGTGGCAGCCTACTGAGAGCATCGGCGCAGTTTTCAGTGCCTGGCCTGTGGCAGATGACGTAGTTGTATGCGGACAACGTGAGCACCCATCTCTGGATGCGGGCCGATGCGTTGGTATTTATCCCTTTACTCTCGGAGAACAGGGATATAAGTGGCTTATGGTCAGTTTCCAATTCGAATTTTAGCCCAAACAGGTATTGATGCATTTTCTTTACCCCATAGACACACGCGAACGCTTCTTTCTCAATCATGCTGTAGGCTCGCTCGGCCTTAGACAGACTCCTGGATGCATAAGCAACCGGTTGCAGTTTCCCGAAATCATTAGCTTGTTGCAATACACACCCGATGCCATATGACGACGCATCACATGCTAATACCAAACTCTTACATGGATCATACAATTTAAGCAATTTGTTTGAGCAGAACAATTTTCTCGCTTTTACAAAGGCATTTTCTTGGCTTTTGCCCCAAACCCATTCGCCCCCTTTTCGTAGTAAGACATGTAGTGGTTCTAGCAGGGTCCTGAGACCCGATAAGAAGTTAACAAAGTAGTTCAAGAGTCCCAGAAACGACCGCAGCTCTGTCACGTTCTGTGGCCTCTGTGCGATCTCGATTGCCTCCGTCTTCACGTTGGTGGGCCTGATGCCGCCCGCTGCAATCCTCCTTCCCAAGAACTCCACTTCAGACGCCAGGAAAACGCACTTCGAGCGTTTTAACCTGAGCCCCATGCGGTTGAGTCGACTAAGAACCTGCTCCAGGTTCTGCAGGTGCTCGACTGTGTTCCGACCTGTGACCAAGACATCGTCCTGGAAGATCACGGTGTACGGGACTGACTTCAGTAAACTTTCCATGTTTCTCTGGAATATTGCCGCCACTGATCGGATTCCAAACGGACATCTGCTATAAACAAAAAAACCTTTGTGCGTGTTGATGCAGGTGAGGTCTTTCGATGATTCCTCCAGTTCCTGCATCATGTAATCTGAAGTCAGATCCAGCTTTGTGAACGTCTTTCCTCCCGCCAGCATTGCAAAGTGATCGTCGACCTTTGGTAGTGGGTATTGGTCCTGTCGGGAGAAACGATTGATAGTTACTTTGTAATCGTCACAGATTATGACATTGCGGTCTCCCCTTGAGGACAGGGACAATAGGACTGGCCCACTCGCTGAACTCGATCGGTGAGATGATGCCCTCTCTTTGTAGCCGGTCTAGCTCGATCTCTACCCTTTCTCTCATCATGTAAGGTACTGCTCTCGCCTTGTGATGGATGGGTCGCGCTCCCGGAATAAGGTGGATCTGCACTTTTGCTGCTCGGAATTTCCCGATGCCTGGTTCGAACAGGGAAGGAAATTTGTTTAACACTTGGGCACACGAAGTGTCGTCAGCGGGCGATAGTGCTCGGATGTCGTCCGAGTTCCAGCGTATCTTTCCCAGCCAGCTCCTGCCGAGCAGCGTGGGACCATCGCCCGGTACCACTTAGAGTGGTAGCTTGTGCACCGCTCCATTGTAGGAGACCTTTACGGCAGCACTGCCGATTACAGGAATCAGTTCTTTCGTGTAAGTTCTTAGTTTTGTGCGAATTGGAGTTAAGATTGGCCTTGAGGCCTTGTTGCACCACAACCTTTCGAAAGTCTTTTTGCCCATGATGGACTGGCTTGCGCCCGTGTCCAGCTCCATTGACACCGGGAGTCCATTTAGATCAACATTCAGCATTATCCAGGGACAATTCGTGGTGAATGTGTGTACCCCATGTACCTCTGCTTCCTCTATCTGAGGCTCTGTTTCACCATGATCCTCCTCTGCAACCTGGTGGTTTGCAGATTTAACAGGCTTAGCAGCTCGCCTGCACACTCATTGGAGGTGTCCCATTGTTCCACAGCCCTTGCAAACGTATCCTTTGAATCGGCACGAATGGAAACGATGATTACCCCCGCAGCGCCAACAAGGTATTAATGGCCTTGATGGTGGACTCTGAGACATCTGCGACATACAGCTGCAGGTATGTGTGACCTGCCCTGTACGTTACGATTCGAAAACAACATCACTTTTTTCACAGTACTTGTAGCAGCACTTGTGTGCTGAGAGATTTGCTTCATATTGTCACTGGTGGCAATAAATGCATGGGCTATCGCTATGGCCTTACTCAAGGTTGGGGTCTCTACAGTCAAAAGTTTGCGAAGTATGGTTTCGTGGCCAATGCCAAGTATGAAAAAGTCTCTGAGCATGTGCTCCAAATGTCCTTCAAATTTGCAATGTCCTGCAAGGCGTCTTAACTTGGCGATATAACTCGCCACTTCCTGGCCTTCAGATCTTTTGTCGGTGTAGAACCGGTACCTCGCCATCAGAACGGTTTCCCTCGGGTTCAAATGCCCTCGGACCAGTGTGCACAAATCGTCGTACGATTTCTCCGTGGGTTTCGCTGGAGTGAGCAGATTCTTCGAGGCCATACATTGGTGCCCCAGAGACGGTGAGGAGAATCGCCCTTCGTTTGGCAGCGCTCTCTTCCCTATTCAGCTCGTTGGCCACGAAGTATTGGTCGAGTCGCTCCACAAAAGTTTCCCAATCATCTCCCTCCGAAAATTTCTCCAGGATGCCCACTGTTCTCTGCATCTTTGGGTTCGTTATCTGTATCTCGTTGCCAGTTGTAGTGTGTGGAGAAAGAGTCAGACTGAACACTGTGAGCTCAAAATAAAGTGTGACCTTAGTCTTTTATTGCAGGTCTCCAGAGTGTGTCTCCAACCTGTGACGCCTTCTTAAATACCTGTGCTCCCAAGGGATTATGGGATTCCTTGGGACTCCGGGGAATGAGCTCGCTGGTGGCTGTACAGAGTAAATACAAGTATACATATATAACAATAATGACCAGATAATCTGTTTTTGTTATGTTTATTGAGGGATAAATATTGGCCAGGATACCAGGGATAATTCCCCTGCTCTTCTTCAAAATAGTGCCATGGAATCTTTTACATCCACCTGAGAGAACAGATGGGGCCTCGGTTTAACGTCTCATCTGAAAGACGGCGCCTCCGACAGTGCAGCATTCCCTCAGCATGCGCTGGAGTGTCAGCCGAGATTTATGGGTTCAAGTCTCTGGAGTGGGACTTGAACCCAATCTTCTGACTCAGAGGCGCAGGTGCTGACAACTGAGCCATTGCCTGACACTAATTGACACTGGGAGACTTAATTCAGATGTATTAAATTATGAAGAGCTTGGATAGAGTGGATAGGAAGGACCTATTTCTCTTAGCAGAGAGGTCAATAACCAGAGGGCACAGATTTAAAGTAATTGGTAGAAGGATTAGCGGGGATTTGAAGAGAACCTTTTTCACCCAGAGGGTTGTGGGGGTCTGGAACTCACTGCCTGAAAGGGTTGTACAAGCAAAAAGCCTCATCGCATTTAAAAAGTACTTGGATATGCACTTGAAGTGCCCTCACCTATAGGACCATGGACCAAGAGCTGGAAAGTGGGATTCGGCTAGATAGCTCTATTTCAGCTGGCACAGACACGATGGGTTAAATGGCCTCCTTCTATACTTTAAATTTCTATGAGAGGCCAACAAGAAGAACTTTGGAGTAATTGAGTCTGGAGATGGCAAAAGCTAAGAAGCTGAGGTAGGGGACAATGGGGCAGTTATGAAGGCAAAAGAAAGCAGTCTTTGTGACGGAGGGGTTTTGAAACTCGGTTTAGGGTTGAAAAGGGCACCAAGGATACATAGTGAGATGGTGTCAAGGAAAGGGGTTGAAATCAGTGGCAAGAGAGCTGTGTTTGTGGTGGAGGACAAATGCAATTGCTGCTATCTTGCTGCTGTTTAATTGTATGTTATGGTTGATCAGTCTGACAGCAGAGAGGCAGTCGAGATAGGTGGTGGAGTTGGTGTCATCGGTATATTTGTGGAAGCAGGCCCTGGTCACTGGGGGCCAATGTGAAGATGGGTGTGGTGGGCAAGGAGAATATTTTGGGGAATCCAGTGGTTGACGGCATGCAGGAGGGAAGAGAAAACATTTCTGGAAATATTTAAATAGATAGCATTGGAAACATGCAACGGCTATCCCATAGACATGGACAACGGAGGAGAGTCGCTGCAGGAGGATAGTTTATCTGGTGGTTCTTGAGGTGAGGGGAGTCCTCTTTCAATTTTATTTAGTAAAGGTATTTTAGTTACTTGATCATGACTTTAACTGTCATGAGTTGGTTAAGTATACATGCCTAGAGTTTCCTCAGTGTTTGGGCCCAGAGAGATGAGTAACTTGGGCACAAACCAATTACATAGTTCAAAAGATTGCAGGATTTTAGAAATATGTGACATGCGGGTTTAATTGCCAGTTTTTGAACATTTGTAAACAATTTATCCTCACTGAGATCTGCTCTGTGTTTGCTGTTCCTTTTGAATGGATTTTTATCATCATCATAGGCAGTCCCTCGAAATCGAGGAAGACTTGCTTCCACTCTAAATGTGAGTTCTCAGGTGGCTGTACAGTCCAATGCGTGAATTACTGTCTCTGTCACAGGTGGGACAGACAGTGGTTGAAGGAAAGGCGGGGTGGGGAGCCTGATTTGCCGCACGCTTCTTCCGCTATCTGCGCTTGTCCTCCGCATGCTCTCGACGACGAGACTCGAGGTGCTCACCGCCCTCCTGGATGCTCTTCCTCCATTTTGGGTGGTCTTGGGCCAGGGACTCCTCGGTGCCGGTGGGGATGTTGCATTTTATCAAGGAGGCTTTGAGGGTGTCTTTGAAACGTTTCCTCTGTCCACCTGGGGCTCATTTGCCGTGTAGGAGTTCCGAGTAGAGCGCTTGCTTTAGGAGTCTCGTGTCGGGCATGTGGACGATGTGGCCTGCCCAATGGAGCTGGTCGAGCGTGGTCAGTGCTTCGATGCTGGGGATGTTGGCCTGAGCGAGAACATTGACGTTGGTGCGTCTATCCTCCCAGTTGATTTGCAAGATCTTGCGGAGACAGCGTTGGTGGTACTTCTCCAGCGTTTTGAGATGTCTGCTGTATATGGTCCACTTCTCTGAGCCGTATATAGAAGGGCGGATATCTCTACTGCCCTGTTGACCATAAGCTTGATGCCAGATTTGAGGTCCTGGTCTTCAAACACTCTTCCTCAGGTGATCGAAGGCTGCGATGGCACACTGGAGGCGGTGTTGGACTTCGTCATCGATGTCTGCTCTTGCTGATAGTAAGCTCCCGAGGTATGGAAAATGGTCCACAGTGGCACAAGTGTAAATTACATTAAATATTGAAAAGCTTCCCCGATTAGAGGTTCCTCAATATGCTGTGCCTGATGTGCATGAATGTTGGCTCAATGAGTTGAAACATAAAATGTCATATTTAAAGAAGACTTATATAGGGTGGATTCGGTGCTTTCCTTGGGATCCACATGTTTTTATACTGATTTACGTTCATTTGAGTTTGTGCATTTTCTAATCAGATTTGGTGGATACTTGGATATAACTTGACATCAGCAAAATGGGCGCAACATTGGTGCATTTTTGGGTCTAACTTCTGGGTTATGCCCAAGGACAAAACTACAGGCCACAATTTTTATGGTGTATTTTACGTTTCTCATGAGTATATGGAAAAGATTTCAGTCCATCATTGGGTCCTGCTTACCAATCTTAAGTGATTGTTGTAAATATAAAACTTTGTGTTAAATTAGATTTTCATTTCTTTCAGCAATTCATTTTAATTCTAAGGGTAATCACTGCAGTATTTCCAAAAAATTCTATATAACCACCTTTGGCTTTGTGCCCTTGCATTAAAATGGTAGTTTAAGATAGATCCAGTACAATATTGCAGCATATAATTTAGTATTACTACTTGTGCATCACATGGCCTCATTTAACGCACATCATTCAAATTTAGTTGACATGTTTTGAGGTATAATGGTTTATAATGCAGCAGAGGACATGCACACGGACCCGTAGGTGGAATAAAAGTCACATTCTAAACTAAATTTGCCAGAATTATTGTGTAGTTAATCTTCCTGTTAAGTCCACAATTGCTGCTTTATCACATACTAGAGAACAATGTTGAAGGTATCCAGGCAAGTGACTAATACAAAGACAGCAGATTATGTGAAACATTTACTCCAATCCAGGAAACTTTTCAACTCCAGAAATAGTACCAGCTGCAAAATAGTTGTGATTAATTCAAAAGCAAAATGTTGCAGATGCTGGAAATCTGAAACAAAAACAGAAAAAGCTGGAAATACTCAGCAGGCAGGTAGCATCTGTGGCGAGACAAACAGAGTTTTAGGTTGCTGACCTTTCATCAGAACCGGAAGATGTTAGTAATAAACATCTTTTAAACAAGTGCGAGGCTAGGAGAAGATGGGGTGAGCGGGGGGGTGCGGTTCGGAAAAGAACAAAAGGATCGATGATAGGGATGAGGCAGGAGTGCAAAAGTGATGATGATGCAAGGCAAAATGATGTGTCGTGAGGAGGTGTAAATGAGGAGGACTGCAACAAATTACAAGAATATATTAATCAACTTGCAGAATAGGCATATAATTGGCAAATTAATTTTAACATTGATAAGTGTGAGGTAGTGCATTTTGGTAAGAAAAATAACGGGGCCACATATTACTTGGAAAATAAGAATCTAAATGGAGTAGAGGAGCAAAAAGATCTGAGAGTACAAATGCATACATCACTGAAAATAAGGCATAACAAAAGCTTATTCCTAGAGGGACAGAATTGAAAAGTAGAGAAGTTATGCTTGTATCAAACCTTGCTTAGACCACACTTGGAGTACTGTGCACAGTTCTGGTCACCATTTTAGAAAAAGGATATAGATGCACTGGAAAGGGTGCAACAAAGATTTACAATAATGATACCACAACTGTGAGGGTATACTTTATTAAGAAAGGATGAACAACAGCCGAGGTCTCCTTTCTCTTGAAAAGGGATGGCTGAGGAGGTCACCTACGAGAGATCTTTAAAATTATGAAAGGTTTTGATACAGTAAACACAGTGTTTCCACTTGTGGGGAAGAATCAAAATAGATAGTCACCAAGAAATCAATTAAGAAATTCAGAAGAAACTACTTTATCCAGAGAGTGGTGAAAATGTGGAACTCGCAACCACAGGGAGTAGTTGAGGCGAATAGTATAGATGCATTAAAGGGGAGGCTAGATAAACATGTGAGGGAGAATGGAATAGAAGATCATGCTGATAGAGTTGGATGAGGAAGAATGGGAGGAGGCACAAGTCGAGCATAAATGCCGGTATGGACTGGTTGGGCCGAATGGGCAGTTTCTGTGCTGAACATCCTATGCAATTCTATGTAAATAGTTACTGCAGAATAACAGAGAGGAGGGAAGCATGAAAAGTCTGTCAATGAAGAGAAGGCTGCTCGTGGCCCGGGAATATATCGGAAGAAAGCCAAGTAGACCCAGGGTGCTGGCCGTGTGTTGATAGCAGTTCCCCACCCCAAGCACGAGCCCACATCTCCGCTCCCAGAGGCTCTGGTGCACCCATTCTCTATTACCAGCTCCTCTGTCCAAGAGAAAATGTTGTGCGGTGGTTAAGACCTAATGTTGTTAAATTTAATGTTAAGGTGGGAGGGCTGTAAAATAGCTAATAGAAAGATGAGCCATTGGAACAGTATAGGAGGCCAAGGAAGGAGAAGTTAGTGTGAGTGGGATGGAGAATTAAAGTGGCAAGTGACCAGAAGCTCAGGATCTCGCTTGCAAATATAGTATACTAATTTGGTTAAGTTGTGATTAATTAATACTTAACTATTAACTGTTGTGATGATTACTTTTGCAGTGTACAGATGTACTTGGAAATCAGCTGAAATGCCATTATCTGTTGTCAGGCTAGAAATATATTGCAAGACACTTCCCTCTATTGTTTGCCCTGTAATTTCAATGAAAATGAACCATCTTATAGACAGTCCAGGCTGTTACTTACTTATTGGTGTTACATTTGCTTTATTTAATTCAGCCTAATGTGTACCATGACTCTGCTAAAATGTTAAGCACGTGCCTCATGTTTTCTACTTTCAAGAGCACTTTTTTGCAATTATTTCTTTATTGTACCAAAAACCTAGAGCAATGTGTTTGGATCAAATTTTGTTTAAAAGAAAATTGACCAACAGGAAATGCAACTTCTATAAAAAAAAAATTAAGTACAGTAATCTCTTTCTTAGTAGGAGATAGCCTAATTGTTGACTTTTAGTCCAATGGTTGCTTCATTTTCCCTTACATCACAGATGGACCAGTTATTGAGTTGTTCCACAGGGAAAGAAACTAATTGTGAGGCTCCAGAATGAGGAAAAGTCAGGATTCGTTGAATATATAACAGGCATTTTATGCAGCTATTTTAGGCTCCAATGTGGACCATTTATTTTGCATATCCCTCAAGAGCTTAAGCTATTCATGCATTTATTTAATAGTTGAGTATTGAACAAAATTCAGTAATTTATGTTAAATAATGAAAACAGCAGTATTATTAGTAATACTAGCAAAGCCAGTGATATTCTTACTGCAACAACAAAAATCAACTCGTATTGCACAAAATACAATCAGGCATATGAATCATTGGGCCCAAGTTTCGGCGCAGCCCCAAACTGGACGCTTGTTTTTCGCGCCACAAAGTGCGCCTAAAAAATACTTACCTATTCTCCGGCTCCCTGCAGGTCCTCTGGAGCTGGGCGCGGTGCAGCACGAGCTGTGAGGAGCGGAGCCAGGTCCCTGCGCTGAAAACAGTGCCGGGACCTCTGCACAGGCGCGCTACAGTGGGTGCGCTTGTGCAGTAGCTCCAGGCGCCCAAAACTGTGTGGGAGGGGCCCGAAGCACGTAGCCTCTAGCCCTGGCCGAATGGCCTCACTGGGGCTGCGTGGATCAGGCTGCACCTCCCACGCCCAGCTCCTGCTTCCTCCCGACCCGACTCGACTCGACTCGACTCGACTCCCGCTCCCCCCGCCCCCGGACTGGACCCACGCTCCCCCCGCCCCCCCCCCCCCCCCGCCCCCCGCACCGGACTCGACTCCCGCTCCCCCCACCCCCGGACTGGACCCGACCCGCTCTGCCCCCCGACCCGAACAGACTCCCAGTCCCCCCCCCCCACCCGACCTGACCGGACCCGACCCGCTCTCTCTCCCCCCCCCCCCCCCCTCCCCGCTGCCCCCCGACCCGACCCCCGGCCACCTACCTTTAAATCAAGTCTTGGGCCCGGCCCGTTCAGCCTCCCTCCTCTCTCCCCTCCCTCCCTTCTCCCCCTTCATCCCTCCCTCCTCCCCCTCCCCTCCCCTCCCTTATCTCCCTCCCCTTCCTTCTCTCCCTCCCTCTCCCCCTCCTCTCCCTCCCTCACTTTTCCCCCTCCCTCCCTTCGCCCTCTCTTCCCCCTCCCCCCCTTCTCCCCTTCTCCCCTTCTCCCCTTCTCCCCCCTCTCTCCACCCCAGCCCCTCCTCCTCCTCCCCCCCCCCGCTCCCCCCTCGCTGTCAGAAACACAGACACTGACGGACAGAGAGTGAGAGACACACACAGACAGACAGAGAGATAGAGACACACTGAGGGGGGGGGGGGGAGAAGTGGGGGGCGTCCCAGTCCGCTGTTGGAGGGCTTCCGGTGCTGCAGTCGGTAAGTAGAAAATGTTTTATTTATTGATATTTTAATTTTTTTTTAATTTTTTTTGATTGAATTATTGGTTGATTTATTGATGAATTTATCATTTATTATTGATGATGGCTCTTTATTTGTAAAACTGAAGTGTTTAATGTTTGTAAACTTCCCTTTAACCCCCCCCCCCCCCATTCCCTACGCATGATTTGTAACCTACGCCTGATTTTCTAAGTGTAGGCAAGGTTTTTCTGAGCATACAAAAATTTACACTTACTCCATTCTCAGTTAGTTTGGAGTAAGTTTTCTCTGCCTCAACTTTCAAAACGGGCCAAAGTGGTCGGACATGCCTCCTTTTGGAAAAAAAAATATGTTCCAAACTGAAACTGTTCTAACTGACTAGAACTGGAGCAAACTAAATGCCGAGAATTGCAATTTCTAAGCTACTCCATTCTAAACCTGTTGCTCCAAAAAAAACAGGAGCAACTCAGGCTGAAACTTGGCCCCAATGAGACTTGACTTGTTTTGTTTCTCACTATTTTCTTGAAACCTGATTAGTATTCAGTTGTGCATGAACATATAGATTCTAAAATGTGAGTTTAAGTCAGAGAAAATCTGTACTTCGATTTTGCATGTTGAAGAGTAGACCAAAAGTGATTAACTGAACATGAAGTCAGACAAAGGAGAGCAATCTTGTCTGAATACTTCACATGACACAACCCTCCAAAATTCAGATATTTCCTCTTTTAGATTTGGTTTCAATCTGTCATCTTCAATCATTTCCAACTACGAAGCTGCTTTATCTAATCAATGGGGATGTCAAGCCATCTGCCTTAGCATTTAATGGGTCGACCAGAAATCTAACTTGAGACCTCCTCAACTCAAAATCTTTAAATTGTTGAACAAGCTATCTTGAAGACTCAGAAGAGGACTCATGTAATGCTTGCCGCTCTCTGTATCTCCTGCGTTTTTACCATTTTCGTGAACCTTAATCGTGGATGGGAAGTATATCGGTTCATCTCTAACTGTGTCTGAAACACTTAAACTTGTTTATAAATTAAACACCCTTTTCATATGTTTAGGTAATAACTTAATCTTTCCTTCCAGTTCCAGGTTTAATTTGGCGGGATGCAGCAAAATGTCTGCTGGAAAGACCAAATAAAACCCACTGAGGGCAGGTTTATGCTTTGCCTGTTTCTTCCATCAATGCATTCAAGGACTTGAGCAACTCAAATTTACGAATGATCACTTTTCCACCATAAAACTAGCCCACTGCAAAAAGTCTGAAGGAAGAGTTCCACCATTGAGTTCATTGAAACCAGATATTTGATTGGCCTGTGATTCAGTGCATGGGTGTCAATGCAGTTCAGAATTTCTAAAACTAGCTTCAAACTTTAATAGCAATGCAGTGAAATGTCCGGAATCCAGTATAGGTGTCATGAGCTTTACATAGTCCCACTAACTCTCTTACTGATGATGATATTGCTTGTGCTTCATTCATAGCAATTGTAGTAAGATTTTGTAACAGTACCTTAGCTTTCTGAATAACAGACATCATGGCCTCCTTGATATCAATGTCCTGATTCGATCTTTTTGTGATTATAATGTCAAATAGTTCTTCTTTGCAGTCAGAGAAATTTCCTGTTGGAGCATAATTGGGAAGTTACTGCTGAAATTATGCCCATTCATGCAGCCTTTCTACCAACTGGGTTTTGGTCTTCCCAGTGTTTAACTAGAGGAAAGTGCGACTCCTCCAAGGGTGGATGTCAGACTCATAGACCGACAACAAAATGTGAGTGAAGGGGTCAAGACAGATGCTTCAGAAGTAGAGCTGGATCTTGTCAGTTATACCTAGGGAAATAGAATTTGCAACACAGAAATAGGCCATTCGGCACAACTGGACTATGCAGATGTTTATGCTCCACATGTTTGCAGATGTCACCAAGGGGCAGCAGGTAGATGAGGAAGAGGAGGGGGGCAAGTTTGTATCCTTAAGGAACTTTGGAGCAATCTTCCCTATAAAAAATGTTTGGAGCCCCTTCAAAATAATGCACATGCGCAGTTTTTCTATTTAAAACTCAGATGCGTGGGACCTATGAAGCCCTGCGCAGCCGCACATTTTACATGAACCATTGCTTTGGAAGTAATGGTGCAGGGGCAGAAAAAAAAAGCCATTACTGGAGATGCTCTGGCTGTGATTGGATAGATAAGATTGGAAGCAAGCAACAGCAGCCCCACTGAGCTTTATGACGGAGGAGAGAAGTTGGAGGAGAATGATGTTAACTATGTCAAAAGCTGCACAGAGATCAACGAGGAATAGTGCATCATGGTCGCAGTGACAGACAATGTCATGTGTTACTTTGATTTGGGCCATTTTGGTGCTGTGACGGGCAGAAACCAAACTGGAGAGATGCAAACAGGGAGTAGCAGGAAAGATGGGCACAGATGTGGGACGCAACATTACTTTCGAGGACTTTGGAGAGGAAAGGGAGGTTGGAGATGGGATACTAGTTTGCAAGAACAGAGGAGTGTTTTTTTTTTAAATGGGGTGAAAGCAGTTAGAAACATAGAAAATAGGTGCAGGAGTAGGCCATTCGGTCCCTCAAGTCTGCACCGCCATTCAATGAGATCATGGCTGATCATTCCCTCAGTACCCCTTTCCTGCTTTCTCTCCATACCCCTTGATCCCCTTAGCCGTAAGGACCATATCTAACTTCCTCTTGAATATATCCAATGAACTGGCATCAACAACACTCTGCGGCAGGGAATTCCATAGGTTAACAACTCTCTGAGTGAAGAAGTTTCTCCTCATCTCAAAATCCTAAAGGGCCTACCTCTTCTCCTAAAACTATGTCCCCTGGTTCTGGACTTCCCCAACATCGGGAACATTCTTCCCGCATCTAACCTGTCCAGTCCCGTCAGAATCTTATACGTTTCTATGAGATCCCCCCTCATCCTTCTAAACTCCAGTGAATAAAGGTCCAGTTGATCCAGCCTCTCCTCATATGACAGTCCGGCCATCCCTGGAATCAGTCTGGTGAACCTTCTCTGCACTTCCTCAATAGCAAGAACGTCCTTCCTCAGATTAGGAGACCAAAACTGAACACAATATTCCAGGTGAGGCCTCACTAAGGCCCTGTCCAACTGCAGTAAGACCTCCCTGCTCCTATACTCAAATCCCCTAACTATGAAGGCCAACATACCATTTGCCTTCTTCACCACCTGCTGTACTTGCATGCCCACTTTCAGTGACTGATGAACCATGACTCCCAGGTCTCGTTGCACCTCCCCTTTTCCTAATCTACCGCCGTTCAGATAATATTCTGCCTTCGTGTTTTTGCCCCCAAAATGAATAACCTCACATTTATCCACATTATACTGCATCTGCCATGCATTTGCCCACTCACCTAACCTGACCAAGTCACCCTGCAGCCTCTTAGCGTCCTCCTCACAGCTCACACCGCCACCCAGTTTAGTGTCATCTGCAAACTTGGAGATATTACACTCCATTCCTTCATCTAAATCGTTAATGTATATTGTAAAGAGCTGGGGTTGCAGCACTGAGCCTTGCATCACCCCACTAGTCACTGCCTGCCATTCTGAAAAGGACCCGTTTATCCCGACTCTCTGCTGCCTGTCCACCAACCAGTTCTCTATCCACATCAGTACATTACCCCCAATACCATGCGCTTTGATTTTGCACACTAATCTCTTGTGTGGGACCTTGTCAAAAGCCTTTTGAAAGTCCAAATACACCACATCCACTGGTTCTCCCTTGTCCACTCTGCTAGTTACATCCTCAAAAAATTCCAGAAGATTTGTCAAGCATGATTTCCCTTTCATAAATCCATGCTGACTTAGTCCGATCCTGTCACTGCTTTCCAAATGCGCTGCTATTTCATCCTTAATGATTGATTCCAACATTTTCCCCACTACTGATGTCGGGCTAACCGGTCTATAATTACCCGTTTTCTCTCCCTCCTTTTTTAAGAAGTGGTGTTACATTAACTACCCTCCAGTCCATAGGAACCGATCCAGAGTTGATAGACTGTTGGAAAATTATCACCAATGCATCCACTATTTCTAGGGCCACTTCCTTAAGTATCTGGGATGCAGACTATCAGGCCCCGGGGATTTATCGGCCTTCAATCCCATCAATTTCCCTAACACAATTTCCCGTCTAATAAGGATATCCTTCAGTTCCTCCTTCTCACTAGACCCACTGTTCCCTAGTACATTTGGAAGGTTATTTGTGTCTTCCTTCGTAAAGATAGAACCGAAGTATTTGTTCAATTGGTCTGCCATTTCTTTGTTCCCCATTGTAAATTCACCTGAATCCAACTGCAAGGGACCTACGTTTGTCTTCACTAATCTTTTTCTCTTCACATATTTATAGAAGCTTTTGCACAGTTTTGAAAGGGAGAGGGAGAGGGGAAGTACAAAGTAAACACTCATGTAACACATAGCATTTGCTTTCTTCTCTTGCCTCTGTTTCAAGCATGCTTTCAAATCATATAATGCAATAGGATAGCAGTTTATACTTTGAAAATGTTTAATTTTTATTAAAATATTATTGTACAGGGTTCACTTCACTTCCTCACTCCTCGAACAGAATCCAGTTTTAAAAAAAAATGTCAATATTAGTGTTATTATGCCTGAAACCCCACAATTCATTATGAGCAACAAGCTGATGCTTTTGAATCTAAAATTATCTTTGACATATGCTGCTACTTGCTTACTATGCTGGCTTCACATCATATTTAGAAAATAGCAGTCCCTCTTTCAAAGTTACCTGCTCCTATCTCACTCACAAAGTGATGCTTCCCACTTCCTACGCACAGCTCATGTATGTGTGACAGCCCAGTCATCGAGCCACACCTATTGGAATCCCATCCAAAGATCATAGATCAGCTTTTGCCATATGGAAGATCCACATGTAGCTTGTGAGCCACATGTTCGCCACTACTGGCATTGTACCTTGAAGTAAAGCGGTAGAACAAATATTTTGGCAGTAATTGTTCGTTTTTGGGGGTTATTTTCCTGTTTCCATGACTTTTTAATTTTTTTAAATTTTTCTTGTAAAGGTGAACTGTTAGGGACACACTTCAAAAAGAAAAGAATTTTTAGAAATTCTATTATAATGAAAGAAAAAGATAGAATAACTTGAGAGTTTGGGCTAAGTGAAAATTAATTTTAAAAGTGTTGATATATGTTTGGTAAGGATCTCAGATGTATGACTGGTGAGCACCTCACTGAAATTATATCCTGGAAATGCTGAATTTGGTGATGAATTATATTTTCAGGTTGTAATGTGTGAATAGATTTTCAAAGGGCCAAAAAATAGTGAAGAGTAAGTATTTTTATAAATCAGGATGCTGTTGTAATCCAGTTCTGTAAATACATAAATAGCCTGGGTAAATGTAATTGCATTTAAATCTTTATACGAGTAGTCTGTAATGAAGGCTTTACTAAAATTGCCTTAATAAAGCTGTGGGTCTTGCTATTCCATGATGCTGCAACATCTGGTATCATTATCGTAAACTTTTGATCAGCGCATACACTAAAGTGAAAATCAATTTGTGCACCAGCATACTACAGTCCTCTGACTCGATCTCACCAAATCACAGTTAATGGTTTAAAAAAAATGAGCTGCAAAAACTGCTGAGGTTATTTAGCTTATCAAAAAATGTTTACTAGTAGTCAGTTCTCATTTGTGTTGTGTGCCTCCAACCCTTTACAGTAGAAATGTGTTAGCTTTGTTCGATTCGATTTTTAGCAGCAACAGGGGTTGCAAGCTGTGACAGAGCTGTGCTATTGGATTTCTACAATTCATTTGGCTCCACGAACTGTAATTGCACTTATGTCTTACAAGGCTTTTTTAGCCTGAGGCAGGACTGGAGCAGGAAAACAAATTGGCAGGGTTACAGTAAGAATGGAGCCGAATGAAAGGCGCACATTATCAGTCTGCAGGCAGTGCTGTTCTCCCAGGAAGTTTCTTGGTTAATTTACAAATAAAACTCAGTTTTTGAGGAAAAGCACACTGTAGCACAAACAAAAGGGTTGGTCAGGCTTCAGAATGACTGAATAACAGGGCCACCATGCCTACTTGACAGCAGGAATTTTTCAATCAAATTGACGACTCCATTCTTGAGCCAGCTGGCTTTATAATGCAATTAGCACAAGGAAGGTCAGCTGTTGGGCGCAGTGCCTTGACCAGTGTCATCAGTGGTGTGCTAGCAACCCGGCTCACAGCCTGCAAAATAGCTACAGCGACAATTCACATGAGTAAATGGATTGTGTGGCACACGTCTAATTAGCCAAGGGTTCAGTTGTTTTCTTAGGACAACTGAATCAAGTGTTTCTTGGTGTTGGCTGTCTGTATCATACATTATTATTTACAAAGAGAATCAGCAATTTTTTTGAAAAAGGTCAGCATAAGGTGAATGCGGTGAGATTAAGAGGTGACTAAAGCCCTAGATCTATTTTCTTTATTGAAAGTAAGAAATTGGGTGACTGAACAGCTGATATCAGCGAGGCAGTGATGTTGCTATGTTAGTCTCAGCATCCCTAAACTAGAAGGAGAAAGAAAATTGAGCAAAGTTCTTGTGTTCACTAATTATCCAATACTTACTTGCTGAAAGTGCATAAGTGTGCTTAGGGTCATAAAGTGTTACCATGGCTATAATCGTCCCATAGTTTAATAACCCATGGATACTCGTGCATTATGAAAAGCCACTAGATGCCAGAAGGCTACTGCACGTGGATCTATACCTCAGCATGTATCACCCTATTCAGTGATGGAACGATTAAAAATGGAAGGGAAAAAGTAAAATAGTTGATTGGTGTGTTGTGTATTATGATGAAATCAGCATCCATGCACTTGTGCAATATAGTCATTGTACTGCCAATGTCATTTTGATGCTGTTGCTACTGGAAAAATTAGCTTGCTGTCAGCACCAGATTTTGTGTATTTACCGAAAATGGCTAGAGGTTAACACAGGTTTTTTGAGGGTTAGTATAATAAAGTACAATGTTCATGCGAGTTGAAAATAAAATCCAGGCATCACTGGGTTGCTGTGTTAAATTGTTAATTAGGTGCACTCCAAATATTTTTGACCTTTTGCGCAAAGTAATCTAGGATAGTGGGCCAGAGTTACCGTCATTTGCACTAATTCTTTTCGGCTGGCAGCCAAATAACACTTTAAGGCTACAATTACAAATCAGGTTTATTGAGAAAATAAATTAGTCGAAGCAAAAGGCGAACAACAGCAGCTGAATAAATCACAATGTTACTTAGCTTACAGAACCTGTTACAAAGCAGTTTTTAAAAAAAATGAACTTCTGGCACAGTCTCCAATTATGCTTTTACTCTGGACCTGTGTATGTGATGCTATTTTTTTCATGAGACCAAACTCTGAGTTCTTTGTTAATCTCCAACCTTGTAGCGAAAAAAATAGCTGCTGAACTGTGAAAAGGCTCCAGCATATATTTCTCTTATCAGGTGGGCTCTAAGTATTGAACTGTCAGTCATCATCATTATCATCATCATCGGCAGTCCCTCAGAGTCGAGGATGACTTGCTTCCAATTTAAAAGTGAGTTCTCAGGTGACTGAGGAGTCCAATGCGGGACCTACAGTCTCTGTCACAGGTGGGGCAGACAGAGGTTGAAGGAAAGGGTGGGTGGGGATCCTGGGTTGATGCACGCTCCTTCCGCTGTCTGCTTGGTTTCTGCTTGTTCCAGCCGATGGGACTCGAGGTGCTCAGCGCCCTCCCGGATGCTCTTCCTCCTCTTTGGGTGGTCATGGGCCAGGGATTCCCAAGAGTCGGTGGGGATGTTGCACTTTATCAAGGCGGCTTTGAGGGTGTCCTTGAAGCATTTCCTCTGCCCACCTGGGACTCGCTTGCCGTGTCGAACCTCCGCGTGAGCGCTTGCTTTGGGAGTCTCTGTGGCCCGCCTAACTGTCAGTCAATACGAACATCAGATATCTTTTGGCCGAAATTACTGTTGCCCCCTGTAAATTCAACAGTCCTAACCAATTAGTCCTGTCTCCTCACAGCCCAGTAATCAAGTTTTCAAACAAATCTGTTTTTCTGGACGGGACGCATGAACCTCTTGTCTAACACCTCTTAACTGATTATTTGTTATTTGCCAGAACCAACAGCCTGGTTTGTTTGATGCAGACCATCCACTAAAAGGAACATTAAAAATATACTTTTTTTGATTTGAATGTGAGATAGATTTCTAACCAAAAAAAATGGAGAAGTATGAAATAGAGCTGTTATAGTTGAGTTATCCTTTGTAATTACTGCAGTTGTCTAGGAATATTCATATTTTTATTGTGTGCTATAATCATACTGGTCTTTTGTTTCCAAGATTTCAGTACCTCATGTAGAGTGAATATTACCAAAATATTGTTTGCACCATTGAATGCTCTGAGCAAAATAGTCTCCAAGTTTACAAAAAGAATCACCTAAATTATGTGTAGTTAAGAAAATAAGAAAAATATATTCCGTTCTTGCAATTTAATCTGAAAACACATTCTTATAAATATTATAGAATTTGTCATTCTTTACAAACATATCAAACTAAATAATTCAGCCAAACTAATAGAAAAAGGTTTTCATCTTTTAATATTATAAAAATGAGGCAAATTAATTACATTTATAGATATTGACTTTGTAATAAGGCACTGATATCACTACTCTACAATTAATCAAGAACTAATTTACCATTGCAGCTTCGTCACCTGGGAAATGACGAAGTTCACATCATCTGGTCTGAGCACACAAGGGACTACCGCAGGGGCATCATTCCTACGGATTTCGGCGATATCTTAATCATCATCTATCCAATGAAAAATTGCATGTTCTACATTCAAATTTTAAAGAAGCCGGAAGTAAGTATAATTTCGCTGTGGTTTGTTGAAAGCTGCACTATATTGTACAATGTGCTTCTTTTAGTCCCTGTTAAATCACCAGGCCATGTTATTCTGGCAGGACATTTCCTGATTAATTTCTAAGTAAAAGTATAGTTTGATGGAGTGCATTACTGCATAAAACAAGGGCTGGCAAGGAATCGAGAGCTACTATTCTTGGAGGATCATAGAATTTTTCATCACAGAAGTAAGCCATTCGGACCATTGCACCTGTACCAGCTCTCTGAAAGAGCTATCCACTTAGTCCCATTCTCCTTCGTTTTCCACATGCCGTATTTTTGTTTTTCAAATATTTGTCCACTTAGCCTTCAAAAGCTGTTATGAATGCTGCTTCCACCACTGTTTCTGCTAGAATATTCTATATCCCAATGACCTTCCATGTTTTTAAAAAAAAATCGAACACCTCCCTTTGTTCTTCTGATGATGACAAATTCATGCCTTCTAGTTACTGACTCACGGACCAGTGGAAATACTTCAATAAGTTGGGAAAAAATTTTGAACTCCTTTATCAGACCTACACTTAATTTTTGTGCTAATTAAAAGAGCCTCAATTTCTCCCAACTCCTCAACAAAATGTAAGAATTAGGAGCAGGAGTAGGCCATTTGGCCCCTCGAGCCTGCTCCGCCATTCAATAAGATCATAGAAAATAGGTGCAGGAGTAGGCCATTTGGCCCTTCGAGCCTGCACCACCATTCAATGAGTTCATGGCTGAACATGCAACTTCAGTACCCCATTCCTGCTTTCTCACCATACCCCTTGATCCTCCTAGCAGTAAGGACTACATCTAACTCCTTTTTGAATATATTTAGTGAATTAGCCTCAACAACTTTCAGTGGTAGAGAATTCCACAGGTTCACCACTCTCTGGGTGAAGAAGCTTCTCCTCATCTCGGTCCAAATTGCTTACCCTTATCCTTAGACTGTGACCCCTGGTTCTGGACTTCCCCAACATTGGGAACATTCTTCCTGCATCTACCCTGTCTAAACCCGTCAGAATTTTAAACGTTTCTATGAGATCCCCTCTCATTCGTCTGAACTCCAGTGAATACAAACCCAGTTGATCCATATTTCTTCATATGTCAGTCCCGCCATCCCGGGAATCAGTCTGGTGAACCTTCGCTGCACTCCCTCAATAGCAAGAATGTCCTTCCTCAAGTTAGGAGACCAAAACTGTACACAATACTCCAGGTGTGGCCTCACCAAGGCCCTGTACAACTGTAGTAACACCTCCCTGCTCCTGTACTCAAATCCCCTCGCTATGAAGGCCAACATGCCATTTGCTTTCTTAACCGCCTGCTGTACCTGCATGCCAACCTTCAATGACTGATGTACCATGACACCCAGGTCTCTTTGCACCTCCCCTTTTCCTAATCTGTCACCATTCAGATCATGGCCGATCTTCTACCTCAACTCCACTTTCCTGCACTGTCCCCATATCTCTTGATTCCCTTAATATTCAAAAATCTATCGGTCTCTGTCTTGAATATACGCAACGACTCTGGGGTAGAGATTTCCAAAGAAATTTCTACCCCAGAGAAGAAATTTCTCCTCATCTCAGTGCTAAATATCTGACCTCTAAAGCCTCTAATTCATGGAATTTTCTGAATGAATTGCTTTTGCATGGAATGCTATCATCAGCAGTGCTATAGTTTCAGGATTTTATATAGCCATTTGTCTTTCAATAATTTCACAGCAGTTCCCAGAAGTGGACTGTGCCCCCTAGAACGGCGCAGTCCCGACCTGGAAGCCCGTTTTTCGAGCCACAAAGTGTGCCTAAAAAAAACCTCCAGATTCTCCAGCTCCTTGCAGGTACTCTGGCCCTCGGCGCAGCGCAGCAGGAGCTGTAGGGGGCGGAGCCAGGTCCCTGCGCTGAAAACAGTGCAGGGACCTCTGCACATGCGCGCTACAGTGGGCGCGCAAGTGAAGTAGCTCCAAGCGCCCGAAACTGTTTGGGAGGGGCCGGAGCACGCAGCCCCTAGCCCTGGCCGAATGGCCTCACTGGGGCTGCGTGAATAAGGCTCCTCCCACGGCCAGCTCCTTCTTCCTCCCGACCCGACGCGACTCCCGCTTCCCGCCTCCGGACCGGACCCGACACTGACCTGACTCCTGCTTCCCCCTGCCCCCAGACCGGACCCGACCCGACCCGACCCGACCCCCCGGACTGGACCCGACCCGACTCCCGCCTCCGGACCGGACCCAACACCGACCCGACTCCCGCTTCCCCCGCCCCCGGACTGGATCCGACCTGACCTCCCTCCCCCCGACCTGACCTCCGTCTCCCTCCCTCCCTCCCCCCGAACCGAACCGACCTCCCTCCCACCACCCCCCCGACCCGACCCAACGCCACCTACCTGTAAATCTGGTGCTGGGGACAGGCCCTGCCTGAAGTCTCGGGCCCGTCCCGTTCAGCCTGCCTCCCCCTACTCCTTTCACTCCCCCTCCCAAAATCTCCTCCCCCCCCCCCCAAAATCTCCTCCCTCCCCCCCAATCTCCTCCCCCCCCATCTCCTCCCCCCATCTCCTTTCCCCCTATCCCCCATCTCCTTCCCCCCATCTCCTTTCCCCCCTTCCCCCCCTCCCCCTTCTTCTCCCCCCCTCCCCCTTCTTCTCCCCCCCTCCCCCTTCTTCTCCCCCCTCCCCCTTCTCCCCATCCCTCCCTCCCATCCCTCCCCCTTCTCCCCCATCCCTCCCCCTTCTCCCCATCCCTCCCCCTTCTCCCCATCCCTCCCCCATCCCTCCCCCTTCTCCCCATCCCTCCCCCTTCTCCCCATCCCTCCCCCTTCTCCCCCATCCCTCCCCCTTCTCCCCCATCCCTCCCCCTTCTCCCCCATCCCTCCCCCTTCTCCCCCATCCCTCCCCCTTCTCCCCCATCGCTCCCCCTTCTCCCCCATCCCTCTCCCTTCTCCCCCATCCCTCTCCCTTCTCCCCCATCCCTCCCCCTTCTCCCCCATCCCTCCCCCTTCTCCCCATCCCTCCCCCTTCTCCCCATCCCTCCCCCTTCTCCCCATCCCTCCCCCTTCTCCCCATCCCTCCCCCTTCTCCCCCATCCCTCCCCCTTCTCCCCCATCCCTCCCCCTTCTCCCCCATCCCTCCCCCTTCTCCCCCATCCCTCCCCCTTCTCCCCCATCCCTCCCCCTTCTCCCCCATCCCTCCCCCTTCTCCCCCATCCCTCCCCCTTCTCCCCCATCCCTCCCCCTTCTCCCCCATCCCTCCCCCTTCTCCCCCATCCCTCCCCCTTCTCCCCCATCCCTCCCCCTTCTCCCCCATCCCTCCCCCTTCTCCCCCATCCCTCCCCCTTCTCCCCCATCCCTCCCCCTTCTCCCCCATCCCTCCCCCTTCTCTCCCCCTCTCTCCCTCTACCCCCCTCCTCCTCCTCCCCTCACTGTCAGAAACACAGACACTGACAGACAGAGAATGAGAGACACACACAGACAGACAGAGAAATAGAGACACTGACAGAGACACACTGGGGGGCATCCCAGCACGCTGTTGGAAGGCTCCCGGTGCTGCAGTCGGTAAGTAGAAAATGTTTTATTTATTGATTTAAAAAAAATGATTTCTTCTTAATTTTTTTTGATTGATTTATTGGTTGATTTATTGTTGTATTTATCATTTATTATTGATGATGGCTCTTTATTTGTAAAACTGAAGTGTTTAATGTTTGTAAACTTCCCTTTAAACCCCCCCCCCCCCCCATTCCCTACGCCTGATTTGTAATCTACGCCTGATTTTCTAAAGTGTAGACAAGGTTTTTTCGAGCGTACAAAAATCTTCACTTACTCCATTCTAAGTTACTTTGGAGTAAGTTTTCACTGACGAAACTTTGAAAACAGGCGTAAGTGGCCGGACACACCCCCTTTTGAAAAATAATTCTGTTCCAAAGTGAAACTGTTCTAACTGACTAGAACTGGAGCAAACTAAATGACGAGAATTACGATTTCTAAGATACTCCATTCTACAACAGTTGCTCCTAAAAATCGGGAGCAAATCATGTCGAAACTTGGGGCCATAGAATGTAAAAACATAATAAGGTGGACGAATTAACTGCGCAGGCAGCTATTAACGAATATGATATAATTGGGATTACAGAGACATGGCTCCAGCGTGATCAAGGCTGGGAACTCAACAACCAGGGATATTCAACATTCAGGAAGGATAGACAGAAAGGAAAAGGAGGTGGGGTAGCGTTGCTGGTTAAAGAGGAAATTAACACAATAGTAAGGAAGGACATTAGCTTGGATGATGTGGAATCGGTATGGGTAGAGCTGCGGAATACCAAAGGGCAGAAAACGCTAGTGGGAGTTGTGTACAGACCACCAAACAGTAGTAGTGAGGTTGGGGATGGCATCAAACAAGAAATTAGGGATGCGTGCAATAAAGGTACAGCAGTTATCATGGGTGACTTTAATCTACATAGTGATTGGGCTAACCAAACTGGTAGCAATGCGGTGGAGGAGGATTTCCTGGCGTGTATTAGGGATGGTTTTCTAGACCAATATGTCGAGGAACCAACAAGAGGGCTGGCCATCCTAGACTGGGTGATGTGTAATGAGAATGGACAAATTAGCAATCTTGTGCGAGGCCCCTTGGGGAAGAGTGACCATAATATGGTAGAATTCTTTATTAAGATGGAGAGTGACACAGTTAATTCAGAGACACGGGTCCTGAACTTAAGGAACGGTAACTTTGATGGTATGAGACGTGAATTGGCTAGAATAGACTGGCAAATGATACTCAAAGGGTTGATGGTGGATAGGCAATGGCAAACATTTAAAGGATTACATGGATGAACTTCAACAATTGTACATCCCTGTCTGGAGTAAAAATAAAACGGGGAAGGTGGCTCAACCGTGGCTAACAAGGGAAATTAGGGATAGCGTTAAATCCAAGAAAGAGGCATATAAATTGGCCAGATAAAGCAGCAAACCTGAGGACTGGGAGAAATTTAGAATTCAGCAGAGGAGGACAAAGTGTTTAAATAGGAGGGGGAAAATAGAGTATGAGAGGAAGCTTGCCAGGAACATAAAAACTGACTGCAAAAGCCTCTATAGATATGTGAAGAGAAAAAGATTACTGAAGACAAACGTAGGTTCCTTGCAGTCAGAATCAGGTGAATTTATAATGGGGAGCAAAGAAATGGCAGACCAATTGAACAAATACTTTGGTTCTGTCTTCACGAAGGAAGACACAAATAACCTTCTGGAAATACTATGGGACCGAGGGTCTAGCGAGAAGGAGGAACTGCAGGAAATCCTTATTAGTCAGGAAATTGTGTTAGGGAAATTGATGGGATTGAAGGCCGATAAATCCCCGGGGCCTGATAGTCTGCATTCCAGATTACTTAAGGAAGTGGCCCTAGAAATAGTGGATGCATTGGTGATCATTTTTCAACAGTCTATCAACTCTCAATCAGTTCCTATGGACTGGAGGTTAGCTAATGTAACACCTCTTTTTAAAAAAGGAGGAAGAGAGAAAACGGGTAATTATAGACCGGTTAGCCTGACATCGGTCGTGGCGAAAATGTTGGAATCAATTATTAAAGATGAAATAGCAGCGCATTTGAAAAGCAGTGACAGGATGGGTCCAAGTCAGCATGGATTTATGAAAGGGGAATCATGCTTGACAAATCTTTTTGAATTTTTTGAGGATGTAACTAGTAGAGTGGACAAGGGAGAACCAGTGGATGTGGTGTATTTGGACTTTCCAAGGGCTTTTGACAAGGTCCCACATCAGAGATTAGTGTGCAAAATTAAAGCACATGGTATTGGGGATATTGTGTTGACGTGGATAGAGAACTGGTTGGCAGACAGGAAGCAGAGAGTTGGGATAAATAGGTCCTTTTCAGAATGGCAGGCAGTGACTAGTGGGGTGCCGCAGGGCTCAGTGCTGGGACCCCAGCTATTTACAACATACATTAATGATTTAGATGAGGGAATTGAGTATAATATCTCCAAGTTTGCAGATGACACTAAGCTGGATGGTGGTGTGAGCTGTGAGGAGGATACTAAAAGGCTGCAGGGTGACTTGGACAGGTTAGGTGAGTGGGCAAACGAGTGGCAGATGCAGTATAATGTGGATAAATATGAGGTCATCCACGTTGGTGGCAAAAACCCGAAGGCAGAATATTATCTGAATGGCGGCAGATTAGGAAAAGGAGAGGTGCAACAAGACCTGGGTGTCATGGTACATCAGTCATTGAAAGTTGGCATGCAGGTACAGCAGGCAGTGAAGAAGGCAAATAGTATGTTGGTCTTCATAGCTAGGGAATTTGAATATAGGAGCAGAGAGGTCTTATTGCAGTTGTACAGGGCCTTAGTGAGACGTCACCTGGAATATTGTGTTCAATTTTGGTCTCCTAATCAAAGGAAGGACGTTCTTGCTGTTGAGGGAGTGCAGCGAAGGTTCACCAGACTGATTCCCAGGATGGCAGTACTGACATATGAGGAGAGACTGGATCGACTGGGCCTGTATTCACTGGAGTTTAGAAGGATGAGAGGGGATCTCTTAGAAACATATAAAATTCTGACGGGACTGGACAGGTTAGATGCAGGAAGAATGTTCCCGATGTTGGGGAAGTCCAGGACCAGGGATCATAGTTTAAGGATAAGGGGTAAGCCATTTAGGACTGAGATGAGGAGAAACTTTTTCACGCAGAGAGTTGTTAACCTGTGGAATTCCCTACCGCAGAGAGTTGTTGATGCCAATTCATTGGATATATTCAAGAGGGAGTTAGATATGGCCCTTATGGCTAAAGGGATCAAGGGGTATGGAGAGAAAGCAGGAGAGGTGAATGATCAGCCATAATTTTATTGAATGGTGGTGCAGGCTCGAATGGCCGAATGGCTACTCCTGCACCTATTTTCTATGTTTCTATGAGAATTAAAAAAATAATCACTTCCCTGTTCTCTCCAAGCTTATCTCTGCCATGAAACTCTCATCCTGCTCCTTCAATACCCTCCCAACTCCTGATCATTCGAGCACCTTGATGGCTCCTAGACTTGCTGGCATGGTTAGTTACTCCTTTTGCTCAGGCACTGTCTGCCACCTTCCTTTCTTAACTGCTGCCATCAGCCCCTCCATAAAAAGCCATCCTTAACCTGTCTATTCTCTCAACTACTCCCCCATTTTTAACCTCCCTTTCCTCTCAAGTCTTATTGCCTCGCAGCTCCATGGCCATGTCTGCCACCATTCCTTACATAAGTTCCATCAACCTGATTTCCGCCCTGCTCACAACATCAAGTCAAAGTCAATGTTAGCAATGTGATTTTTGTAATATTATAGATAAAATCTGCAATCCTGTGCCTGTATGCCAAGAATGAGTTCAACATGCAGTCAAACACCTGAACGGTTTATTAATGGTTAAATGAACCAACACACTCTCGGCCAACGTCGAGATTACATAAAATGTAGTCGCGGAAGACACACACATTACAACCAGTTGAGCTCAACCCTTCAGATGTCTCCCTTCTTCATCTCCCAATCTCATATTACAATGGTATTGCTTTTAAGTTTAGAATTATCCAAGGCTATTTTATATGATGACAGTTACAGATTTTTTGACATTCTACAGATACTGCCTGTCAGCTACATTTGTTTAATTTTAAGATTATAACTACAGAACGAAAAATGAAAGCAATATAAATGACTATTTTGCATAAATTAGATTTCCTCACTATTTTTCAATCAATCTGTGTGCCTGCGATTGTGGCACATTGTCCATCCTTATTCTCCATAACCTCTCTGCAGCATTCAACATAGCTGACCACTCCAATCTCTGCTTCTACTTCCTCCATGGTCCAGTTCAGTGGGATAGATCTTGTGTGGCTCCATTCCCACCTGTTCCAATGCAGAAAGTGCATCTCCAGTAACTGCTTCTTCTGCCATGCATAGTTCCTCAAGGATGTGTCATTGTCCCCAAGCTCTTTGCCATTTATGTGCTGACACTTGGTGACCACATCCTTCGGCATGGGGTCACCCTCGATATATATGCTCAAGGCACGCAGCTGTCCCTCTCTACCAGTTCACTCAACACCTTTACTGTCACACTGCCTATCTGACATTAAGTTGATGATGAGCCAGAATTTGACCCCACTGCACGCTAAGAAACTGAAGCCATCAATTATGTCCCCTGCCAAAATATTTATCATCTTCTCAGTTGCTCACCCAGGTTGAACTAAACTGGATACAGTCTTGTTATTTTATTTGAAGTAGAGCTGAGTTTCAATTTTGCATTCAATCCATCACCAAGATTGCAACATCGCCCACCTCTTTCCCAACTTCACCCTCACCACCCTTATCAATGTCTTTATCACCTTTTTACCAGTGCCTCTTTGTTTTCCTCTTAACGTTATCTTCCATAATCCCAACTCACTCAAAATTCTGTGCCCATATCCTGTCCTGCTTATTGCTCCACTTGCCCATCACCTCCGTCCACGCTGAGTGGCCCTCGCTCACCATCCCCCAATGCACTGAATTCAAAATATTTGTTCTCATCTAAAATTTCCTTCATTGATTCACCCTCCTTACCTCTGCAGTCATGCCCACTGACTGTAGCCTTTTACTCCTCCGCTTCAATGTTGGTTGCAGACCCTTTAGCCATCTTGGTCCTAGCCCTACCCCCTGAAACAACCTTCCTAAACCCCTCCAGCTCTCTACCACCTTCTGCTTTTAAAAGTCTTCTCAAAACCCATCTCTTCGACTAAGCTTTCAGTTACTTCTCCTAACTATATATATATATATATATATGTATGTTTCTTTCTTTGTGAGCGCTTTCACCGTTTTTCTATATTAATAGCAGTGTAAGGCTGTTTCCACAGTTATGTTGTGCAGTATACACTGCATGACTGCTGATCTCCAGAGCATATTGTAAGACAGTCCAAACAATGGACTCTATTGTTTAGACATGCCATGCATCTGCTCAATAAGGTTTATGCTTCCATTATGAAGTATTTGCAATGGGGTAGGGGATGCGTAGCATGCCATATGCCGTGTTTTGAGTGGGTAGCTCATACCTCCAAAGAATTAACAATTGAAGCCATTTTCACTCCAGAATTCGAGGGGAACCCATGATTTCTTTGAGATTTGGACTCTGTGGGCAGTCCCTGGAAATCATGTATTAACATGTTGAATTGGTGGTGGTCACAGACAATTTAAATATTCATAGAGTGATGTCCTTTTTTGTTGTTGAATGACATGGAATGCTGGCCTGCTGTTTGAATGGCCAAAATGGATGCCGTCCATAGATATACTACATTTCTCAAAAAATCCAGTGGATCCCACTATTGAATTTAATGTAGTCACTTACATGTAAAATGGTGCGCCTGTGACCTTGGTTATGCACTGGTGGACTGCAATTGGCTGATCCGTGCCAAGTCACCTGCTATTGCCCAGAAATAGTCCCTGGCAAAAAGTTCAGTACTGTTGTCACTTTTACAGCTATTGTCAGCATTGTGTCAACGACATTTCATGGTCGCAGATCTCGTTCCAAGACATAGAAACATAGAAAATGGGTGCAGGAGTTGGCCGTTCGGCCCTTCGAGCCTGCACCACCATTAAATAAGATCATGGCTGATCATTCCCTCAGTACCCTTTTCCTGCTTTCTCTCCATACCCCTTGATCCCTTTAGCCGTAAGGGTCGTATCTAACTCCCTCTTGAATATGTCCAATGAGCTGGCATCAACAACTCACTGCGGCAGGGAATTCCACAGGTTAACAAATCTCTGAGTGAAGAAGTTTCTCCTCATCTCAGTCCTAAATGGCCTACCCCTTATCCTAAGACTGTGTACCCTGGTTCTGGACTTCCCCAACATCGGGAACATTCTTCCCACATCTAACCTGTCCAGTCCCGTCAGAATCTTATATGTTTCTATGAGATCCCTTCTCATCCTTCTAAACTCCAGTGTATAAAGGCCCAATTGATCATTCTCTCCTCATATGTTAGTCCAGCCATCCTGGGAATCAGTCTGGTGAACCTTCGCTGCACTCACTCAATAGCAAGAACGTCCTTCCTTAGATAAGGAGACCAAAACTGAACACAATATTCCAGGTTCAACTACAGTAAGACCTCCCTGCTCCGATACTCAAATCCTCTAGTTATGAAGGCCAACATACCATTTGTCTTCTTCACCGTCTGCTGTACATGCATGCCACCTTTCAATGACTGATGAACCATGACACCCAGGTCTCGTTGCACCTCCCCTATTCCTAATCTGCCGCCATTCAGATAACAATCTGCCTTCGTGTTTTTTCCCCCAAAGTGGATAACCTCACATTTATCCATATTATACTGCATCTGCCATGCATTTGCCCACTCACCTAACCTGTCCAAGTCACCCTGCAGCCTCTTGGCATCCTCCTCACAGCTCACACCACCACGCAGTTTCGTGTCATCTGCAAACTTGGAGATGCTACACTCAATTCCTTCATCTAAATCATTAATGTATACAGTAAAGAGCTGGGGCCCCAGCACTGAGCCCTGCTGCACTCCACTAGTCACTGCCTGTCATTCTGAAAAAGACCCGTTTATCCCGACTCTCTGCTTCCTGTCTGCCAACGTTACCCCCAATACCATGTGCTTTGATTTTGCACACCAATCTCTTGTGTAGGACCTTGTCAAAAGCCTTTTGAAAGTACAAATACACCACATCCACTGGTTCTCCCATGTCCACTCTACTAGTTACATCCTCAAAAAATTACAGAAGATTTGTCAAGCATGATTTCCCCTTCATAAATCCATGCTGACTTGGACCGATCCTGTCACCACTTTCCAAATGTGCTGCTATTTCATCCTTAATAATTGATTCCAACATTTTCCCCACTACTGATGTTAGGCTAACTGGTCTATAATTACCCATTTTCTGTCTCCCTCCCTTTTTAAAAAGTGGTGTTACATTAGCTACCCTCCAGTCCATAGGAACTGATCCAGAGTCAATAGACTGTTGGAAAATGTTCACCAATGCATCCACTATTTTCTAGGACCACTTCCTTAAGTACACGAGGATGCAGACTATCAGGCCCCGGGGATTTATTGGCTTCAATCCCATCAATTCCCCTAACATAATTTCCCGCCTAATAAGGATATCCTTCAGTTCCTCCTTCTCACTAGACCCTCGTTCTCCTAGTACTTCCGGAAGGTTATTTCTGTCTTTCTTCGTGAAGACAGAACCAAAGTATTTGTTCAGTTGGTCCGCCATTTCGTTGTTCCCCATTATAAATTAACCTGAATCCGACTACAAGGGACCTATGTTTGTCTTCAATAATATTTTTCTCTTCACTTATCTTTCGAAGCTTTTGCAGTCAGTTTTTGTGTTCCCGGTCATCTCTCTCATACTCTATTTCCCCCCTTTTAATTAAACCCTTTGTCCTTCTCCGCTGAATTCTAAATTTCTCCCAGTCCTCAGGTTTTCTGCTTTTTCTGGCCAATTTATATGCCTCTTCCTTGGATTTAACACTATTCTTAATTTCCCTTGTTAGCCACGGTTGAGCCACCTTCCCCATTTTATTTTTACCCCAGGCAGGGATGTACAATTGCTGAAGTTCATACATGCTGTCATGTATCTTACATTATTATATATAACTGTATCCTAACATGCTATACATAATTGCAATAAGATATGACCTGTAACCACCAGCATACCTTACCACCAGGGGTGCACTTGCAAGAGACAGGTATATAAGGGCAGGTCTCAGGCAAGTGCAGCATTCCAGAGCTGTGAAATAAAGGTGCAGGTCCAGAATGACCTTGACTTCACTACATGCCTCGTGTGAATCTGTACTGACGAGACAGGCCTTTACAGTGGCGACGGGTTAAGGGATTACAGAATCCACAGAATGGCGAACAACGGATCAGATGAAAAGTACAATGCGGGAGACAATTGGGAGGACTTTATAGAAAGGCTCCAGCAAAGCTTTGTAACTAAAGACTGGTTCGGCGACGTTAAGGCAGACAAAAGAAGAGCCCATCTCTTGACCAGTTGTGGCTCGAAAACATACGCTTTAATGAAGGATCTGTTGGCACCCGAGAAACCAGCAAGCAAGTCGTTTGAAGAGTTGAGCACACTGGTAAGAGACCACCTGAAGCCAGCGAGCAGCCTACACATGGCCAGACACAGGTTCTACAACGACAGATGCTGTGTGGGCCAGAGCATACCCGACTTCGTGGCAGAACTTCGGAGGTTGGCTAGTTTATGTGAGTTCTCCGATGAACTGAGGAGAGAAATGCTGAGAGACTTTTTCATTGAAGGAATAGGCCACGCAGGCATATTCCGGAAGCTCATAGAGACCAAGAACCTGACATTAGAGGCAGCAGCACTGGTTGCACAGACATTCTTGGTAGGGGAAGAAGAAACGAGGTTGATTTACAATGCAGGTACGACAACTAGCGAAATATTGGAACAAGAAGTTCACAGCACTAAACAAGCTGCTATCCCCACACACAGACAAAACCGGGAGAACAGGTTCTTGACAGCAGGCAGAAGCCATCAAGGGCCACAGGAACGGCCGTTCACACCTCATCAACCCACAATGCGAGCAATCAACTACAAACTGAGAGAAGCTCAAGAGAGATCAGCCAGACGCAGCTCATTCTTTGGAAACTCTTTGAACAATGGAACAGGTCTGTGCTGGAGGTGTGGGGGTGGGCACTCGTCAAGGGGATGTCGATTTCAACAGGCTGTTGGCAGAAATTGTGAATATACAGGGTATTTGGCCTGCATGTGCAAAAAAACGGCAGCTCGGCTGGTATACGAATCGGATGGGTCGGAAAGCGGACCAGAAGATGGTGGGGACAGTACCCGGGACACCGGTGTACAGCGGGTCAACACGATCAATGGCCGCTGCTCCTACAACAGGATGCCCCCTATAATGATGAGGGTCCTACTCAACGGGATATCTGTCAACATGGAGCTGGATACGGGAGCGAGTCAATCTCTCATGGGCACTCAAAAATTTGAACAACTGTGACCGCATAAAAGAAACAGACCAAAACTCACAAGGGTCGACACCACACTAAGGACCTATACCAAAGAAATCGTACCAGTCCTCGGCAGCGCCATGCTCTCTGTCACACACAAAGGGATAGTGAACCGACTTCCCCTGTGGATTGTCCCTGGAGACCCCCCGCACTGCTGGGGAGAAGCTGGCTGGCAAAACTAAACTGGAAATGGGAAGATGTCCATGTCATGTCATTAGAGGAGCAGACCACCTGCTCAACAGTTATAAAGTGATTTGAACATCTCTTTCAGCCAGGTGTAGGCACTTTCAAAGGGGCCAAAGTCAAAATCTACATCACACAGGATGCTAGACCGGTCCATTACAAGGCCAGAGCTGTGCCCTGTGTGACGAGGGAAAAGATTGAACACGAACTAGACAGGCTTCTGCGGGAAGGCATTATATCACCTGTGGAATTTAGCGACTGAGCAAGTCCCATCGTCCCAGTCATGAAGCCTGATGGATCCGTACGAATCTGTGGGGACTACAAATCTACCATAAACAGAGTCTCCCTACAGGACCAGTACCTGCTGTCCAGAGCGGAGGACTTATTTGCCACATTGGCTGGAGGTAAACATTTCTCAAAATTAGACCTCACATCTGCGTATATGACACAAGAATTGACCGAGGAATCCAAGCTACTCACCACCATCAACACACATCGAGGCCTTTCCATGTACAATCGATGCCCATTCGGCATCCGGTCGGCAGGTGCCATATTCCAACGCAACATGGAGAGTCTGCTCAAGTCCATCCCGGGGAGGGTTGTATTTCAAGACAACATACTTATCACGGGCAGGGACACCGACTCCCATCTCCGTAATTTGGAGGAAGTACTAAAGCGGTTGGATCAGGTAGGCCTACGAGTCAAGAAATCCAAGTGCTTGTTTCTCGCACTCGAGGTTGAATTTTTGGGCAGAAGGATTGCCGCTGATGGAATCCGCCCAACAGAGGCCAAAACAGAAGCAATTCGCCTGGCACCCAGGCCCCGGAATGTCTCAGAACTGTGCGCCTTTCTCGGGCTACTCAATTACTTTGGGAGCTTTATGCAGAACTTAAGCACGCTGCTGGAGCCTCTCCATGTGCTACTCAGAAAGGGGTGCGATTGATTTTGGGGGGACGCCCAGGAACGCGCCTTCAATAAGGCACGCAACCTTTTGTGTTCCAACAGTGTTTTGACATTCTTTGATTCTGGTAAAAAGCTAGTTCTCACATGCGATGCGTCAGCGTATGGGGTCGGGTGCGTTTTGCAACATGTCAATAGTGCGGGCAAATTACAACCCATAGCTTATGCCTCCAGGTCACTTTCGCGGGCGGAGCGCGTAACGGAATGGTAGAGAAGGAGGCGCTCGCGTGCGTGTACGTGTCAAAAAGATGCACCAATACCTTTTCAGGGCCAAGTTCGCGTTAGAAACCAACCACAAGCCCCTCACGTCCCTCCTATCCGAGAGCAAGGCAATAAACGCCAACGCCTCGCCGCAAATTCAACGGTGGGCACCGACGACTATACCATCAGGCACAGAAAACTGTGCCGACGCGCCCAGCAGGCTACCCCTGGCGACCACGGAAGGGTCTGACGAACAGGACTGTGAGATAGTCATGGCAATCGATGCCTTTGAGTCCACAGGTTCGCCCATGACGGCTCGCAAAATCAGAGCCTGGACGGCCAGCGACCCCACGTTATCCTTAGTAAAAAGATGTGTCCTAACTGGTGACTGGGCAGAGGCTCGCGATGCCTGCCCCGAGGAATTAAAACCCTTTCACAGGCGCATGCATGAGCTATCACTACAAGCAGACTGCCTGATGTGGGGCAGCCAATTAGTCTTGCCTCTGCGAGGCAGAGAGGCATTTGTCCGGGAGCTCCACCGCGAGCACCCGGGGATCGTTCTCATGAAGGCCATAGCCAGATCCCACGTCTGGTGGCCTGGTATTGACGCGGACCTGGAGCTCTGCATCCGAAGGTGCACCATTTGTGCCCAACTCGGCAATGCCCCCAGGGAGGCTCCACTGAGCCCCTGGCCCTGGCCTACCAAACCGTGGTCGCGGGTGCACGTAGACTATCCGGGCCCATTCATGGGCAAAATGTTTCTCGTAGTTGTAGATGCATTTTCAAAGTGGATCGAATGCACCATTTTAAACTCGAGCACAACCTCCACCACTGTGGAGAGCCTCGCAACCATGTTTGCAACGTACGGAATCCCTGACATATTGGTCAGTGACAATGGTCCGTGCTTCACCCAGACTTTATAATTGGCATAAATCACATCAAGACGGCACCGTTCAAGCCGGCCTCCAACGGCCAGGCGGAGAGAGCAGTACAAATCATTAAACAAGGCATGCTTAAAATCCAAGGTCCCACGCTGCAGGGTCGCCTGTCGCGACTGCTGCTGGCATACAGATCTTGTCCGCACTCATTGACTGGGATCCCCCCCGCGCAACTGTTGATGAAAAGGACTTTAAAAACAAGGCTCTCGTTAATCCTCCCAGACATGCACGAAACCATTGAGGCAAAGCACCGTAAGCTGACTGAGTACCATGACAGAAATTCGAGGGGGAGATGGAATGAGATAGGGGACAAAGTGTTTGTACTAAACTGTGGCAGGGGTTCCAAATGGCTTGCAGGGACAATAACGGGCAAGGAAGGAAACAGGCCACTGGTAGTACAAATGGACAATGGCAAAACCTGCCGGAGGCATGAAGACCAAGTCAAAAGCAGATTTACCATCAACACTGCGGAACCAGAGGCAGACTACAATGTGGAACTCGCACCACACCTGGTGGCCAGACACAGGGAACAACCTGAGGAAAGGGCAATCCCAACAGGCAGCCCAGGCGAGTCAACAACAATCACACCAATCGAAACAGACAGCCCAGGCGAGATACCAGCAACCATACCCAAAGAAAAACAGACACCAAGGCAAACAACTGAACCACAACTCGGACGCTCTACGCGAGAGCGTAGACCACCTGAGAGACTGAACCTACAAAGACAATAAGACCTTGGGGGAGGGTGATGTCTTGTATCTTACATTATTATATATAACTGTATTGTAACATGCTATACATGACTGTCATAAGATATGACCTGTAACCACCAGCATACCTTACCACCAGGGGTGCACTTGCAAGAGACAGGTATATAAGGACAGGTCTCAGGCAAGTGCAGCATTCCAGAGCTGTGAAATAAAGGTGCAGGTCCAGAGTGACCTTGACTTCACTACATGCCTCGTGTGAATCTGTACTGAGGGGACAGGACTTTACACATGCGATCTTTAAATGTTTGCCATTGCCTATCCACCGCCGACCCTTTAACTATCATTTGCCAGTCTATTCTAGCCAATTCACGCCTCAATCCATCGAAGTTACCTTTCCTTAAGTTCAGGACCCTAGTTTCTGAATTAACTGTGTCACTCTCCACTTTAATAAAGGATTCTACCATATTAGGTCACTCTTCCCCCAAGGGGCCTCGCACAACAAGATTGCTAATTAGTCCTTTCTCATTACACATCACCCAGTCCAGGATGGCCAGCTCTTTCGTTGGTTCCTCGACGTATTGGTCTAGAAAACCATCCCTAATACACGCCAGGAAATCCTCCTCCACCGCATTGCTACCAGTTTGGTTAGCCCAATCAATATGTAGATTAAAGTCACCCATGATAACTGCTGTACCTTTATTGCTCGCATCCCTAATTTCTTGTTTGATGCTGTCCCCAACCTCACTACTACTGTTTGGTGGTCTGTACACAACTCCCACTAGCGTTTTCTGCCCTTTGGTATTCCGTAGCTCCACCCACATTGATTCCACATCATCCAAGCTAATGTCCTTTCTTACTATTGCATTAATTTCCTCTTTAACCAGCAATGTCACCCCGCCTCCTTTTCCTTTCTGTCTATCCTTCCTAAATGTTGAATATCCCTGGATGTTGAGTTCCCAGCCTTGGTCACCCTGGAGCCATGTCTCCGTGATGCCAATTACATCATAACCGTTAACTGCTATCTGCGCAGTTAATTTGTCCACCTTATTCCTCGAATACTCCTCGCATTGAGGCACAGGGCCTTCAGGCTTCTCTTTCTAACACGCTTTGCCCCCTAGGACATTGGTTCCGGTCCTGCCCAGGTGCAGACCGTCCGGTTTGTAGTAGTCCCACCTCCCCCAGAACCGGTTCCAATGTCCCAGGAATTTGAATCCCTCCCTTCTGCACCACTGCTCAAGCCACGTATTCATCTGAGCTTTCCTACTCTGACTAGCACGTGGCACTGGTAGCAATCCTGAGATTACTTCTTTTGAGGTCCTACTTTTTAATTTAGCTCCTCGCTCCCTAAATTCGTCTCGTAGGACCTCATCCCGTTTTTTACGTATATCATTCGTACCTTTATGCACCACGACAACTGGCTGTTCACCCTCCCTTTTCAAAATGTCCTGCATCCGCTCCGAGACATCCTTGACCCTTGCACCAGGGAGGCAACATACCATCCTGGAGTGTCGGTTGCGAAACGTCTATCTATTCCCCTTACAATAGAATCCCCTACCATTAAAGCTCTCCCACTCTTTTTCCTGCCCTCCTGTGCAGTAGAGCCATCCACGGTGCCATGAACTTGGCTGCTGCTGCTCTCCCCTGATGAATCATCCCCCTCAACAGTTCCCAAAGAGGTGTATCTGTTTTGCAGGGGGATGACCGCAGGGGGCCCCTGCATTACCTTCCTTGCACTGCTCTTCCTGTTGGTCACCCATTCCCTATCTGGCTGTGTACCCTTTATCTGCGGTAAGACCAACTCACTAAACGTGCTATTCACGTCCTTCTCAGCATCGTGGATGCTCCAGAGTGAATCCACCCGCAGCTCCAGTGCCACAATCCAGTCTGTCAGGAGCTGCAGGCGGATGCACTTCCCACACCCAGTGTCCCCGACTTCCCACATATTACAGGAGGAACATAACATGTGTCCGAGCTCTCCTGCCATGACTTAACCCTTAGATTAACTTAATTTGGCAACAACAATGCTAAAAGTTTACTTACTGATAAAGAAAAGAAAAACTACTCACCAATCACCAGCCAATCACTTACCCTCTTGGCTGTGACGTCACCTTTCGATTTCTTTCTACTGCTTTGCCTTCCTGCTGCAGCTGCACCGGTAGGCCTTTTATAGGCCTCACCAACGCTGCTCCCCGACTGCTTCCTTGACGCTGCTGCCGCTGGGTCTTTTATAGGCTTTACCAACGCTGCTGCCCTACTGCCTCCTCGACATGGCTTAATTCAAAAGTACTTACCTTAATGAAGCATAGTCTCCTCAAAAATTACTCCTCAGTGAGTTTGTGGTAGCTTTGTCATCTGTAGTAGTTGTGAGCCCTTGGAGTTCTGGCTGTCCACTGATGCTGCCCCTCCTTGTCTAACATGTCTCATATAATGTGACTTGTTGCACCCATGTGTGGACTGAAACAGTTGAAGCACTCTATTTCGTGTCTGCTGCTTTTGGTCCATACTGGGCATATGCTAATTCTCCCTTCTCCGTTAATTTCATTTTCACAGAAAGTGTTATCAATGCAATGCAGGCTGAAACGGAAATGTGAGCAAATTTGCAAGTTGTTCCTTTATCTGGTGCTTAACAAGCCAACAATCCATTTGTCCCCTGAGGAATCCATTAATGCTCCATTTGTGCTAATGCACCAAATTGCTGCACGTGACACTAGTTGGAACATGCACAAGTTCGATTGAACAGGGGAATTTTACCCTCCAAGTTTCTGAACTCTTCCTATCATCTCATCATTGTTTTAAAAAACGCCCTTGAAAGTTTACTGCAAAAGCAATCTGCTTTCTCTCTCTGTTTTGTTTATTCTAATTTTATCCAAATTTTTAATTTGAAGTTGAATAATCAGATAAAACACAATTAAAAATTCATTTAGAGCTTGACAAAAATTCCCACGATCCTATCAAAACATGCATTTGTCTCGGAAGATTCACTCAAATCACAAGTTGTATACAAGCACTCGTGAACAACCAATTAACTTCTTCATATAACAAGATTCCCTGCAGTTATAACTGTAACCAATAGCAATTTAACCCAGCGGTGTCTGAATTTTATTTTCAACTGACATGAGCAAAGTTGATATATTTGTGACAGTACACCATTCCATATAGTTCCATTTCTCTCTCTACATAAGTATTTGTTTGTGTCAATAGTGCACCTCTGGAAAATTGGAACGCTAACCCTTAGATAATGTTGTAAAAACGGCAGTAATGCAACAATGTTGAATTGTCAATTTATTTTACAAACGCTTCCTCCTTTAAAAATCCATCTTTTACTTTACACGTTCAGTTATTCACTAGCTTTGTCAACGTCATTTAATTTGTTGGTGCGTTTTTATGGATCCTTAAGATGCTTCCCAAACTTCAAAGGGAAGTGAAATCATTTGACCTCATTCATTTAACCTCTGCAGAACTAGAGGCATTGCAGCTCCAATGAGGGACCTCGGGAGGGGGAGATGCATGAGATCGGAAGGGTTGGTGGGAGAGGTCGGAAGTGGGGGGATGGGGTGCGGGTGTGGGTCGGGGGGAGTGAGCAGAAGGGTTGGGAGAGAGGTCGGGGTTGGGGGGAATAGGAAAGGTCAGGGAGTGTACAATGACTGGGTTGGTTGGAGCAGGTAAACTGGATCCAGCAGATAAGTGGAAAGGCACTTAACTCCTGAATCCTGCAGTCCTCGACTTCCATTAGCTGTCGGGTTTCCCAAGAAAACTTGTCCGGCCAGGGTTACGTTTAAATTGGTGGTTAAATAGGGGACACACAGCTTCATTATAATTTTTTTAAATGGGGTTGAGATTCAAATTTTTAACACTTTTACATCCTATCCGACCTAAACCCATCTGTTTTTGAGGATTAAATTCTTCCCCACCCCCACCAATATCTCCACACCAAAAAACATTACTACCTGCCAGCCTTCAGTATCTGCTATTTTTGGTCACTTTTATTTCCTTTTCTCTCCTCTTGAAGGCTGAGTTATGGTACAATGAGTGTCAGGTGCCCTCAGTACTTGTCCAAGGGGCAATTCTTCATTTGTGACCCAAGACAATGAGCACAGACAGTTGATTCAACCACTGGGATATCACAGCCAAGCTCAGTCTTGTTTTTATTTGATGTCTGCATATTTGCATTTCCAGCGGAAATAATAGCAATCAGAGCAGGAACTCTGGCCGATTTTCCTCTCACAAACCTCAGGGCAGTGAGGCCAGTTGTAACTTCCTTACAGCTGTCCCAGCAGAAATCACCTAACTTAGCACACATCAGTGAGCAAAACTGGAACCCTCCTTATTTGTATTGTTCAGCTGCTTACTGCTAGCTCAGCCATTGCCAGAGGAATATAGAATTAGCAGATGATGGTTTTGATCCATTGGCCACTTTTGCTGCACCACTATGCTACTATTAATTCTATATAACTTAGCAACTTTCTCTCATTGCTAAAATAATATTCTTAGCTGAACAAACTGGAATCAGCTTGGTGCACAATACATTGCTTTTTTCAATCACACAAGCAGCTACCAGTATCATAGCAGGAATTTTCAGCAACTTATATCTTTGTATACATCACTAACTGAACACGCTACCTGGTAATGTGCAACGTTGCATGGTATGAAGAAATAAGATTGAGCAATTCCTGGAAGATCTTGCGTTCAATTCTGAGAGAATATATATCCTTTTCTTCAGTATGCAAGTCCTATTCTCATATAAATGTAATATTGGTGTCACACGGGATATTGCAAACAATTACTGATGCTGGGATGGAGTCGATGATGTTATCAAGTCGTACCCGATGCACATCACCATGTGTTTGCTTGAATGTAGTTGAAATAAGCAGACAGTAGACATTCAATAATATTTTGATATTAGATTCAGAGTTCAGATGAATCATTGAAAAAGTGATTAAAGACTTTCTTGAAAGTATTGAAGGCTCGGTGGATGCAGACACAGTAATGTTGGAGGAATTGAAGATAATGATTAAGAGTCGGGTGATTTGAAAAATGTCCAAGCTTGAGATGTTTTTTCAAAAACCACATGCAAATGAAATCATGTTAAGTATACTTGTATGAGTGTAAGCGTAAACATTTAAATACAGAACAATCGGTTTGTTCTTGGGGCTAGGTAAATGGATATGAGTGAGGTGACTGAACAGATACAACAACAATTTGGATTTATATAATGTCTTTTAATATAGTAAAACATCCCAAATCGCTCCATAGGAGAATAATCAGACAAAAATTGACACTGAACCAAAGGAGGAAACATTGGGGCAAATGACCAAAAGCCTGGTCAAAGAGGTAGGTTTTAAGGAGGGTTTTAAAGGAGGAGAGAGAGGCGGAGCAGTTTAGGGATGGAATTACATTGCTTAGAGCTTAGACAGCTGAAGGCATGGTCGCAAATGGTGGGATAAAGGAAAGTGGGGGATGGACAAGAGGCCACAGTTGGAGGAACTCTGGTTTCTTCAAGGGTTGTGAACCTCAAGAAGGTTACAGAGATAGGGAGGGCGACGCTATGGAGGGATTTGAGCACAAGGATGAGAATTTTAAAATGGAGACATTTGGGGATTGGAGCCAATGAAGGTCAGCGAGGCGCAGTGCTTGGAGCGAGTTTGCCATGAAACTTTATATTTGTCCTTCTGATGGAACAGGGTGTTAATTATGACGAGGCTGTGTTCTAAGCATTTTGTCAGGAGGAGGGTGCCATTGGAGTTGGCTTTCCCTACCCCCTCTCTGCTGATCATACCTCCTCAGGGGTCAGTGTCCTTTCCGACTCTGGTGTTGAAGTCGCCAAGGAGGATCAGCTTGTCGCTTGTTGGGACTCGGGACAGGGATTGTTCAAGGCTGGAGTAGAATTCCTCTTTGGTCTTGTCTGTGGCTTCCAGTATTGGGCGTATGCGCTGAAGACCGTAGCACACTGGTTCCGGGCTAGGGTGAGCTGAAGAGTCATGCATTCGTTTATCCTGCAGAGGGAATCTCTGAGACGGCCCATTAGGCGAAGCTAACCCCATGGAGGCGGCATTCTGCTTCTGGTTTGCCTTTCTGGAAGAAGGTGTAGCCACCACCTTGTTCTTTGAGCTGGCCTTCCCCTGCCCGCCAGGTCTCGCTTATGGCAGCGATGTCAATGTTGAAGTGTCCGAGTTCCCGGGCAACGATAGCAGTGCGATGTTCCAGTTTGTTGCAGTTAGGGTTGTCATGGTTTACAGAGCAGTAGTGATACCCGCCCTCCAATATGGCTCAAAGTTATGGACTATGTACAGCAATCACCTCAAAACACTGGAGAAGTACCACCAATGCTGCCTCCGCAAGATCCTGCAAATCCATTGGCAGGATAGGCGCACCAACGTCCGTGTCCTCGCTCTGGCTAATATCCCCAGCATCGAAGCACTGACCACACTTGATCAGCTCCGCTGGACGGGCCACATCGCCTGCATGCCTGACACGAGACTCCCAAAACAAGTGCTCTACTCGGAGCTCCAATACGGCAAGTGAGCCCAAGGTGGGCAGATGAAACAATTCAGGGACACTCAAAGCCTCGTTGAAAAAATGTAACATCCCCACCGACACCTGGGAATTCCTGGCCCAAGACCGCCCAAAGTGGAGGAAAAGCATCCGGGAAGGCGCTGAACACCTCGAGTCACTTGACCAAGAGCAAGCTGAAGCCAAGCGTCGACAGCGGAAGGAGCGCATGGCAACCCCACCCACCTGTACCTTCAACCACTGTTTGCTCCACCTGTGACAGAGACTGTAGGTCCCGCATTGGACTCTTCAGTCACCTGAGAACTCCTTTCTAGTGTGGAAGCAAGTCATCCTCGACTCCGAGGGATTGCCTATGATGATGCCTATGATGTGGATATGCAGAATTTTGGATGAGCTTAAGTTTATGGAGGGTGGCAGATTGGAGGCTGCCCAGGAGAGCATTGGAATAGTTGAGCCAGGAGATAACAGAAGCATAGATGAGGGTTTCAGTGGAAGATAGGCAGGGGCAGAGACATGTGATGAAAGTAGACTGTCTTGGTGATGGAGAGGATGTGGGGTTTGAAACTTGTAATATCAATTGAAAAGAATAGATAATGCAGTATTTATCCCTGTGATTTGGATACAGAATGGTAGTGTAACATAGATTTGGCAGAAATTGCCAAATCCTTACTGTCCTTTTATGAAAATTTTACTTTTGAAAAGTTATGGGGAATAGGTAAATATTCCCAACTCTTTTGTTAAGGCAGATTTAAGTTAATCGACATTGGCATAAATACTGATTGGTTAAAATTTAAAATTGTAAGGAGGACTTTCTGGTCCATGAAGCCCACTTGAGTTCTATGCAGAGGTGTTGGTTCAAGTAGCAAGAGGTGTCTCTTTAACTTGATTCAATACACCAAAACATGAGCATGACCATGCACTTGCACACTCACTGGATGTAGAGAAGACATTTGATGAAGTAGAATGCAAGTCTTTATTGTAAATTATTTGAGATTGGCCTTGAGATTTGAAAATAGTTTGCTGCCACAATGACTAACACCAAATAACATTTTCTCTAACTCTGTCCAATTGGGGAGCCACATCAGAGCTGTCTTGTGTAGGCAGTAGAAGTCCAGGGATTAACAAGAATCTTTGGAATAATGGAGAATAGATTAGTGGATGAAGAATCATTTAGTTGAATGGATTTCTCTCACTATATCATTTCATCCTTCAGTAGTGACTCTGAAACCATTCGTTATTTGTTTCTGTAATATATTAAAAATAATAATAAGGCATTTGGACCATTTAGGGAAAGGGTCTGCAGGCAAAATGTGATGAGCAAAAGGATTCCAATGAAAAAGATGGTGAGTATTTTTGCTTCCTGACATTGAAGCTCTTGATTTTGTTGTAAGCTTTGTGGAAAATGCAGCTTTCAATTTTTAGTTGATTTCATCAAACAATTGGAGATATCTCTGCCTTGAATAGATTTTCAATCTACGTCATATGTTTTTATTTCTTTTAATAAAGTATCTCCATTGGGTGCATCTTCATGTTTTTCTCCTTCTAGTCATCTACATCAGACTTGACTCCACCCAAAAGTGAGAGAAGTAATTTATTTAGTAATGCCACCATGATGATTTTCCCTGTGGGCTTGAGCATTGTTTTCTATGCTGCATTTATAATTACAAATCATGTTTTCTATGCTTTCCCAATGTGTACCAATTTCTGGCTTCAAAATCTGCATCAATTTGTGTGACAGATGGGCACAACCAAGGCCTCTACTGCATTTTAGTGCATTTTGCATCATGTAAATTCTGCCAAATTCTTTTGGAGATCCAAGAAATTGATGTTCCAGCAGCTTCAACAATTCAGTAAGCCTAAAGCACAATAAATTGTGTGGTCAAGACCAGATAGTGCGCAGAGCTGGCTTTCAACTATCCCTGTCCGCACACCCATTGTAGAAGACTGGTGAAGACATAAGAACATAAGAAATAGGAGCAGGAGGAGGCCATTTGGCCCCTTGAACCTGCTCCGCCATTCAATAAGATCATGGCTGATCTGATCCTGGCCTCAACTCCACTTCCTCACCCGCTCCCCTTAACCCTTGACTCCCTTATCATACAAAAATTTTTCTATCTCCACCTTAAATATATTCAAAGACCCAGCTTCCACTGTACAGGGTGTTGGTAAGACCCCACCTGGAGTACTGCATACAATTTTGGTCTCCTTATTTAAGGAAGGATATACTTGCATTGGAGGCAGTTCAGAGAAGGTTCACGAGGTTGATTCCTGAGATGAAAGGGTTGTCATATGAAGAAAGGTTGAGCAGGTTGGGCCTATACTCCTTGGAGTTTAAAAGAATGATCCCTCCCCCCCACTATTTAGTTTGAAGCACTATCTACAGCCTTAGTTATTCGATTCGCCAGTACACTGGTCCCAGCCTGATTCAAATGAAGTCCATCTCGATGGAACAGCTCCCTGCTATCCCAGTACTGGTACCAGTGTCCCATGAATTGAAACCCATTTCTCCCACACCAATCTTTGAGCGACACGTTCATCTCTCTGATCCTATTTACCCCAGGTAAATTTGCTTGTGGCTCGGGGAGTAATTCGGAGATTATTACCCTTGTGTTTCTGCTTTTTAATTTAGTCCCTAGCTGCTCAAACTTCCTCAGCAGAACCTCTTTCCTTGTTCTACCTATGTCGTTGGAACTTGACAACTGGATCTTTCCCCTCCCATTCCAAATTCTTCTCCAGCCTAGAGGAGATGTCCTTAACCCTGGCACGGGCAGGCAACACAGACTTCGGGACTCTTACTCTCGGCTGCAGAGAACAGTATCTATCCCCCTAACTATACTGTCCCCTACCACTATAACATTTCTTTTTACTCCCGCCATTTGAATGGCCCCCGTACCACGGTGCTCTGGTCAGTTTGCTCATCTTCCGTGCAGTCCCTGCTCTCGTCCACACAGCGATTAAGAGCCTCGAACCTGTTGGACAAGAGCAAGGGCTGAGGCTCCTCCACCACCAAAAGAGTGGGAGAGCGATAGTGATAGGGGATTCAAATGTAAGGGGAATAGATAGATGTTTCTGCGGCAGCAACCGAGATTCCAGGATGGTATGTTGCCTCCCTGGTGCAAGGGTCAAGGATGTCTCGGAGCGGGTGCAGGACATTTTGAAGGGGGAGGGTAAACACCCAGTTCTCGTGGTGCATATAGGTACCAATGATATAGGTTAAAAAAAAATGGGATGAGGTCCTACAAGACACATTTAGGGAGCTAGGAGCTAAATTAAAAAGTAGGACCTCAAAAGAAGTAATCTCAGGATTGCTACCAGTGCCACGTGCTAGTCAGAGTAGGAATCGCAGGATAGCTCAGATGAATACGTGATTTGAGGAGTGGTGCAGAAGGGAGGGATTCAAATTCCTGGGACATTGGAGCCGGTTCTGGGGGAGGTGGGACCAGTACAAACCGGACGGTCTGCACCTGGGTAGGACCGGAACCATGTCCGAGGGGGAGTGTTTGCTAGTGCTGTTGGGGAGGAGATAAACTAATATGGCAGGGGGATGGGAATCTATGCAGGGAGACAAAGGGAAGTAGAATGTGGGCAGAAGCAAAAGATAGAATGAAGAAAAGTAAAAGTGGAGGGCAGAAAAACCCAAGGCAAAAAGCAAAAAGGGCCACATTACACCAAAATTCTAAAGGGGCAAAGCGTGTTTAAAAAAACACGCCTGAAGGGTCTGTGTCTCAATGCAAGGAGTATTCGCAATAAGGTGGACGAATTAACTGCGCAGATAGCAGTTAACGGATATGATGTAATTGGCATCACGGAGACATGACTCCAGGGTGACCAAGGCTGGGACTCAACATCTAGGGGTATTCAACATTTAGGAAGGATAGACAGAAACGAAAAGGAGTTGGGGTGGCATTGCTGGTTAAAGAGGAAATTAATGCAATAGTAAGGAAGGACATTAGCTTGGATGATGTGGAATCGGTGTGGGTGGAGCTAAAGAATACCAAAGTGCAAAAAACGCTAGTGGGAGTTGTGTACAGACCATCAAACTAGCAGTGAGGTTGGGGACAGCATCAAACAAGAAATTAGGGATGCGAGCAATAAAGGTACAGCAGTTATCATGGGTGATTTTAATCTACATATTGATTGGGCTAACCAAACTGGTAGCAATGCGGTGGAGAAGGATTTCCTGGAGGGATGGTTTTCTAGACCAATATGTCGAGGAGCCAATTAGAGGGCTGGCCATCCTGGACTGGGTGATGTGTAATGAGAGAGGATTAATTAGCAGTCTTGTTGTGCGAGGCCCCTTGGGGAAGAGTGACCATAATATGGTAGAATTCTTTATTAAGATGGAGAGTGACACAGTTACTTCAGAGACTAGGGTCTTGAACTTAAGGAAAGGTAACTTCGATGATATGAGACGTGAATTGCTAGAATAGACTGGCGAGTGATACTTAAAGGGTTGACGGTGGACAGGCAATGGCAAACATTTAAAGATCACATGGATGAAGTTCAACAATTGTATATCCCTGTCTGGAGTAAAAATAAAACTGGGAAGGTGGCTCAACCGTGGCTAACAAGGGAAATTAAGGATAGTGTTAAATCTAAGGAAGAGGCATATAAATTGGCCAGAAAAAGCAGCAAACCTGAGGACTGGGAGAATTTTAGAATCCAGCAGATGTGGACAAAGGGTTTAATTAGAAGGGGGAAAATAGAGTATGAGAGGAAACTTGCTCGGAACATCAAAACTGACTGCAAAAGCTTCTATAGATATGTGAAAAGAAAAAGATTAGTGAAGACAAACGTAGGTCCCTTGCAGTCAGATTCAGGTGAATTTATAATGGGGAACAAAGAAATGGCGGAATGGTTAAACAAATACTTGGTTTTGTCTTCACGAAGGAAGACACAAATAATCTTCCGGAAATACTGAGGGACCGAGGGTCTAGTGAGAAGGAGGAACTAAAGGAAATCCTTATTAGGCGCGAAATTGTGTAAAGGAAATTGATGGGATTGAAGGTCGATAAATCCCCGGGGCCTGATAGTATGTACCACAAGAATAAAGCTCCCTATTTGGAGAGAATTGGAGATGAATAACTCAAGATCACTGAGTATGTGTTGCTAAAATATGTGATTTCACCTTGGCTTCTGGTAGCAAAATGGCATACAGTTTCTAGTAATAGATAAACCATGCTTTGTTAAAGTTTTCCTCTCCTGTCAGTCTGCTGAGCAAAATGAACCCTTTAGGGCATAGTATTTTCCCGTTAGAAATACATATGTATCTAAATAGAGACACTGCAAAATTATTTAGAAAAGTTGATGGTCCCCAACAGGCCCAATCATGACGTGATGGTAAGGTAAAAATTCGTAGCATTTGGAAATTGTAGCTATCTCTCTGTGCCACAATACCTGTACCTTTTGAATCACTCTAAAATATCTTTCAATGGATAATGTACCAACTATTTTCCCAATCCCCCATTTTATGGCAAAATATTCACTTCTGTGAAACGGATCTAGATTTGAATTCCATACAAAGAATAACGAAGCCCATATCCAAATTAGGCAAATAACATACTATTCGCAACAATGTTCCATGAAAAAAAAATCCTTTAAATCAGCTTAACAACAACAACTTGTATTTAAAAAGCGCCTTTAACTTAGTAAAACATCCCAAGGCGCTTCACAGGAACGTTACAAAACAAAATTTGACACCGAGCCACATAAGGAAATATTAGGACAAATGAGAGGTAGATTTTAAGGAGCATCTTAAAGGAGGAAAGAGGCAGGGAGGTTTAGGGAAGGAATTCCAGAGCTTAAAGCTTGGCAGCTGGAAAAACTGGCCACTAATGGTGGACCGATTAAAATCGGGGATGCTCAAGAGGCCAGAATTAGAGGAGTGCAGATATCTGGGAGGGTTGTTTGGCTGGAGGAGATTAGAGATCGGTAGGGGCGAGGCCATGGAGGGATTTAAAAACATGGATGAAAATTTCAAAATAGAAGCATTGCTTAATGTAGGTCAGCGAGCACAGGGATAATGGGTGAACGGGGCGGTGCGAATTAGGACATGGGCAGCAGAGTTTTGCATCGCCTCAAGTTTACGAAGGGTAGAATGTGGGAGGTCAGCCAGGAGTGTGTTGGAGTGGTCAAGTCTAGACGTAACAAAGGAATGAATGAGGGTTTCAGCAGCAGATGAGCTGAGGCGGCAGCGGGGCGGGGGAAGTCGGGCGATGTTACTGAGGTGGAAATAGACAGTGTTAGTGGAAGTGTGGATATGTGGTTGGAAGCTCATCTTGGGGTCAAATATGACACCAAGGTTGCAAACAGTCTGGTTCAGCCACAGACAGTTGCCAGGCAGAGGGATGGAGTTAGTGGCTAGGGAGTGGAGTTTGTAGCGGAGACTGAATACAATGACTTCAGTCTTTCCCAATATTCAGTTGGAGCAAATTTCTGCACATCCAGTACTGGTTGTGGGACAAGTAGTCTGATAATTTAGAGACCATAGATGAGTTGAGAGAGATGGTGGTGAGGTAGAGCTGGGTGTCATCAGTGTACATATGGAAACTGACTAAATAAACTTAACTAAATAAAAAAGGATTCAAGAATCTAATATGACCAATTTAAAAACCTAGAATGGAGCCAAAAATGTAAAACTTTTCTTTCCCGAAAAATGTATTTTCCAGAAAAAGATAGCAAGACCTGAACTCGGGTGTGGAGGATAAGGTGAACAAACTAGAAACAAAATGAGCCTTTGTACTCCCCAAAGAAGGTGAAAAACTTCACTCTTGTGACTTTTCACAAGCCTTTATGGCCTAAGTGTTGAGAGATTTATCCCATGGTTGACACCAACCTGAAAGAAAGAGCCTCGTTAGAAATAATACATATTGTGACTCTTGTGGACTCTGTCATTTAAATTGCATTTCTTAATCAAATGGTTTCCTTTATCAGGTTACAGAATCCATAGAAACAGACATAGTTGTAGACAAGATTTCAAACATGCTGCTTATTTGTGGAACTGATGTTTATTGACACATAAGGCATGATGCGTGGACAAATGTTAAAGTGAAATGTCTTTTTAAAATTGTGCCTATTAACATCATAGAAGAGTTTTCTGATCAAATAGCTTTCACTTTTGTTACAAATGTCCGCCTTTTTTGTCCTCTATTCAGTGCTTGGCAACCATGCACTGATTTGTACATTTTATTGTCTTCATTAATTAAGTGATGCAATTATCATGAACTGCAACACAATCCTTCCTCAAACAAAGCCTTACTCAAGAAGAATAAAAAGTCTGTCAATACAAATGGTCTCCACGCGTCGCAGATGTATGGAGGATACTGAAAACAATGACATCAAAAGCTGCCAGCAGAATGTGACCAAGAATGTTGTACAGGCTCAGAGCACTGCAAATACCACTAGGGACGTACCATGGGTTCCCCAAGACATAGTGTCCTTTAGTTTGCAACCAGTCAAGTGAAATTAATTCTCGCCCATTTGGTATCAAGTTTATTGCTTTCACAATCTCATTTGGCCAATGTTGCCAGACTTCTAGATAAAATGATCATAATACACAATTTGTATGTAAAAATCCTCCATATGAGATATCACTAATGCAAATGCCACTCTCCAGTGCCTTACACAAAAATAAGAGCACAGCAAAGCAACTGCAAGTTGATGCTGCTCAGATAGCAATCTCTTAGAAAAAAGATCTGTACTTCTGAGAATAAAGTTAATTTGGTAAGTATTCAGTACTTAAGATGTGTTCGTTTTTTTGCATACCTTACAAAGTATAATTTGTTAAATTAACCATTTGTGTTATTCAGTAATTTTAATTTCTGATTCAAAATTTGCCTTTTTAATGGTATAGCTAGTATGCATTCTTAAAATCATGAGATGTATCACAAAGTCCCCATTATCCAGGAGCAATATTGCTGTATATAATTGACGGGGAGGATTGCCATTGTGTCATATAAAAGTCCTGGGCTCACATCTATTCTCAACAAAAAGAGCATGCAGTCTCTTCTATAAGAGAAGGGAAAAGGTGCATGCACAGAGTTGGTTTTGTTCCATTCAAAATGTGACAGATTCTGTCATATCAACTGGAGGGAGTTGTCCCTCAACTCCCTTTTCTTATACAGCAATTCAGTTGATGCCGTACAGTACTGTATTTGTAAGGGATTCTGAGAAGCTGAAACCTCAGTGACCTACTTACAACTCGTTATGAATTTATATTGAAAGACAACTGTGAAACTGCATGAAAGAAAATGCAGAATAGAAACTTGCAGGGTGTATTTGTTTTATTTTAGGCACATGTTTTAATTTGATCAGAATTTCCTAACTTCAGTCAAGATATTCAGGTCACAACCTGCCAGAATTATATTGACAAGAGCTGCTTGGAAAGACAGCTGTCGGATGCAGATGTTGAACAAAACTGAATTCCTGTTGAAATTTTTCTGCCAACTCTAATTAGAGGAATTCCCTGGGTGCAAGAGATTTTTTTTATTCCTTTTGTCTGCTTATTCAATGACTGTCGCAGTCATCCGATAATAATTGCACGACAGGAGAATAATAGGTGGCATTTATTTGTTCAATAAGTCCGTGTCCAGATGGAAAAATTTGTGGTTTGAAATACTGATAATTATTGGTAGCCTCTCCTTGCATTGTATAGATTTTTCCCCTGGAGTTTTATATTAGTTATGCCAAACAAAACAACTGTTGCAGCAATTGCTATTTCTTGAAAAATACTCTCTCTCTCTCACTTTGTTTCCTCCCTGTGTCATGACTCAGATCTCACAGGCAGTGATGCATGAAATAATATGTGTACTTGCTTCTTTGTGTTGCAAAATGCATGTAACTCTTTTTTTTGAATGGCACAGGTACTTCTATAACTCTCTCTGCTATCTTAATTTTATTTTTCTAATCATCAGCCATGATTGTGCATCTATTAAATTGCTGCTTGTACTCTGGAAAATTTTCAGTTAAAATAGCATAGTTCACTCCTGCTGTAATGTAGCAGTGATTGAAGAAAATCAAGGAAAGCATTGGAAAATTATGGCACAAACACACATCCAGTTGTTCCAAAACAAATGAGACGAAGGGTGCATTTATACTACAGCTACCATTCTGAAATCAATAGCTCCAGTATCAGACAATGCCTCATTTATATTGCCTGGATCATGTTGGAATTCTCCCACCCAGAAGAGAGTTTACAGACTTGCAGAGTCCCCTTCCCAGCTGGTCAACTTTTTAAACATGTTGAGAGCACAGGCAGGAGCATTTGGACTCTTTAAGCAAGTGTAAAAAGTGCTTGGCAGGCCCGACTGAGTACTTTTCTAAAACTGATTTGACACTACAGTGAGGTTCTGCTTCTTGCGGGATCAGGCCCAGGTAGTGTGACACAACCTCCTCTAGGGGGTGTCTCACATCTCACACTGATTAGGAAAGGTATTAAACACCTCAACTAAACATGTCCTTCAAATTCTGATCAAGAAGCATCCTCAGGCTCTCTGTTCACTCCAGAGATGGGGCTGCCATTGTCCCTCAAAACAGCCAACTAAGATGGAATGTTTTCAACAGTAAGCGATAGTATAAAATTAAAAGAAAGGGCTTAATGCAAATGCAAGGAACAATAGAGATCCTGCAGACTGGGATGCAAAGAAAGTAGTAAGTGCTAGAAAAAGGAATAAGAGAAAAAAAGATTGTGAGACATATCAATGTCAACACTGAAGGTTTTTTACAAGTAGATTAAGTGAAAGAGGGTGGCTAAGAGTAAAGTGGGCCCCTTAAAAACAGACACAGCTGATACTGTAATTGAAAATCAGGAAATGTCAGACTTGCTAAATATTTACTTTGTATCCGTCTTCACAGTAGATGATGACGATAAAGTACCAGATTTGAGGAAAAGTACAAATAAATCAAGGGGGAGGTACTTGCTAGATTTAATTTAAGTAAAACTAATGATAATAGAGTAATTAGTGAGACTAAAGATAGAGAAATTTCCAGAACCTGACGGTTTCGACCCAAGGGTATTAAAAGATGTAGGTGAGGAAATTGCAGATGCTCGAGTCATGATCTTCCAAAACTCTTGATTCAGGAATTGTGCGCTTGGATTGGAAAATTGTCAATGTCACTACACTATTTAAAAAGGGTAAGAGAGATAAACTAAGAAATTATAGGCCTACTAGTCTAACATCTGTTGTGGGCAAGTTAAGAGAATCTATTTTTCGAGACAGGGACAAACCTGAACTGATCAGAGAGAGCCAGTGTGGATTTGTAACAGGTATCGAAACTAGTTGAATTTTTTGAAGAGGTAACTAACGTGGTAGATAAGGGAGTGTCTATGGATATTATTTATATGGACTTCCAGAAGGCATTCAATAAGGTTGCGCATAGGAGTCTTAACAAAAATTAAAGTACATTGAATTGGAGGCAACCTATTGACATGGGTAGAGAATGGGTGAGGAAGTAGGAGACAGAGAGTACAGATAATGGGTATGTACTCCAATTGGCAGAATATGACTAATGGTGACCACCCCCCCCCCCAGGGATCTGTAGTAGTGCCTCAGCTTTTCACTATACCTGTATATATAAATGACTTAGCTGAAGGCATAGAGAGCCATATATCCAAGTTTGCTGACGACACCAAGTTATGTAGCACAGCTAATAGTATAGATGGGAGCAGTGGGCAAAACAGTATCAGATGGAGTTTAATGTGGGGAAATGAGGTATCCACTTTGGACCCGAGAAAGATAGATCAGAGTATTTTCTTAAACTGTGGAGGAGCAGAGAGATTGAGGGGTCCAAGTATAGAAATCACTAAAATCTAGTGGACAGGTACAAAAATAATTTAAAAAGACTAATGGAATGTTGGCCTTGATCTCAAAGGGGTGGAAGTTATGTTACAATTATATAAAGGTCTGGTTAGACCTCATTTAGAGTACTGCATTCTGTTCTGGGTACCGCACCTCAGGAAGGGTATGTTGGCCTGGAAGCGGGTGCAGCACTGACTCACCAGAATGATATCTGGGTTAAATTATAAGGACAGGTTGCATAGACTCGGCTTGGATTTCCTTGAGTGTGGAAGCTTAAGGAACGATCTAATTGAGGTGTTTAAGATGATTAAAGGAGTTGACAGGGTCGATAGAGAGAAATGATTTCCTCTGGTGGGGGAGTCCAGAACAAGGGAGCATAAAATTAAAGCCGTTCAGGGATGGTATCAGAAAGCACAAAGGGTAGTGGAAATCTGGAAAACTCTCCCTCAAAAAGCTGTTGGGGTTAGGTCAATGAAGTGAAAATGTCAAAACTGGGATTTTTGTTAGGCAAGGATATTAAAGGTTATGGAACCAAGGCAGCTCGATAGAGTTAAGATACAGATCCACCAAGAGCTGGAAAGTGTGATTAGGCTAGATAACTCTTTCTCAGCCGGCATAGACACACTGGGTCGAATGGTCTCCTTCTGTGCCGTAAATTTCTATGATTAGATCATGGCTGAACAGGCTTGACAGGCTGAATGGCCTACTCATGGATCCTATGTCCCTATAACCAGGAAATTATCACTAATCTTTTTGCTTAATTATAATACTAGCCTGCTGGTCCCTCCCCAAGTGAGCATCCACTATTTTGACGGGGCCATGGGAACTTATCAAGATTTTGGGAACGCAGGGAAGATTTCAGCAGAAACATGAGTACTGAAGGTAGAATAAAAATATTCTATTTGGAGCTCCAGAATCAGCATCCAGAACAGGATTGGGTTCTGGTTGTCGCATCCTACATGAAAACTGCTCACTGACCTGTCTGCCACCCACATCAATAGAGATGCTGCCCCTTGCCTACAGACCTAAAATAGGTTTCCTGCATGTTATGATCTAATAACAAGGAGGATAAACGTGACATTTTTATTAATGAGCTATATTGGAAGAGTATGTACTTCCTCACCCTCCCCAGGAATATTTTTTACTTTAAGATGGTCAGATTGCAAGATACACATGAGAAAGACCATCTTAATTCATCCTTCAAGAACAACCCTGCACAACCCCTCCCCCTTTTGTAGCATCTAATTGTTTATTACAAGATTTCAGAGTTTTTCCTCTCTTGCATAATGAAGAACTTCTTGACATCAGTCTAACCTTTCATTTGTTTGAACCTATTTCCCCTTGTTCTACTCGCACTGTTTATTTTAAAGTAATATTCCAGTTTAACTTTTTCCATACAATTTTCTATCTTGTATACCTCTAAGATTATCTCTGACATCTCTTTTCCAGTCTGTCCCTATAATTCATATCCCTGACACGAGGGATCAGCCTTGTGGCTATTCTCTGCACTGCTCTTGTTTCTCAGCAACCAGAACTGGACACAGTACTCAAGCTGCAGTGTGACCGAAGCATTTTACAATCTGATTATGACTTCCTCTGGCTTGTATTCTACTTTTTTGGCTGTGTAGTTCAACATTCTATTGGCTTTGTTGATTGCTGCTCTGTGTTATATAGGATGACATAGGATATACGGCATAGAAACAGGCCGTTCGGCCCAACCAGTCCATGCCGGCGTTTATGCTCCACTCAAGCCTCCCCCCCGTCTTTCCTTATCTAAATCTATAAGCATAACCCTCTATTCCCTTCTCCCATACAAGCCTCCCCTTAAATGCATCTATACTATTCACTTCAACCATTCCCTATGGTAGCGGATTCCACATTCTTGGCTTGACCATTGACTCTGGCCTCTTAGTAAAATATGGAAATATCCCAGTTGATACATTTCCAGTATGTGAACCAGTATTTTTAATATTGGACGTGTTTATTTGCAACACTACAGCTCTGATTGGTCCCCTTGGATGACAAGTCCTGATTGCTGATTGGTCCCCTGGGAGATCAAAACACACCCAGCAGTTTTTCTGGAATGTGTAATTCGATCTTCCCTGTCTAGGTAATCAGTTACGTTGCAAAGTGTAACTCGAGCATTCTGACTGCCTACTCCAGACAGAACAGAGCTCACTTGGAACAGATCAGGCTCACCCTCATAGGTTTAGACCTTCCCAACCTCCTACTCTCAAAAAAGTTCCTGCCTCCTCTCTTCCCCTCCCCCCCCCACCCAAGTTCCTGACTTACTCACCCCTCTGACCTTGTTTCCCCCCCCACCCAAGTTCCTGTCCTTCTTCCCCGACCCAAGTTCCTTACCTTCTTCCCCGCAACCCCCCCCCCATCTTTGCAATGAGGGAGGAGGACTGTGAAATATTAGACGAGATAAATATAATGAGAGAGGAAGGAGCTTAGCAGCTTTGAAAGTGGATAAATTCCCGGATGAAATGTATCCCGGGCTGTTAAGAGAAGCAAAAGAGGAAGTAGCAGAGGCTCTGACCAACATTTTCCAATCCTCTCTGGCTACAGGTGTGGTGCTAGAGGACTGGAGGACTACTAATGTTGTACCTTTGTTTAAAAAGTGAGAAAGGAATATAGACCAAGTAATTAAAGGCTAGTCAGCCTAACTTTGGTGGTGGGAAAATTATTGGGAAAAATCCTGAGGGACAGGATAAATCATTTGGAAAGAAATGGATCAATCAAGGACAGTCAGCATGGATTTGTCAAGGGAAGGTTGTGTCTGATTAACTCGATAAAAATTTTTGAGGAGGTAACCAGGAGGGTTGATGAGGGCAGAGCATATGATGTATATATGGATTTTAGCAAATCTTTTGATAAGGTCCCACATGGCAGACTGGTCATGAAAGTAATAGCCCATGGGATCCAGAGCAAGTGGCAAGTTGGATCCAAAATTGGCCTGGAGGCAGGAAGCTAATGGTCATGGTTGATGGGTATTTTTGTGACTGCTGGATATTTTGGCTAGAAATTTACGGGAAGGCGGGGAGAGTGTGAGGAAGGCCAAAAACGGCCGAAGAATCCAACAAGGCTAGCACGCGGCGGTCCTGCTGAACTTAACAGAAGGACCTAATTAATCATTTTTTGGTTCCGTTTTCTGCACGGCAGCTGGCCAACTTGATAGCTTGGTCGGGAGGGAAAATCTTTCGGGACGGTTCCTGGTAATTGGGAGGGGAGGGGAGAGGAAGGATGGCGATCAGTGCTTGGGGGTTTGGAATGGGGAGGGGATGATCAGACATCACATTCGGGGGATGGAATGGGATGTGGGGGTGAGGGGAGCGAGATCGGACATTGCGACGGGGTGGGGAAGAGAGGACATCGGGGCTGGAGTGGGTGGTGGGTAGGGGAGGTTGTCGATCGGGAGGAGGGAGAGAGAGGCCACGATTGGCAGAGGAGACACCAAAGGCTTCATTGAGGGGCTGGGGGGTTCTCCAGGCTCACGAGGAGTGCTGGAAAAGGCACTTATCTTGTAGAGCTGGCAGCTCCTGCCTCCCTTTCACTGCTGGGAGCCCGATTTAAATATGTTAATGAAAAGATACTCTGACGCCACGAAAGCCTTTGTAAAAACAGCACAGGTGCATATGCAACAGATTCGGGTGGTGTCTCACGCATTTGATGGTTTAACCCCCTCGCCCATTTGGGTGGGGGGATTAATATAGAGGCCTTAATTTTTGCTGTTATTTATATTACAGATTCCTCTTTTAAAGGCTGTTATTAATATACTAGAATGACCTATAAGGTAGATAGTATGTAGATTGAATGGGCCTGATTAGGCAATTGGTCTTGTCTTCATCTGTGCTTTATTCGTGTTCTCACATAATGCAAGTCGAATGAATGTTAGAAATTGTGGGCTCAAAATTGGCCAGGAGTTGCTCCATTTTTTTTGGAGCAACTTGATTTTTCTGGAGTATCTTAAAAATCCCCATTTTGCACATTCAATTCGCGCCGGTGTAAGTGAGTTAGTTACGATTTTTTTAGTTTAATTTAGTTTTTCACAAAAGGGAGCGTTATCAGCCACCTACGCCAATTTTGGCCACTGTGGCCAGCTAATAGTTACTCCAAATCTACTTAGGCCAGCGTATGTGGCCAGTTCAGAAAACCCTTGCGAAGAGTTAAGAAATCAGCGCAGGTAGGTAAATCAGAGGCCAGCAGAACTTAATGACTTGACTAAAGAATGTGAATAGGATCAAACAGCTAAACAGGACATCATATGACAAACTTCGCAAAGTTAATTTACTATACAACAGAAGCATTCATGGAAGCTTAAACTGCAAAAATAAAAGAAGTAAAAGATAGTTGAATTAAATTGTCCTAATCTCATAACTAATTTAAACAATTATTTGTTTGCAATGATTCTACTGGGCCAAAATTGAGCCCATATTATCTAAATAAAGTCTACTTCAATAAATAAGATATTCGCTCAGTGTTCCTCCGTCACTTATGTTCTTCTTTCACAATAGCCCCAGGTGAATAGGCTTGACAAATTGTCATCACTATTCACAAGAGACAAAACATATTTACATAATTTTTATTTACAAAATATCTAAAAGTCCAGGAAAATGACGCCATTAAGAAAGTTCAAAAATAACTACAGTGCATAAAATTTCAAACCTGAGGTCGATCGCACCGGGCGGCCACTCGGCCAGGGATAGGGGCGGGCATCGGGTCCCACACACAGCGGCTGCAGCACGCACACAGAGAGACTGGGGTCGAGGAGCTACTGCACATGCGCGTGTGCAGATGTCTCGGCACTGTTTTCAGCGCAGGACACTGGCTCCGCCCCCGACTCGACTGGCCATGCTGCGCGAAGACCGAGGCAAGGCCGGATAGTGGCCAAAGTGGGAAGCGATTTTTTTCGGTGCACTTATCAACAGGGAAAAGCGGCGCATCCCCAGTAAGTGCACCGAAAAAAGGGGTGGGCCAAATTTGAGCCCTATGTGTGTTGCCGAGAGTAATTAACTGAATATTTTTTTGGTGTGAGTATTTAACTACATACAGTGTCCTAACTATAAATGTGCTTGATGTGTTTCAGGTCCCATTTTTTGGTCCTCTCTTTGATGGAGCCATTGTGAATGAAAAACTTCTGCCAAGTCTTGTCCGTGCCACAGGCATCAATGCCAGTCGAGCTGTGAAGTCTCTCATACCCCTCTACCAGAGCTTGTATCCTTTCCCTTCTAATACAGTGTGGTACGGTCTTCATGAAGGCTTTGTTTTATTTCCATAAACTTATTGAGTTCTCTTTGCTGTACAGGTAATTACATATTCCTGTCAGTATGACGGCCACTGACATGTGACTGCTTGTTCATTCTTTATCCTACGTGAACTACCAAATAGGACTTGTATAGTTTAGTGTTTTGGACATCACAATTCTCTCACTGATTATGGCATCATCTGAATATTCAGATCTTAGATGTCAAGATCCCATTACTGTAATCAATTCGATGTTTGCTCTTTGTCTGATAGACATAGTTCATTTATGTTTTTGTTTTGATAAAGCTAGTGTTGTTTATATTATAAAATTGACGTAATAGAAAAAGTTTTCTATGTTGTGTCTGGAGATAGCACTGGGTCTGTCTCGCTCACGTATCAAGGAGTTCAGCAGCAATATCATACGTCTATGAATTGACTGCGACAAAGATAATCTATCCCTTCTCGTCTTTCTGGACCTGTCTATAACCTTTGACACGGTTGATTACAAAATTCTGCTCCAATGCCTCTCCACCGTCGCCCAGCTCAGTGGGACTGCACTTGCCTGGTTTCATTCCTATCTTTCCAGCCGTAGCTATAGGATCTCCTGCAATGGCTTCTCTTCCCGATCCCGCACTGGCACCTCTGATGTCCTTGTCCTCCTCCTATTTCTCGTCTACATGCAACCCCTTAGTGTGAGTTTTTACATATATGCTGATGATACCCAGTTCTACCTCTCCTCCACCTCTCTCAAACCCTCCACTGTCTCTATACTATCAGACTGCTTGTCCGACATTTAGCACTGGATGAGTAGAAATTTCCTCCAATTAAATATTGGAAAGTCCAAAGCCATTGTCTTTGGTTCACACCACAAACTCCATTCCCTTTCCACTGATTCGATCTCTCTCCCCAGCAACTGTCTAAGGCTGACCAAGTCTGTTCGCAACCTTGGTGTCTTATTTGATCACGAATTGAGCTTACATAAGAACATAAGAAATGGGAGCAGGAGTCGGCCATACGGCCCCTTGAGCCTGCTCCGCCATTTAATACGATCATGGCTGATCCGATCATGGACTCAGGTCCACTTCCCTGCCCGCTCCCCATAACCTCTTATTCCCTTTATCGGTTAAGAAACTGTTTCCTACCTCATCCGTTCTAACACTAAAACCGCCCATTTCCACCTTCGTAATATCACCCCTCTCCGCCCTTATCTCAACTTATCTGCTGCTGAAACCATCATCAATGTCTTTATCACCTCCAGACTTGACTATACCAATGCACTCCTGGCCAGCCTCCCTAGTTTTACCCTCCATAAACTTGAGGTCATCCAAAACTCTGCCGCTCATGTGCTAATTCGCACCAAGTCCCGCTCGCCCATCTCCCCTGTGCTTGCTGACCTATATTGGCACCCAGTTAAGCAACACCTCGATTTTAAAATTCTCATCCTTGTTTTCAAATCCCTCCTTAGCCTCGCCAGTCCTTATCTCTGTAATCTCCTCCAGCCCTATAATCCCCCTAGACCTCTGTGCTCTGCCTATTCTAGCCGTTTGAACATCCCCGATTTTAAATGCTCCACCATTGGCGGTCGTACCTTCAGCTGCCTAAGGTCCAAAGCTCTGGAATTCCCTCCCTAAAGTTCTCCATCTCTTCACTTCTCTTTCCTCCTTTAAGACGCTTCTTATAACCCATCTCTTCAACCAAGCTTTTGTTCATTTGCCCGAATATCTCCTTCTATGAATCGGTGTCTTTTTTCTCACACTCCAATGAAGCGCCATGGGGGGTTTTATTCCATATAAATTTAAGTTGTTGAATGTTCTGAGAATGCAGCCAAACATTATTATGAGCTCTTGTTGGTACTGAAGCTTGCATTTGATAACTCTCTTTGTTTCCTGAATTGAATGGGAAAATGTCCTGTGGTGGTGTTTGTGGGGGGAATGGCTGAAACTGAAAACAAATACATGGTTGAGATTAACAACATTTATTGAGGGCAACATGTATTGTGTATTCCTGGGGTTGATTGAAATTCAGTTCCCTGGTAATGAATTAGTTAGTGAACTGACATAGTTAATGGAAAGAATAATAGAGGACATTTTGATCCTATTTCTATAGTGGTCCTCTTAAGCATCATTTCATTACTACAGAGATATTCTCGAACATCTACTGGCTACTTTATTTACTGTGTAATGCAATGCACTATCTGAAGGAGCAATGTATTACACTGAGTCTGCCTATCAAAAAATCCAAAGGAAGAACATAAGCACAGAGAATTAAATAATTCCTGTACAGTAGGGCAGTTTTTGACATGTTACATTAGTTGTAGATATAGAGTTCAGTAAAAATTCTATAAGGTATATCTTGCTCTTTTCATAATTTGTCTGTGAACAAAACACTCCCTCATTCTGACAGCTCTTATTGCTAGAACTGTAAACTCTGATTACATCTGCACTTGACAGTTAGATTAAGGAGAATTTAATCAGCAAAGGAGATTAATTTGCATCTCAATTGGAGAGAGGTAGGAGAAAAAAGATTGCACTCTGCAGCCAGCAGGTTGCAGAATAAATCTGATAAGGCACAAAGCCTACTAGCACTGAATACTCCAGCTGAGTGGAGGACAATATCAGAGGATGTGTTACCAAGCAACCTAAAGGTTTGTTACTCTTTGTTTAGCCTAGGGTGTGCATTGCAGTCATTTGGCCAAAAAGGCAGTGCCCACCATTTTTTAAATTATGGGGAAATAGATCTGTTTTTTGTTTCTAATCAAACATAACATCAAAAGGTTGCATTTGTAAAGAATATTAAGCGGGCTATGCAGATAGATTTGCAATAGCTAAATCAATTTAATATTTTACAAAGCTGTCCTAAATACAATTTTCTTGTAAAGGAAATTCCAATGTTGTACCTATTCAGTCGTTTTCAGATGTACAATGTAAATAAGTTTGTATATAAGTTATTTCCTGTATGCTGAATTTTCATTCTCTTAGCTTCTAAGCAATCATAATGAAGTAATACAAAATAGATACCTTGAAAAGGATTTTATTAAATTACAATGAGCATTAAGGAAGCAAGTCTCAAATAATCCATTATAATAATTAGCACCACAACATTTTTGGGTCAAGTATTAGAAGGTGTATCTTTCTGCCTGGAACTTGTTGCAGTGATGTTTAGATGCCCCTTTATACTGCACCAAGCAGAAGAGAAAGCTCCACATTGTATGTATGCATATGTAGATATCCCAGCAAAATTTCTTTTTAATGGTTTGTAAAGAACTGGGGTGATTGTCTGCTCTTTTCAGTCATTTAAAGTTGATTGACAGCCCAGCAGGCCTGTGTGTGTGTGTGTTCATCTTCCAAATAATGTACACTTTTAATTAGCTATGCACTGGTATTTGTACTGCAACTGAATCATATAGTTACTTATGCAAGATCACGCCTTCCAATGCAAATTTCAGGGACAGTGCAAATGTCACTGATGCATAGTCAACCATTTTATACTGAAACTTTTGCATTTGTGGTCATCTAAACCTACAATGCCAACACCATCATTATGGTATCAAAGCAGCTTTAAAAATCTGTCCTGCCAAGTTTATAATATTAGCAGTACAATCACTAGTCAAGGCATTCTACCACTGGTGAGTTGCATTTATTACAAAAAATTAAAACTGGTTGTATTCCCGAAGACAGCAATTATAAAGTTTGCAATTATGATGTTCGTTCCTTGTATCTTGGAGTGGGGAGAAATATGTTAGTCCATTAGTAACCCTTAAAATACTCATCCTGATATTGATTTTGCTCCTGTTTGGCATTAAAGTTCTGTTTAATTCAGTACGTTGTGAATTAAAACGAATGCGGTTATAATGAATGTGTCTACTTGATATGGAAGAATCTGTAGAAGAGGAAATATACTACACACAATAAATTTGACATAAATAAGAATTGAAAGTAGCAAAATAGTTCAGAAGTCTAAAACATTTAATGACGCTTCCTGCAAAAAATCAATTCTAGTAGACTCATAAATGAAGACATTATGTTCTTTTTGTCTGTTAATGGATATCTGGAATGGTTCTTTGACTTGTTTTATTGTTTTATTTTACAATATTTAAAAAAATATAAAAGTGCCAAGTCATTTAAATTATGATTAGTATGGCATGAGATTGTTACGATGAAGTTTAAAAAATATATTATCTGTTCAGCTGATTTGGCATAAATTATTAAGATGAAAACATCTGTTATCATTCCATATTTATCTGATCTAATTAGATTGCACTTTTGAAATTTCATGTTGTGACCCCTTCTCAGCCATGCATATAAAGATCTAAATTAGAATGAAGCTGGTGTGGCGGCGATAGCATTTGGAAATTCCCGCTACAGGTCCCACAACAGACACAAGTGCAACCACATGCTGTCACAGTCTGCTGAGCGGCATTTATTGTGCAATGCCATCCAAGAGCAAGGTCCATCAGGGAATGCACCTCCCTTTGTTCTTGAAGCAAAGGCTTGAGGTTCAATCCCCAGTGGCAGAACTTAAGCGTCTGAACTATTATCTTAGGAAAGCAGGTGCAACATTTGGCACTGACCATCAGAAAGCACTGAATTCTGCAGCCAGTTCTACAGAAGAACCAGAACACGAATACTGCATCCATATGCATAATCATTTCCTATTAACTGAATAATCTGCTCGTCATCATATACTTATACACTTATTTGCTGTGTGCTTTTAATGTTAATGTTTTGTGCACAGCAAACACATTTGTTACCTTCAACTTGCAGTAGTGTAGTATACTGCAGAAAATAAGTTGTACAGTGCATACAGGAGCTGGTTCCAAACATACTAATCTATACAAACTTTGAAGGAGAGATAAAATGAGAAGAAAGGACTCAGTCCAGTAAATTCTGCTATATGTTCAGTTAACAGACTTGAACATGACGTGTGTAGCGGTGGTGCGATGCTTTTATAGACAGAATGGTTTCATGGAATGGAAAGAGACAGGTTTGATTCACACATTTTATTGAGCCATGCTGCTGGGCTAAATGTCAGGAGTCTGTCCACATGTAGGGGGAGGAGGGGAGAAATCGGACGAATCATAATTTATTTGGTCACTGTTGTTCAACTCCTGACAACCAGGAGAAGCAAAGCACTGGAGAAGGTTGGACAGCAGATTATCTTCCCCCTCAGCTGCAGGATGTGTGCAAAAGGAGAGTAACAGAAGGGATTTCACATTCTTGTAAATGTTTTTACAAAGTGTAGATAAAATGGTTTTGGGAATTTTCTGTTTGTATTCACTTAAATAAGTTAGTTTGCTGGGGGTATATGTTCCTCTTATTTTTCATGAAAAAGTCTAATTTTATAAAATTTTTCTAACATTGGCATTTTTCATTTGCTAATGTGTTTACTTAAGTGGAGTTAGAAACGTAGAAAATAGATGCAGGAGTAGGTCATTCGGCCCTTCGAGCCTGCACCGCCATTCAATAAGATTATGGCTTATCATTCTCTCGGTACCCCTTTCCTGCTTTCTCTCCATACCCCTTGATCTCTTTAGCCGTAAGGGCCATATCTAACTCCATCTTGAATATATCCAATGAACTGGCATCAACAACTCTCTGCGGCAGGGAATTCCACAGGTTAACAACTCTCTGAGTGAAGAAGTTTCTCCTCATCTCAGTCCTAAATGGCCTACCCCTTATCCTATGTCCCCTGGTTCTGGACTTCCCCAACATCGGGAACATTCTTCCCACATCTAACCTGTCCAATCCCGTCAGAATCTTATATGTTTCTATGAGATCCCCTCTCATCCTTCTAAACTCCAGTGAATAAAGGCCCAGTTGATCCAGTCTCTCCTCATATGTCAGTCCAGCCATCCCTGGAATCAGTCTGGTGAGCCTTCGCTGCACTCCCTCAATAGCAAGAACGTCCTTCCTTAGATTAGGAGACCAAAACTGAACACAATATTGCAGGTGAGGCCTCACCAAGGCCCTATACAACTGCAGTAAGACCTCCCTGCTCCTATACTCAAATCCCCTAGCTATGAAGGCCTACATACCATTTACCTTCTTCACCGCCTGCTGTACCTGCATGCCAACTTTCAATGACTGATGAACCATGACACCCAGGTCTCGTTGCACCTCCCCTTTTCCTAATCTGCCGCCATTCAGATAATATTCTGCCTTCGTGTTTTTGCCCCCAAAATGGATAACCTCACATTTATCCACATTATACTGCATCTGCCATGCATTTGCCCACTCACCTAACCTGTCCAAGTCACCCTGCAGCCTCTTAGCGTCCTCCTCACAGCTCACACCGCCACCCAGTTTAGTGTCATCTGCAAACTTGGAGATATTACACTCCATTCCTTCATCTAAATCGTTAATGTATATTGTAAAGAGCTGGGGTCCAAGCACTGAGCCCTGCAGCACTCCACTAGTCACTGCTTGCCATTCTGAAAATGACCCGTTTATCCCAACTCTCTGCTTCCTATCTGCTAACCAGTTCTCTATCCACATCAGTACATTACCCCCAATACCATGTGCTTTGATTTTGCTCACCAATCTCTTGACCGGGACCTTGTCAAAAGCCTTTTGAAAGTCCAAATACACCACATCCACTGGTTCTCCCTTGTCCAATCTGCTAGTTACATCCTCAAAAAATTCCAGAAGATTCGTCAAGCATGATTTCCCTTTCATAAATCCATGCTGACTTGGATCGATCCTGTCACTGCTTTCTAAATGCGCTGCTATTTCATCCTTAATGATTGATTCCAACATTTTCCCCACTACTGATGTCAGGCTAACCGGTCTATAATTACCCGTTTCTCTCCCTCCTTTTTTAAAAGTTGATGGCATTTACCTAATGTCATGAAATTTAAATCAGTGCACAAGAAACCAGTGATCATTTAACAAAGCCTGTTCCAAGTATTTCGTCCTGTTTGTGGAGAATGATTTTGTACTTTGTACTGTATCATTTTTTTGTGAAATTTGTACATAATTTGCTATCCTTCGCATACCAATGAAAAATAACCCAAGTCATCCCTGCTTTTGGAGGTCAGAGAAAAATCACAGGGAGACTTTAAGATGTTTTGATGCTGACAAATAAGAACATAAGAAATAGGAGCAGGAGTAGGCCATTTGGCCCCTCGAGTCTGCTCCACTATTTAATAAGATCATGGCTGATCTGATCTTGGACTCAGCTCCACTTCCCTGCCCGCTCCCCATAATCCTTCACTCCCTTGTCAAAGATCTGTCTACATCTTAAATATATTCAATGACCCAGCCTCCACAGCTCTCTGGGGCAGAGAATTCCACAGATTTACGACCCTCAGAGAAGAAATTCCTCCTCATCTCAGTTCTAAATGGACGACCCCTTATTCTGAAACTATGCCCCCTAGTTCTAGATTCCCCAAGAGTGGAAACATTCTCTCTGCATCTACCTTGTCGAGCCCCCTCAGTGTCTTATATGTTTCAATTAGATCACCTCTCATTCGTCCAAACTTCAGTGAGTATAGGCCCAACCTGCTCAACCTTTCTTCATAAGTCAACCCCTTCATCTCAGGAATCAACCTAGTGAACCTTCTCTGAACTGCCTTCAATGCAAATATATCCCTCCTTAAATAAGGAGACCAACATTTTACACAGTACTCCAGGTGTGGTCTCACCAATACCCTGTACAGTTGAAGCAGGACTTCCCTGCTTTTATACTCCATCCCCCTTGCAATAAAGGCCAACATTCCATTTGCCTTCCTCGCGTCTTATATGATCCTCCACATATTGGAATATGTATAATACACACCTTAGTTCTTTCATGTTCGTCACTAGGAATCAGACGAGTTGCAAGCAAATTGGAATCCCTGTGAGTAGTCTTTAGCCTTTATTAATTTTGTTTTGCATTTTATTAGATATGTTTATTAAATTTCACTATTTGAGTTTTGACTTGATTAGTTCTTTGTTTTTTTTAAATGATTACTTTTGTTATCTAGCAGTTTCAAGAGATTCTGAACCTGTAACAAACACCAACAGAACTTCACACATCCCTTACATGGGTACAAGGGGGCCCTATCCTTGAGCTTGATTTATTTCAGTCCACCCCCCCCCCCCCCTTCCTACCCACTCAAATGTATTTCTTAGCCCAAACAGAAGTCATTCTAACTAAAAAATAAAATAATAATTTGGACGTAATTGGTGGGAAAAGCACCAGGACCTGATTTAATTTATCCTAAGGTAATTAAGGAAATGGTTAAGGGAAGATAAAAAGGAGCCAATAGGGATGCTATTAACGATTATTTAGAATACTCGGGCTTGATATGGAAAACTCATGGCTTCAGAAAAAGCAGAGGTGGTGTTTGACAAACCTGGTCAAGTTTTTTTTTAAGTTGCAAGAACAATAGATCAGGGAGATCTTGTAGATGTCATTTACTTGGATTTCCAAAAACTATAGTGCAACAGGGGACTGTGCTAAAATTAAGTCCCATGGTATCAAGAGGGATATTGTGAGATGGAATGCAAAAGGGCCATAGAAAAAGGTGGTAAATGTAGCTGCTTCCCAGTGGGGTCCAGGTTTGGTGCTGGGTCCCTTCTGTTTATTATGAACAATATGGAGCAGAGCATCGACAGTAAACTTACTAAATTTTGTAGATGATAGAAAATTGTGCTGTAGAGTCAGTGCCTTAGAAGAAGAAAGCGGATTACAGATGGATCTGGATAGATTAGGAAAGTAAGCCCAAGACTGGCAAATATATTTTATTATAGATAATTGTGTCGTTGCTCACCTAGGGCATAGAATTCAGGGATAGAGTATAACATGGGTGGGTGTAAGTTCAAGGTGACAGGAAAGGAAAGACACTTGGGAGTGGTCACGGTCAGGCAGTTGTGGCCAAAACAACAGGATCCAAGGTTTGTCTGGACTGATCAGTATAAAACTAGAGCCACAATAACGGGGTTTATAGAAGGCTATGTTGAGGCCTTATTAGAGCATTGTGTACTCTTTAATTCCTACATTTCAAGAAGGAAACTTTGGTTCTGGATAAGAACCAAAAGGATAATGCCCGGTACAAGTGCTTTGACATTGTGGCTTAGGATTTATATTCACTGGAGAGGTGTATAGAAGAACAGAAGAAATAGGAGTAGGAGTAGGCCATATGGCCCCTCGAGCCTGCTCTGCCATTCAATAAGGTCAAGGCTGATCATCGACCTCAACTCCATTGCACCGCCTCCAAGGCAAGTATAGCCTTCCTTAAATAAGGAGTCTAAAACTGTGCACAGTACTCCAGGTGTGGTCTCACCAAGGCCCTGTACAATTGTAGCAAAACTTCCTTACTCTTATACTCCAATCCCCTTGCAATATAGGCAATATACCATTTGCCTTATTAATTGCTGGCTGTAACTGCATGCTCGCTTTCTGTGTTTCTTGCACAAGGACACCCAAATCTCTCTGAATACCAACATTTAAAAGTTTCTCCATTTAAAAAATATTCTGTTTTTCTGTTCTTCCTACCAAACTGAATAACCTCAGATTTCTCTACATTATACTCCATATGCCACCTTACTACCCTCTCACTTAATTTGTCTATATCCCTTTCCAGATGCTTTGTGTTCTCCTCACAGCTTATTGTCCCACCTAGCTTTGTATAGTCAGCAAACTTGGATACATTACACTCGCTCCCTTCATCTAGGTCATTAATATAGATTGTAAATAGCTCAGGCCCAGCACTGATCCTTGTGGCACCCCATTAGTTATAGCCTGCCAACTTGAAAAAGACCTGTTTATCCCTACTCTCTGTTTTCTGTCATTTAACCAATCCTCTATCTATGTTGCTATATTACCCCAAACCCCATGAGCCTTACACTTAGGGAGGGTCTGAATTATATCTTTAAAATTATTAAAGGCATTGATTACATATACCTAGATAGAAGTCATGGGATTAGGAGGCATCCATTTAAATTGAGGAAGCAGGGGGTGCAGAGGCTGATGGACCTGTGAAACAGCATTCCGGAGGCAGTAGTGAAAACTGACTCCTTGTAGTTCTTCAGGGTGGCATTAGATGCACTTCTAGAAAAATACCAGATCACAGCAGGTGGAAGATGCAATTATCAGTAATAAGCAATGGGTTGGAGCTTCCTGGTGCTTGCCTAATTGCTTCTGAGTGGGCAGAGGGGAAATTTTAACACGGGTGAATTTTTTTTTTAAGTTGCTAGAACAATAGATCAGGGAAGTCTTACTACAGCTATATAAGGTATTGGTGAGGCCACACCTGGAATACTGCGTGCAGTTTTAGTTTCTATATTTTTGAAAGGGTATACTTGCTTTGGAGGCAGTTCAGAGAAGGTTCACTAGATAGATTCCCCGGACGAGGGGGTTGACTTATGAGGAAAGGTTGAGTAGGTTGGGCCTCTACTCATTGGAGTTCAGAAGAATGAAAGGTGATCTTATCGAAACATATAAGATTATGAGGGTGCTTGACAAGGTGGATGCAGAGAGGATGTTTCCACTGATGGGGAGACTAGAACTAGAGGGCATGATCTTAGAATAAGGCGCCACCCATTTAAAACAGAGATGAGGAGGAATTTCTTCTGAGAGTTGTAAACCTGTGGAATTTGCTGCCTTAAAGAGCTGTGGAAGCTGGGACATTGAATAAATTTAAGACAGAAATAGACAGTTTCTTGAGTGATAAGGGGTTATGGGGAGCGGGCGGGGAAGTGGAGCTGAGTCCATGATCAGATCAGCCATGATCTTAATGAATGGCGGAGCAGACTCGAGGGGCCGTATGGCCGACTCCTATTTCTTATGTTCTTATGCTACTCCTTCTTTACGTAGGAGCACAGTACAGATGCCCATGTCAATGCATACTTGAGCATCTAACAGATGTGAAACTCTCACTATATGAATATATTGTTTTTCCAAGTTTTTAGTAACTTTGTCTTATCACGCTGTCAAGCCAACTGAAATGTGACTATTTTAAAATTACATTGGGCCTGAATTTGTGGTCGAAGGCTTCCCTTGAGTGGCTGCCACTGAACGGCAAAAAAAATCTACGAACCCACCTGATAGTCCTGGAGCCACAGAGACTCGCGTTCCTGGGCTTCTATGCGCAGTGGCCCGCGTATCCCAGGAGCGCAGGCAGTTCGTAAGCGTCCCTGGTATCACGTGGTCCAGCTCAACCAATTGGCTGGCCCATGGAATTCCTATAAGCATGAATGGGGATCACACAAAAAAATAATTTTCATAACAAATAAAAAATGTCATTACATATTTAAAATTAATTAAAATACAAATTAATTAAACATTTAAAACAAACATTTTATTTTTTGAAAAATAAATTTAAATGTTTTAAAGCGGCTAAAAATAACCTTAACTTATTCTAAAGGTGTTTTAATGTTTAGGTGAGTGGGCAAATGCATGGCAGATGAAGTATAATGTGGATAAATGTGAGGTTATCCACTTTGGTGGTAAAAACAGAGAGACAGACTATTATCTGAATGGTGACAGATTAGGAAAAGGGCAGGTGCAAAGAGACCTGGGTGTCATGGTACATCAGTCATTGAAGGTTGGCATGCAGGTACAGCAGGCGGTTAAGAAAGCAAATGGCATGTTGGCCTTCATAGCGAGGGGATTTGAGTACAAGGGCAGGGAGGTGTTGCTACAATTGTACAGGGCCTTGGTGAGGCCACACCTGGAGTATTGTGTACAGTTTTGGTCTCCTAACCTGAGGAAGGACATTCTTGCTATTGAGGGAGTGCAGCGAAGGTTCACCAGACTGATTCCCGGGATGGCGGGACTGACCTATCAAGAAAGACTGGATCAACTGGGCTTGTATTCACTGGAGTTCAGAAGAATGAGAGGGGACCTCATAGAAACGTTTAAAATTCTGACGGGGTTAGACAGGTTAGATGCAGGAAGAATGTTCCCAATGTTGAGGAAGTCCAGAACCAGGGGTCACAGTCTAAGGATAAGGGGGAAGCCATTTAGGACCGAGATGAGGAGGAATTTCTTCACCCAGAGAGTGGCGAATCTGTGGAATTCTCTACCACAGAAAGTTGTTGAGGCCAATTCACTAAATATATTCAAAAAGGAGTTCGATGAAGTCCTTACTACTAGGGGAATCAAGGGGTATGGTGAGAAAGCAGGAATGGGGTACTGAAGTTGCATGTTCAGCCATGAACTCATTGAATGGCGGTGCAGGCTAGAAGGGCCGAATGGCCTACTCCTGCACCTATTTTCTATGTTTCTATGTTTCTAAATAATTGGAAAAACTTTTTTTTTAATATATTCATTTAAACTCTTATGCTGGCAAAAGCAGGCCTTATGATTGCTTTAACCAGGCATAAGAATTTCATAGGCATTCGCTGGACAGTAGTTGGGCAAATAGCCTAACTTTCCAACCACGACTGCCCTTTTTCCAGGGATACAGATGATCTGTCAAGAAGATTTTTGACCGATCACAAGTTCCGGGTTTTCGCATACTTACAGGCCATATGGACCTGTCGGCACTGGAAAATATGGGCCTGTAGATTTGGATTGGATAAAGTGAGTGTTAAAATTTGTTTAGGCAAATATCGCCACAAATTTCTGGATGATTTGCACCATTCTGCTGTTCACCTCACAAAAACGGGATCTTGTCGTCAATCTCCCCATGAATTTCAAGAAATTGCTGGATATACGCCATAAATACAAATTAAACTTGCAGCACAAAGTTATGGCTCGTATTTAATAACATGACTTGTTTTAATGATGAGATTTATATTCCTGCAATGCCACTCAACCTCAGAGACCCAGAAAGGGAACAATTGTAACCGTGAAGTCACACTACTGCAGGTAGTAAGTTGGTCCTAGTGGTTTTTTTTATTTAAAATGTTTACATTTTTTTCTTACTTTTCTTTTCTCTTTTTCTCTCTCTCAATCCAATCTTTCCCTCTTTTTATTTCTCTTTCTGTATCTAATTCACTCTCTTTCCTACTCCATCATTTCTGTTTCTTTATCCTTAAATTCCATTGGACCTGACATTCACCAAGGTCTCAGATGCCCCATTGACTGACTTATCAACTTGCACTTCCAAATATTTTCGAGCTGAAGGGTGAAGAGAAAAATTTAAACTCTCGGGGCATGCCGTGAGATGCCCTCCTCTCGCAAATTTTAGTCCATCTTTATGTGCAAATTTCCTCAATCATTTGCGCCATTCCTGGGATACATCCACTGAAACCCCACTAAACTCATATAGCTCTGCCTCATACAAAAGACCCAGAACGCGAATTTCCTGCATTCACGACAATTCTGAACAGACATAAATTTATGCCCAAAATATTAGGTGCAGCAGGACCCGAAGTCACTATTTCTGGTGGTTTATAACAACTTGAATTTACATAAGAATATAAGAAATAGGAACAGGAATAAGCCATTTGGTCCCTCGAGCCTGCTCCGCCATTCAATAAGATCATGATCTGATTGATCTGATCTTGACCTCAACTTCACGTCCCTGCCCACTCCCATAACCCTTGACTCCCTTATCCTTCAAAAATCTGTATCTCCACCTTAAATATACACAAAGACCCAGCCTCCACAGCTCTCTGGGGTAGAGAATTCCAAAGATTCACAACCCTATGAGAGAAGAAATTCCTCCTCATTTCCATTTTAAATGGGCGACCCTTTATTCTGAAACTATGCCCGACAGTTCTAGATTCCCCCACGGGAGAAAACATCTTTTTTATTTATCTTTATTTATCCTTACTGAGACTTGCAATGTATTTCCTGTTTCTTTGAATGCTTTATATAGCATTAGAATCTGTTACATTAAGCAAAGAAAATCTTTCACAATTTCACATTCTTAAACATGCTGTGCTTAATATACATAAATTATGATTTGATAGCTTCAATATAACATCAATAATATAAAGAGAGACTGAAAGAAGATAGATGGTGTATGTTCTGCATGATCCTCAGGTCCTGATTGTTTACACAGATTTCCTCTTGTATGCCAGTTTTTACGTTCGGACATATGTTGATGAGTTTCTAAGGAGATTTTAGCGTAAGTTGCTGTTGGCAAGCTCAGCATAGAAACTAGTGTAAATTTTGCTAGGTCGGATCGAGGAAATTCCAGCCCATGGGATATCCTGATTCGGGGCAGTGGGAAGACTTTTTTTGTCACAAATTTGAATTAAGTTCAAATTTGCAAGTAGGAGGGAGAGTTTTTAAAGTACTGTGTTCTGTAGAGATAATCAGTATGCTATTTTACCAGTATGAAAAATGTTATTGGCTAAAGCAATTACATTCCAGTTACCGCTGCGCAAAAAGGTATGACACTGATGAAATAGCGATTTATACCTCATGCAAATTATGTAACATTGCAACTCATTGCTGAAAACAGAATAATCAGTTTTGACTAATGGTGCTATCCCTGGTCTCTTTCTGTTTGCTTACCCAGTGAAAAGTCTTAAGATTTAACTTGTCACATGCAGCTACAATGTTAGGCAATATAAACCAGTAACTACAAGATGACTTGTGGATTTTTAGACTAGAGTTGGCGAAAGTCATACTTATCTGAGTACACCCCAGTGAGCACTCCAGCAGCCAGCATTATGTTGATAAGTGTACTGACCTTAATTGTTGAAGTGCTGGTTCCCTGCCAAAGAGGATCAATAGTTTAGCAAGCTGCTTGTGCTGCTTACCCTTGTTCTCATACTGAGTCCCATCTCCAGGCAGGAATCAATATCTTTAATCTGTTCTTCACTGTAATAAGTCACGCAAGCCAGAGCTTTTAGGTGGCATTACATGGGATTATGGAGGCAGTTATTTCAGCTGTATGGACTCGAAGCCTTTTTGTGGATTTTCATCCTGTATTGTATTTTTCACCTGGGACACTGACCATGATATAAATGGCTCTTTTGGCCATGTTTACAAATACATAATGTGTGATTTTGCTAGTTATCACTAGTTTTCTCATTATTTTAATTCCTTTTTTAAACATTACGCCAATTCCACTGTAAACCTTCAGATAAATGAGAACAAGGAGCAGAACTGCTGCTTCCTCCAAAGCTTCAATATTACTACTGCTCTGTGATGGTAGAAAGACCAGGCTGCCTTGTAGGCAACTTGTAGCAAAGTGGGAACTAGAATCCATTGAGTTGCACAGTAAGTTCGTGTGCTGCTAATCAAAAACATTCATATCGACTTTTACCCTTGAGAAAAATGATTGTACTTGATATGAACACACCCGGGGCACTTCTGCATAAAAAAATGATTGAAACTGACAAAATAGAGCACTGTGCCTCATGCAATTTATTTGATGTTGCAACTCATTGCTTAAATCTGGGCCTGAGCACCTTATCCCCTGCTTTACATCATGACCTTCGAGTCTTATTGCTTTCCACATCTACCCAAATTTGACCCTGCTGTTTCTCGCCCATTTTCTATAACATTCCACTTTGTTCCTCACCACTAATTCTCTTCTTGTTGTCTGTGCTTAAGTTCCTCCTGGACATACCCACAGATCTTAGGCATCCTCCACTGCACCCACCACTATCTTACCAAAGCAGCAATCTGAACAGCATCACCCCCCTCATTGTGATTATTATTCTTTGTCATTCACCAGGAGCTAATCTCTGTAACCTACCTCTGACCGGCTCTATGTTGTCCTTCAGAACATTTTGTCCTCCATGAACAGTCTAGATGAGTCTATTGAGGTCCTGGACCTGACACAAACTTGGCTTATGGATTGTGACTCTTTTCCCTCTTAATAAATCCACATTGTCCATCAATTTGTTCCACCATGACTCCATGCAAAAACAGCTTTGATAGTTGCACCAGCTTCATTACCAACTCCCCTCATTTAGTACCTATTCCTCCCCCAAACACATCACCCTTTTTCAATCTCTCACCTTGCGTTTAAAGTGCTTGGCATTTAGTCTCTCCAAATCTTATGAGAGTTAATTTTTCACAAACTACCCGAGTGACCTTCCCTCTGACTTCTGTCATCCTATATTCAACCTCATTCTATAAGTAAACTCTGTTACCCACTGCCCACAGCTAACATTTGACCTTGCCATCACATAGCACTTCACCAGCTTGATTTCAATCATTGACCAGTTCATCCCCAATCACTACCTCATCTGTTTTCCATTCACATCATCCTGTCCATTACCTCTCTTATCACCTTCAACCTCTACCCTTGGAAAATAATTTCCTCCCAAGTCCCAACTCCTTCACCAGTATATTATCTCTCCCAATTATGTCATTTACCCACCAATACACCACTGCTAGCTTCTCAACAGCTCCATTAACTCTGCCTTTGATGCCTTTGTCTCTTTTGAGTTACTTACAGACTCCCATCTCCACTGTTCTCACTGCTCTATCTCTGCACCCTGAAGTCCAAAGACCACATTCCTGAGTGCACTTGGTGCTTGACCAGCCTGGTTGTCTTCCACCAGATCTGGCTTGGCCATCTTCAGGAATAAAATGTTTCATCATGGCAGAATACTACTTCAGGATTATCCTCAAGCGTAAGAACAACCCTAGACTTCTCTTCCTCTACTCCAACCAGTTCCTCTGACCCCCTACTGTTGCCCCTTTATCCTCAATTCTAAAGCTAAGTGTTAGGAATTTTTGGAACACTTCACCTCAAAGATAAAGACTATCCATATGACTATGGTCATCCTCCTCCTGCTCCCATTTTTTTTCTCCCTCCACCTTGTCCCCTCTTCACCATTCTAGTTCTGCCCCCTCCCCCAATCACTGTACAGTCTTTCCCATCTTGTTTCCTCCAGCCCTCACCAAGACTCATCTATGCTGTGAGAGCCACCATCTGCTCCTTCTACCCCTCCCCCAATACCCGAATATTTAGTTACCCCTCCTTGCCCCAGTGCTAACCAATATCATTAAGTCTCCCTTTGTTCTATCATTATCCCCCCCCCACCCCTTTGTCTCTGCTAAGTTCCATGCTTATTTCTCCCAAAATTTCCTGTTGAAATCCTACAGTTTATTTTCCACTCTACCCACAATACCAAGACTGCCTTAGTCAAAGTAATAATGTCCTATGTGACTGGTACATGATCCCTCTTTGCTTCCCTCAACCTCTCTACAGTGTTCAATATAGTTGACTACCCCAGCCTTCTCTACTGTCTCCTCTGTGGTCTATTCACCCCTGGTTCCATTCTTATTGGTCCCAACAGAACCAACACACCTCCACCAATGGTTTTGCCTCTCATTCCAGCACAGTCATCTCTGGAGTCCTGAAAGATTTCATCCATGGCACTTTTTTCTTATCTACATACTGCCTCTTGTAAACATGATCAATAGTTTCCACATGTATGCTGACGGTAGCCAGCTTGACCTCCCCCCAACACCAACCATCCTTGATTCCACAACCATCTCTGTGTTGTCAGACTACCTGCCTGATATTATCATGGATAAGCCAGAAATCTTTCCAGTTGAACATTGTGTAAACCAAAGCCATCTTATTCCACTCCTGTTTAAAAATTCCGTAACCATGCTTCTGACAACAATCCCTCCTTAGCTGCTTACACAGGGTCACCCACATGGTGTGCAACCTCATTGTTCAACCTGGAGCTGATCTTCAAACCCTGTATCCTATCCATCATGAAGGCTGCATAGTTCCATTTTTCACTTTCACTACTACTTCACCCACCTCCACCAACGCTATCAACCACTCTTTAGTTACCTCGAGACTCAAATTCTCACGTGCCCATTTTGCGAGTCTCCAAAACTCCTATGCACAAAATCCAAATTGTTCAAAGCTCCACCATTCATATACAGTTCCATGAAATCCCCCATACCCTTATCACCCCTTCACTTGACCTAAACTGGCTTCCTGTGCATCAAATTCAAAATCCTCGTTATTTACAAATCCCTCCATAGCCTTGCTCCACAATTTCTTCCAGCCCTATATCATAGCCCAAGGCCTATAATCTTTCAACTTTGGCCTCCTGTGCTTTCACACTCCTGCCATTCCTCATTTGATAGAATTATTTAGGTCCAGCCCTCTGAAACCCTTCTCCTCATTGCTACTTCCCTTCCCATGTTTAAAAGCCTCCTCAAAACCTATCTTCTTGAATTATGTTCTCTGCCCTAAATCTTTTAGCTGTACCCAGTCTGTTGAGTCCAGTTTGACGGGTATTGAGATATTATATTAAAGGCATTATATAAATGCAAATTGTTGAACTGCTAAAATTTGTGTAAATTAAATTGGTATATTTTAATGGTCTGCATTTGATATGTTTAGATGAATTTTGAATAGAAAAGAATTATCCTCTCATTTCTTTATCTTCATTTTTATATCTCACTGTTTTTATCAACATTCTTTCAATTGTCTTGCTCCCCTTCAATCCTTCACATTTTCACTTTCTCATTCCTTTGAATTCTCATGACATTTCTCATTTCGTTCTCATTATATGTCTTTTGATGCATTGTGGGCTCTCCTGGAGCTTGCATGATCACTTCAGGGAGTCAGAGAGGGATTTTCCATAAGATTTTTACCTCCCCGAGGAGATAGGATCATTAATGATTGGGGAATGTGGTGTACAAGCTTGCACCAGGGTGAGCATTGATGGGCTTGATCTCTTCTCATCCTTTCTGTATGTATATTTATATAATTTTTCAGTTTATTTTTAATTTCTTTCAATTTCTCTCCTGTTTTATTTATTTTTCTCCTTTCGTGAAGGTTATCAAGGCAACGGGTTTAAAAGTTTCATAGAAAATGGATGGAATCACAGAATATGAACCCCAAAATACTTTATATAAAAAAAAAATCAATTATCATAAACCAGTGGACATAATTGTAAATGGACAGAACCGCCAAACATGATTTCCAAGACGCCATTGAAAATTAGTATAATAAAAATAAGTGATAACTTAATAAGCCACTGCAAAACAGCAGTCCTGCTCATGGTTGATTAATGGTTCCACAATGCTGGCAATCCTGTAGTACCTCACCCAAGTAATTCTCTTCATGTGTGAACCTGGATAGTGAGTGTAAGCAAGCTACTTTACAGTTAGAAGCACCACAGTTTAGTCTGATCTTGTCACTATTCTATGGGCCCGAAATTGGCGGACGTACCGCCCAAAAAATCAATTTTCGTCAAAAAACACCTACATACCGCCCGGCAGAAAATTCATCAGTGACATACCGCCGGGCGGTATGCATACTGCCCACCCATGCAGACAACCGACATATTGCCTAAAAGTGCAAAATTTGTGACTTGCCCCCAGAGCTGCGTATCATCCTGGAGAAGGTGCTTTTAAGTCGATCTTAAGTGGCCGGTATGTAAGTAGAGCTGACAGGTTTGTTTGATCTTTATAGTTCTCCACAGTTTAATGTATTTTTAAATGACTAGTAGTAAAGTAATAATATAAATGTTCTAATAAAGCCTTATTGACTCCTTTATTAATTAATTATAATTTTAGTGTCTCCCCGCAACCCGGTCTCTCCCTGCACCCCCTCCCCCACAGTGATCCCTGGCCGGCAGTCTCTGGCCTCTCGTCTGTGCCTCCTGGGGGGTAGAGCTTCATAGCAGCATAACTTGGGAGCCGAAGATTCCCGAGTCAAAAGGCCTCTCCGCCACACACCGTCAGCTGAACTACACTTAGCTTACCGCCGAGAAAAATTCACTGAAATTCCCGCCTACTCAGTCCCAGCAGGTACCGGGCGGTAAAAAATGACACATCGCCCGCAGACCACCGAAAAACGGGTGGACCATGTGTTTGACCAATTTCGGCCCCTATATGTGTACAGCATAAAAGAATCTTGGTGGGTAGCATGCTGCGGGATGGAATCGAGGACACTTGAGTCAAAGGCAGAGTCTCGATTGAGGAAATCTTCGAAGTGCTCCTTCCAGCGGGCCCTGACTGCCTCAGTGTCCTTGATGAGTGTTTCCCTGTTCTTGGCCAGCAGTGGGGTGGGGCCTTGGGAGTTTGGACCGTAGGTGGCCTTGAGAACGATGAAGAATCTTTGCACATCATGGCTGTCTCCATCCACCACCTGTGCTTTCTACATCCACCACCTGTCCCGGGTTTTTTGTTGGACCTCAGCCTTGAGCCGTCTGTAATGCTGCTTTTCTGCCCCCGAGTTGGATTGTTGCTTAAGGCTCATAAATGCCCTGTGCTTGTGCTCTATTAGCTCTTGGATCTCCTGATCATTCTCATCAAACCAGTCCTGGTGATTCCTGGTTGAGTGACCGAGCGTCTCTTTGCAGGCACTGGTAATGAAGGCCTGGAGGGAAAACCAAGTGCCTATGGGCATTCTGTGTCTCAGGGTCATCAAGGCACACCAGGTTAGCTGTGAGGCGCTGACTGTACAGGGCTATCTTAGCTGGGTCTTTAAGTACCCCGGCATTGACATTTTTGCGGCAATGCTTCTGCTGCCTCCTCCGTTTTGGGGCTATGTTGATGTCAATGATGGATCGGATTAGGCAGTGGTCCGTCCAGCAGTCGTCAGTTCCTGTCATGGCGCAGGTGATGCACACATCATTGCAATCCCTGGCTCGGACGATGACATAGTCGAGCAGATGCCAGTGTTTGGAGCGAGGGTGTTGCCACGATGCTTTGCATTTGTCCTTCTGGCGGAACAAGGTGTTGGTGATGAAAAGGTCATGTTCTAGACATTTTGTCAGGAGTAGGGTACCACTGGAGTTGAATTTCCCGATCCCCTCTCTGCCAATCACACCTCCCCAGAGGGCTGTGTCTTTGCCGACCCTGGCGTTGAACTCACCAGGGACGCGGGACAGGGATTTTTCTAGGTTGGAGTAAAAACCCTCTTTGGTCTCATCTGTTGCATCGAGTGTTGGGGTGTGCACACTGATGACTGTGGCACATTGATTCTGGGATAGGGTGAGTCGAAGAGTCATGAGGCGTTCAATCATCCTCGCTGCCATGCTCCACCTCACAGTCAACAAGCTCCCCGCTGGAGTGGAACTAAACTACAGAACCAGTGGGAACCTGTTCAACCTTCGCCATCTGCAGGCCAGGTCCAAGATCACCCCAACCTCTGTCATCGAGCTACAGTACGTGGACGAAGCTTACGTCTGCGCACTTTCAGAGGCTGAACTCCAGGACATAATTGACGTATTTACTGTGCCGTACGAAAGCACGGGCCTGACACTAAACATCCATAAGACAAAAGTCCTCCACCAGTCTGTCCTCGCCGCACAGCACTGCCCCCCAGTCATCAAGATCCACGGCGTGGCCCTGGACAACGTGGACCACTTCCAATACCTCGGGAGCCTCTTATCAACAAGAACAAACATTGATGACGAGATTCAACACCGCCTCCAGTGCACCAGTGCAGCCTTCGGCCACCTGAGGAAAAGCGTATACAAAGACCAGGCCCTCAAATCTGCCACCAAGTTCATGGTCTACAGGGCTGTAGTAATACCTACCCTCCTGTATGGCTCAGAGACATGGACCATGTATAGTAGACACCTCAAGTCGCTGGAGAAATACCACCAACAATGTCTCCGTAAGATCCTACAAATCCCCTGGGAGGACAGACGCACCAACATTAGCGTCCTTGACCAGGCCAACATCCCCAGCATTGAAGCACTGACCACACTTGATCAGCTCCGCTGGGCAGGCCACATTGTCCGCATGCTGGACACGAGACTCCCAAAGCAAGCGCTCTACTCTGAACTCCTTCACAGCAAACGAGCCAAAGGAGGGCAGAGGAAACGTTACAAGGACACCCTCAAAGCCTCCCTGATAAAGTGCAATATCCCCACCAACACCTGAGAGTCCCTGGCCAAAGACTGCCCTAAGTGGAGGATGTACATCCGGGAGGGCGCTGAGCACCTTGAGTCTCATCGCCGAGAGCATGCAGAAATCAAACGCAGGCAGCGGAAAGAACATGCGACAAACCTGTCCCACCCTCCCTTACCATCAACGACTATCTGTCCCACCTGTGACAGAGACTGTGGCTTTCATATTGGACTGTTCAGCCACCTAAGGACTCATTTTAAGAGTGGAAGCAAGTCTTCCTCGATTCCGAGGGACTGCCTATGATGATGATGAAAAGAATCATATAAGTTTACAGCGCAGAAGGAAGCCATTCATAGAAACATAGAAAATAGGTGCAGGAGTAGGCCATTCGGCCCTTCTAGCCTGCACCGCCATTCAATGAGTTCATGGCTGAACATGCAACTTCAGTACCCCATTCCTGCTTTCTCACCATACCCCTTGATTCCCCTAGTAGTAAGAACTTCATCTAACTCCTTTTTGAATATATTTAGTGAATTTGCCTCAACAACTTTCTGTGGTCGAGAATTCCACAGGTTCACCACTCTCTGGGTGAAGAAATTTCTCCTCATCTCGGTCCTAAATGGCTTACCCCTCATCCTTAGACTGTGTCTCCTGGTTCTGGACTTCCCCAACATTGGGAACATTCTTCCTGCATCTAACCTGTCTAACCCCGTCAGAATTTTAAACGTTTCTATGAGGTCCCCTCTCATTCTTCTGAACTCCAGTGAATACAAGCCCAGTTGATCCAGTCTTTCTTGATAGGTCAGTCCCGCCATCCCGGGAATCAGTCTGGTGAACCTTCGCTGCACTCCCTCAATAGCAAGAATGTCCTTCCTCAGGTTAGTACACAATACTCCAGGTGTGGCCTCACCAAGGCCCTGTACAACTGTAGCAACACCTCCCTGCCCCTGTACTCAAATCCCCTCGCTATGAAGGCCAACATACCATTTGCTTTCTTAACCGCCTGCTGTACCTGCATGCCAACCTTCAATGGCTGATGTACCATGACACCCAGGTCTCTTTGCACCTCCCCTTTTCCTAATCTGTCACCATTCAGATAATAGTCTGTCTCTGTTTTTACCACCAAAGTGGATAACCTCACATTTATCCACATTATACTTCATCTGCCATGCATTTGCCCACTCACCTAACCAATCCAAGTCGCTCTGCAGCCTCATAGCATCCTCCTCGCAGCTCACACTGCCACCCAACTTAGTGTCATCCGCAAATTTGGAGATACTACATTTAATCCCCTCGTCTAAATCATTAATGTACAGTGTAAACAGCTAGGGCCCCAGCACAGAACCTTGCGGTACCCCACTAGTCACTGCCTGCCATTCTGAAAAGTACCCGTTTACTCCTACTCTTTGCTTCCTGTCTGACAACCAATTCTCAATCCATGTCAGCACACTACCCCCAATCCCATGTGCTTTAACTTTGCACATTAATCTCTTGTGTGGGATCTTGTCGAAAGCCTTCTGAAAGTCCAAATATACCACATCAACTGGTTCTCCCTTGTCCATTCTACTGGAAACATCCTCAAAAAATTCCAGAAGATTTGTCAAGCATGATTTCCCTTTCACAAATCCATGCTGACTTGGACCTATCATGTCACCTCTTTCCAAATGCACTGCTATGACATCCTTAATAATTGATTCCATCATTTTACTCACTACCGATGTCAGGCTGACCGGTCTATAATTCCCTGTTATCTCTCTCCCTCCTTTTTTAAAAAGTGGGGTTACATTGGCTACCCTCCACTCCATAGGAACTGATCCAGGGTCAATGGAATGTTGGAAAATGACTGTCAATGCATCCACTATTTCCAAGGCCACCTCCTTAAGTACTCTGGGATGCAGTCCATCAGGCCCTGGGGATTTATCGGCCTTCAATCGCATCAATTTCCCCAACACAATTTCCCGACTAATAAAGATTTCCCTCAGTTCCTCCTCCTTACTAGACCCTCCGACCCCTTTTATATCCGGAAGGTAGTTTGTGTCCTCCTTCGTGAATACCGAACCAAAGTACTTGTTCAATTGGTCCGCCATTTCTTTGTTCCCCGTTATGACTTCCCCTGATTCTGACTGCAGGGGACCTACGTTTGTCTTTACTAACCTTTTTCTCTTTACATATCTATAGAAACTTTTGCAATCCGTCTTAATGTTCCCTGCAAGCTTCTTCTCGTACTCCATTTTCCCTACCCTAATCAAACCCTTTGTCCTCCTCTGCTGAGTTCTAAATCTCTCCCAGTCCCCGGGTTCGCTGCTATTTCTGGCCAATTTGTATGCCACTTCCTTGGCTTTAATACTATCCCTGATTTCCCTTGATAGCCACGGTTGAGCCACCTTCCCTTTTTTATTTTTACGCCAGACAGGAATGTACAATTGTTGTAGTTCATCCATGCGGTCTCTAAATGTCTGCCATTGCCCATCCACAGTCAACCCCTTCAGTATCATTCGCCAATCTATCCTAGCCAATTCACGCCTCATACCTTCAAAGTTACCCTTCTTTAAGTTCTGGACCATGGTCTCTGAATTAACTGTTTCATTCTCCATCCTAATGCAGAATTCCACCATATTATGGTCACTCTTCCCCAAGGGGCCTCGCACAACGAGATTGCTAATTAATCCTCTCTCATTACACAACACCCAGTCTAAGATGGCCTCCCCCCTAGTTGGTTCCTCGACATATTGGTCTAGAAAACCATCCCTTATGCACTCCAGGAAATCCTCCTCCACCGTATTGCTTCCAGTTTGGTTAACCCAATCTATGTGCATATTAAAGTCACCCATTATAACTGCTGCACCTTTATTGCACGCACCCCTAATTTCATGTTTGATGCCCTCCCCAACATCACTACTACTGTTTGGAGGTCTGTACACAACTCCCACTAACGTTTTTTGCCCTTTGGTGTTCTGCAGCTCCACCCATATAGATTCCACATCATCCAAGCTAATGTCCTTCCGAACTTTGCCTTAATTTCCTCCTTAACCAGCATTGCTACCCCACCTCCTTTTCCTTTTATTCTATCCTTCCTGAATGTTGAATACCCCTAGATGTTGAGTTCCCAGCCCTGATCATCCTGGAGCCACGTCTCCTTAATCCCAATCACATCATATTTGTTAGCATCTATTTGCACAGTTAATTCATCCACCTTATTGCGAATACTCCTTGCATTAAGACACAAAGCCTTCAGGCTTGTTTTTTTAACACCTTTTGTCCTTTTAGAATTCTGCCGCACAGTGGCCCTTCCTGTTCCCCGCCCCCCCCATCTCCCCTCCGTCTCTTGCCTCTGCCTCCCTTTTGTCTCCCTCTGTCTCCCTGCATTGGTTCCCATCCCCCTGCCATATTAGTTTAACTCCTCCCCAAGAGCACTAGCAAACACTCCCCCTAGGACATTGGTTCCGGTCCTGCCCAGGTGCAGACCGTCCGGTTTGTACTGGTCCCACCTTCCCCCAGAACCGGTTCCAATGCCCCAGGAATTTGAATCCCTCCCTGCTGCACCACTGCTCAAGCCATGTATTCATCTGCGCTATCCTGCGATTCCTACTCTGACTATCACGTGGCTGTGCAAGAGTGATTCAGAATTGCAATGCCCTGCTGTCTCAACATAGTCCTATATTTTCTTCTGCTTAAAATATTTATATAATTTTCTTATAGAAAATGCAATTGTCTCAACTACTCCCTCTGGAAAAGCTCTAGGAACTCATTACATAAAAACATTTCCCCTAACCTTTCTCCTTTTGGAGTAATGCTGGGAATAGTAAGCGTGTAAATTAGGTAGTTATTTTATATCCTTGCGCAAATATAGGTTATGTTAATTGAACTAAGTATATCTGATCATATATGTTCTGTACGACTCAAACTACTTTATTCTACAGTAAGGTAACGATTTGAATCAAACTTTGGCTCATCTAGTGTTCACTCGGTCCACCTATGGAGAGAATGAAGAGATACATGTTTCTGCAGTCTCTCATTATTATGGTTTCTCATCCCTGGTATCATTTTGTATGTATATCTATATATATCTACGCCGTATGCTTTCCACAACTTTAATCTTTCTATAATTTGACACCCAGGTCTGTACATGGTAGTTTCCTCTTCTAGACTGACGCACTTTCCAGGAAGGGGGTCAGTGAATAGCAATTATGGCAAAAGTTTAGCTCATTTCCCTTGCCTCTCAAATTTGGAAATACTGAATCCAAATATTGACAACACTAAAGCCATCTTGTTTGATTTGCAACAGTATCAACATGCCTCTAGCCTTGACTTCATCAACCTGCCTAGCTGCCAGCTCAGATAGTTGGAAAATCAGTGAGTGCGGAACAGGAGGAACATAGGGTGAAACGCTTAAGGCATCATCAACAAAAATAGAGTTGAGATTTTACGAGATGGACGAGTAAAGGAAGATGACCAGGTGGAGAGATACAAGGGAGGAGTTTGAGGATAAGCCCATTATGGTGGAGAGTGAGCATCGAACAAGGAGAAGTCCAGTATTGGAGGAATGGAAAGCATATTGGGAGAGGTGTGATTGGAGGAAATCACGAAGGTAGGATGTGGCGAGGCCCTGGAGAATTTTGACGGTGAGGAGAAGGAGGTTGAAGTCAATTTGCCAGGACATGGAGAGCCAGTAGAGCTTTGAAAGTGATAGAAGTATAGGACTTTAAGCATCTGAAAACATGCTCTGCAGCATTCTGAATGAGTTGCAGTTTGGGGAGCCCAGCTGGAGTGCATTAGATAAAACAAGCTTCAAGTTGCTTAAGGCATGCAGTAGGGCTTTGATAGCAGTGAGGGGAAAGTAGTGGCATTAGCAGACAAGTGGTCTTGGCGATGAAATGGATATAAAGGAGAAAGCTCAGTTTGGGTCAAGCAGGTACCACAGCTCCCAACTTAGTCTGAAGTGGCAGTCCGACTAATGGAGTCAAGGCTAGATACACAAGCCGAAGAGGATGGCTTTAGCATTGCTAACATTAAATTATGGAGTAAATTTTGGCACATGTAGGATAATGTTGGATATGTAGTTGAGTTTTTTTTCATTGCTTTTGATAGAGTATTTATGAAATATTCTGTACCATTGTTTACATAATATTTCTCTTGGCCTTTCTTTCACTTTTCATTCAGTTACCTGGAATGCTGAGAATTGGAAGGGACATGAATAAAAATGATGATACGGCATTGTACAGCCAAATAATTGGTCGTTAAAAAAGAGACATTTTAATGATCTCTTTTCTTTAAAAGAAACAGAGAGGAGAAAACAGAGGTCCAAATACATAATCTGAAGAATAAAATTAATTATTTGTTTCAGAAATTGATCAGGGTAAAAAGAAAAGTTGGGTTATGAGAAAAATTTTGTCGGAATTCCAGAAAATCAGAAAAATCAAGAGTGGAAAACTATTAAGTTAGAGAAACTAGCTTAACTAGCTCTGATGATCGAAGATGAAAATTAACTAAAACTGTGGACATGAAATAATTTGCAGGAGAAATTAGTGCAAAGGTGAAAGAATGAATTGAGAATGTAAAAATACAAATGATCATGGCGAAACACCATTTCCTTAGATTACTAATTACCAACATTTCCATGCTCCTGGATGTTGTGTTCCGAACACAGATGAGCCTGCACACAGGGAGGTTAAAGTAACAGTGACCTCAGTCTTTATTAAGACACTCCAGAGTGAGGAACAGACCATAGGGGCCGGCTTATATACAGTGCTCCCAAGGGATGCTGGGATCCCTTGGGACTTCAGGGGATGTGCTCCCTGGTGGCAGAACATGGGAGTGCATGCTTTACAGATACTCAACACTGGAGATCTTTTTAGTAAATGAAAATCTGAAGTAAAATAATTGCCTTTTTTTAAAAAAACTAAGATTTAAGCAACTGATGCTCATATTTTACTTTTAGAATTCTATGCATTTCTCAATTTTTAAATTTTAATTCCCCTGTTCGTGACTTTCCCCTCTCAGCTTTTCTCGTACTTTTTAGCTGGCTTTTTTGAGCATTTTGCCCAGCTATTAAAGCTGTATGTACATCTTTTCATCTGCCACTCTGTATTGTCACCTGAAAGCAGACCTTTTTTTTTCCATATTCTGCCTGCTTTGTTGAGCATTGCCTTTCAGGTCATGCTCAACTAATTATGGGCTCTCCAAGTTGCATTTTCTGATAGCGTGGCATCAGATACTTTAGTTTGAATAACTCTAAAGATGCCCAAAAGAATTCCGAAGCATTGGAAGTTTTTATGATGGGATATTGCAACTATTGTCCAATTAGTGCAGCTTAAACTTTTTATTTACTCAATCTGCCGTAATGCAATGTCACAGAACCTTCTATTCCTTTAATGGGGCACGACATTTTGACTTGTATAATGTGTTATTTTACATATATACTGCCGCTTTTCCCCCACGCACTGAACCTACCATCCCAACCAGAACCGAAATTCGTATCAAAGTGTCAATTATTAGCTGTACATAACACAGGTGTAACATAGTAAACCTACCATAGGATTTTTTAGATATTTCAACCAACATTTAAATGATCCTAATAATTACTTGCATTCTCCTGACTTAAAAAAAACTCTGATCTTACACATATGCTACATTTGTGTGTCTTTAAGTATCTAGCAGTTTTTTAAATCTCCATTTAAAGTAAATCAAATGTGTCTAAAAAAAATATGTAAAAGCCTCACATCGAATTATTTTAGTTTCTTGTGTACATTTTTCTATTTGCTTAATTTCTTCTTTCCTTCCTGCTATAGGGTTTATATCCCCACATAATGGGCCCAAGTTTCCACAAGAAAAAAAACGGGCACCCCTCCGAGCTGGGCGCCCGTTTTTCGCGCCTAAAACGGCGCCTAAAAAAATCCTCAGTATTCTCCACCTACCTGCAGGTCCTCTGGCCCTCGGCGCAGCCAGCACGAGCTGTGGGGGGGCGGAGCCAGGTCCCTGCGCTGAAAACAGTGCCGGGACCTCTGCCCATGCGCGCTACAGTGGGCACGCAAGTGCAGTAGCTCCAGGCGCCGAACTGTGTGGGAGGGGCCCGAAGCACGCAGCCCCTAGCCCTGGCTGAATGGCCTCACTGGGGCTGCGTGAATAAGGCTCCTCCCACGGCCATCTCCTGCTTTTCCCCCCCTCCCCCCCCCACTCAGCGACACGAACGGCTTTCTCTTTCCCCCCCCACCCCCACCTCCCGCTCAGCGGCACGAACGGCTGCAGAATTCTCCGTGCCTGAAGCATTCACACAGGTAGGAAGATGGTTTATTTAATCTTTTCTTGGCTTATAAATGTTTATTCAGGTTGGATTTATTTGTATAATATTTGTAGAAGTATAAATAAGGATTTATTGTAGAATTTAATGAGTTCCCTTCCCTCCCCCCCCACCTTGTTCTGGGCGCCTAATTTGTAACCTGCGCCTGACTTTTTAATGTGTAGAACAGGTTTTTTCAGTTCTACAAAAATCTTCTCTGGCTCCATTCTACTTTAGTTTGGAGTACGTTTTCACTGTGGAAACTTTCAAATCAGGCGTCAGTGGCCGGACACGCCCCCTTTTGAAGAAAAAATTCTGTTCCAAAGTAGAACTGTTCTACCTGACTGGAACTGCAGAAAAAAAAATGTGAAGAATTGCGATTTCTAAGATAGTCCGTTCTCCACCAGTTGCTCCTAAAAATCAGGTGCAAATCATGTGGAAACTTGGGCCCATTAAAATACAGGATTAGAATATTCAATTAAATGCAATTAAATGTTATGATAATTTGAACCCTATAGGACAGGGTTAATATGAAAAAGAAAGACTTGCATTTATATAGCACCTTTAATGACCTCAGGACATCTCAAATCGCTTTACAGCCAATGAAGTACTTTTGAAATGAAATGAAATCATGGCAGCCAATTTGCGCACAGCAAGGTCCCATGAACAGCAATGTGATAATGACCAAATAATTTGTTTTTTTAGTGAGGGATAAATATTGACCAGGATACCTGCTCCTCTAGTGCCATGGAATCTTTTACGTCCACCTGAGAGAGCAGATGGGGTCTTGGTTTAACGTCACATATGAAAGACAGTGCAGCACTCCCTCAGTACTACACTGGATTGTCAGCTTAGATTCTTTTGCTCAAGTCTCTGGAGTGGGATGTGAACCCATAACCTTGAAAGCATTAACTTGTGTTTGCTTACTGATACTTTGAATCTCTTACACTGTGACTAGGACATCGAAACTGATGCATCATCAATTAAAGATAATCCAAACATGTAAATATGCCTGTGCTGTACGAGTGCAATCCTTAAATATTTGCAGGCTTCATTCTTTCCAGTGATACCGTTTGTGCACACAATAACTTAGAATAGTAGTATGCTTTGGAAAATAGATATTCCATTTATATTTGGATAGTAGAAGTTTAGTTCTTGTTATGTATGTGTATAGAATAGGTTTCTTGTCCAGTGCTGTTTAGAAATCTAGATCTTTAATGCTTTAGAACTGCAGATCGTTAATGCTACACTTACCTCTTTGTTGCCTTTCAATGGTATTATTTGTCCGTGTGCTTGAGCATCCACATCTGTTCTTGATACCCATCGATTCCAACATTAATCAGATATATTTATCGGGCGTTAAAAAAATATATATATAATTTAAGAACCTTAATGGGACACCATTTAATAACTCTGCAAGCAGTTTTACTTTGTTGGGCCTCCAGAAGAATAGTGTTCATGTGAAAATTGACAGTCTCTGAGTGCTGTTCTCTGCTTTTTACTGCTTTTTCACGTTCTTCTATACTGCTGGTCCTCCACAAGAGGTCCAACAGAAAGAGAGACTTATTTTCTGTGTCTCCAACTTCTACATTTGAAATTCGCAAAACATTGGGTCTTGGTGTGTTGGAGGCACAGCGTTTGTCTGCTCTATAAAGGGAATGAAATGGCAATACCTTCATTTTAGGCAGTCCCTCATAGTCGAGGATGACTTGCTTTCACACTAATATGAGTTCTCAGGTGACTGATGAGTCCAGTGCGGGACCTGCAGTCTCTGTCACAGGTGGGGCAGACGGTGGTTGGAGGGACGGGTGGGTGGGGTGCTTGGGTTGTGCTGTGCTCCTTCCACTTTTTGTGCTTGGCTTCCATGAGCTCCCGGCGAAGGGACTCGAGTTTGGCACCTTCCCGGATGCTTCTCCTCCATTTTGAACGGTCTTGGGCCAGGGATTCCCAAGTGTCGGTGGGACTGTTGGACTTTTTCAAGGAGGCTTCGAGGATGCCATTGAAGCGTTTCCTCTGCCCACCTGGGGCTCGCTTGCTGTGTCGGAGCTCTGAGTGGAGCGCTTGTTTTGGGAGTCTAGTATCGGGCATGCAGACGATGTGACCCGTCCATCGGAGCTGATCGAGTGTGGTCAATGCTTCAATGCTGGGGATGTTGGCCTGAGCAAGAACACTGCCGTTGGTGCGCCTATCCTGCCAATGGATTTGCAGGATCTTGCGGAGGCAGCGTTGGTAGTACTTCTCCAGTGCTTTGAGGTGCCTGCTGTACATAGTCCATGTCTATGAAGCATGTAGGAGGGTGTGTATCACTACTGCTCTGTAGACCATGAGCTTGGTGCTGGGTTTGAGATCCTTGTCTTCAAACACCCTCTTCCTAAGGCAACCGAAGACTGCACTGGCACACTGACTGCGGTGTTGGACTTCGTCATCGATGTCTGCCCTTGTTTGACAGTAGGCTTCCAAGGTATGGAAAATGGTCCACGTTGTCCAAGGCCTCATCATGGATCTTGATAATTGGGGGGGCAGTACTGTGTGGCGGAGGCAAGTTGGTGGAGAATCTTTGTCTTACGGATGTTTAGTGTATGGCCCATACTCTCGTACGCTTCGGTGAAAGTGTTGATGGTTTGGAGTTCGACCTCCGAGTGTGTGCAAACGTAAACGTCGTCTGCATACTGTAATTCAGTGACAGAGGATGGGACGACTTTGGATCTGGACTGGAGGCGTTTGTTTTGTAGATTAGCTCCACTCCAGCGGGGAGCTTATTGAGGATGAGATTGAGCATTGCAACAAGGTAGATCAAGAAGAGCATCGGTGCGATGACACAGCCTTGCTTGACCCCGGTCCGCATGTGTATTGGGTCTGTGGTAGATTCGTTGGTCAGGATCACTGCTTGCATGTCATCGTGAAGCAGGTGGAGGATGGTGACGAACTTTTGAGGGCAGCCGAATTTGAGGAGGACACTCCATAATCCCACCCAGTTGACTGTGTTGAAGGTCTTTGTGAGATCGAAGAAGGCAATGTACAGAGGCTGGTGCTGCTCCATGCATTTTTCTTGAATTTGATGCACGGTGAAGATCATGTCCATTGTGCCCCTTATTGGGCAGAATCCGCAACTAGCCGACAACCATGATGTGCTTAAATTCTTTGCGTAGTCAAGACCACCCATGGCCCAAGCACCCAAGGTCCTACCCCACTAAGGGCCAAGAATGGAGAGGTACTCATCACGACAGAGAGGCAATTAGTACCCGCTGGAAGGAGCACTTCGAAGATCTCCTTAACCGAGACTGTCTTCAACGCGAGTGTCCTTGACTCCATCCCGCAACATGCCACCCACTACTACCTCAGCACATCCCCAGCCTGGCATGAGGTTGAAAAGGTCATCCGACAGCTAAAGAACAACAAGGCCTAAGGAGCAGATAGAATCCCCGCCGAAGCACTAAAGCATGGTGGAGAAGCACTATTGGCGTGAATCCATGAACGCATTTTTCTTTTTTATTTGGAAGGAGGAGAGCATGCCAGGGGATCTCAGAGACGCTGTAATCATGACCATCTTCAAGAAAGGTGACAAGTCCAATTGTGCTAATTACAGAGGAATTTCCCATGCTGTCTGCCACAGGGAAAGTCATCGCAAGAATCCTCCTCAATTGTCTTCTCCCAGTGGATGAAGAGCTCTTTTCAGAGTCGCAATGTTTGTCTTCAGTGGTACACAACCAATGTAAAACGTCTTGCTACCGTTAGAAGAAAAAATTATGTTATCCCATCTTGCTAATTTTGTACTCATGAATTAAATTCGTTTATTTATTCTTTCTTTTGCTCTTTATAATTTCAGGATTACCACTTGCTTTCTATTCTTTTATGTAGAATTAAGCAATAGCTGTGCTGCAAGTCCAGTGGTATTTTAGTTTAATTCATTCTCAGGATATGGAGGTCGCTGGATAGGCCAGAATTTATTGTCCATCTCTACTTGCCTTTAAGAAGTTGCTGGTACGGTTTCTTCTTAAATCGCTGCAGTCCAGATGGTAAACATACTCGCGCAATGCTGTCAGGGAGAGATTTCCAGGATTTGGACCAGCAACGATGAGGGAATGGCGATATATCTCCAAGGCAGGATGGTATGCAACTTGGAGGGGAACTTGCAGGTGATGATGTTCCCATGCACCTGCTGCTCTTGTCCTTCAAGGTGGTGAAGGTTACAGGTTCGGGAGATGCTACATTCGAAGCCTCGGCGATATGCTGCAGTGTATCCTGTAGATAAAACATACTGCAGCCACGGTATGCCAGTGGAGAGAGTGAATATTTAAGGCGTTTGATGGGTTGCTGATCAAGTGGACTGCTTTGTCATGGCTGGTGTCGAGCTTCTTGAGTGTTGTTGCACCTGCACCTATCCAGGATGGTGGAGAGTGTTCCATCACGCCTGACTTGAGGTGGTGGAGAGGCTTTGGAAAATCAGATGGTGAGCCATATACCACAGAATACCCCTCCTCTGACCTGCTCTAGTAGCCATAGCATTTACGTGGCTGGTCCAGTTGAGTTTCTGGTCAATGGTGACCCCAAGGATGTTGATGGTGGAGGATATGGCATTGGTATTGCCATTGAATGTCAAGAAAAGATAGTTAGACTCTCTCTTGTTGGAGATGGTCATTGTCTGGCACTTGTGTGGCGTGAATGTTACTTGCCACTTATCAGCCCAAGCCTGGATGTTGTCCAAGTCTTGCTGCATGTAAGCGTGAACTTCGTCAGAGTTCTGACGAAGGGTCGTCGACCCGAAACGTTAACTTTGTTTTTCTCTCCACAGATGTTGCCTGACCCGCTTAGATTTCCAGCATTCTCTGTTTTTATTTCATCTTCCTTTGTGCCAGGTATAACTCCATCTAATGGAGAATAATCCCCTTTGACTTCAGCTTTACTAGGGCTCCTTAGGTGCTTAGGTCCTTGGGTTTACTCGGTGCCACACTTAACTGAAGGCTGCTTTGATGTCAAGGGCAATCACTCTCGCCTCGCGTCTGGAATTCTGTTATTGTATCCATGTTTGGACTAAGGATTGAATGAGATCTGGAGCTGAATAGTCCTGGCAGATCCCCAACTCAGCATCGATGAGCAGATTATTAGTGAATAAGTGACGCTCGATAGCGTTGTTGATGACTCCTTTGATGATGGGAGTCAGCTGATGGGGCAGTAATTGTCCAGTTTGAATTTGTCCTGCTTTTTGTGGATAGTACATACCCAGACAATTTCTACATTGCCGGTTTAATGCCAGTGTTGTAGCTGTACTGGAACAGCTTGGCTAGAGGCACGGTTAGTTCTGGAGCACAGGTCTTCGGCACTGCAGCCAGGATGTTGACACGGTATGCAGCCTTTGCTATGTCCAGTACACTCAGCCCTTTTTTGCTATTGTGGAGTGAATCGAATTGGCTGAATCAAATCTGTGATGGTGGGGACCCCGGGAGGAGGCTGAGAAGAACAGCACTTCTGGCTGAAGATGGTTGCTCCACCATAATTGATGATCGGAATGTTCATGGAGACTCCTCCTCCCATTAGTTACTTAATTATCCACCACCGTTCACGATTAGATAGGGCAGGACTGCAGAATTTTCAGTGGTTGTGGGATCACTTAGTTCTGTCTATAGCCTGCTGCTTCTGCTGTTTAGAATGCATGTAGTCCTGTGTTATAGCTTCACCAGGTTACATCTCATTTTCGGTGAACCAAGATTGGTCATCTGGCTTGATGGTAATGGTAGAGTGAGGGATATTCCATGCCATGAGGTTTACAGATTGTGGTGGAATACAATTATGCTGCTACTGATGGCCCACAGGGCCTCATGGATATGCAATTTTGAGCTGCTAGATCTGTTCTTGATCTTAGCACGATGGTGGTGCTACATGACGGGAAGGAAGGTGTCCTCATTGTGATGACGGGACTTGGTCTCCACAAAGACTGAGCGGTGGTCACTTCTACCATTACCGACTTGGACAGATGCATCTGTGACGTTCAAATAGTATAAATTTGCATTATACAAAATGAGAATGGTTGTTAACACTAAATTTAAATACAAGTTTTCAGGATGAAGAGCACTGAAAATAGCTAGGTGATTTTGTTCTCTCTCTCTCAATCCAATCATTCTTTCCCTTTCTTTATTTCTCTTTCTGTATCTAATTGGACTCTAATTCACCCTATTTCTTTCTCAGTTGTTCCTTTTGTTTCTTTCTCAACAACAACTTACATTTATATAGTGCATTTAACGTAGCAGAAAGTCCCAAGGCGCTTAATAAGAGCGTCATCAATAAAAGCATTTTTGACATCGAGCCACAGAAAGAGATATCCGAACAGATGACCAAAAGCTCGGTCATAGGGGTAAGTTTTAAGGAGCATCTTAAAGGAAGAGAAAGAGATGGAGAGGTTTAGGGAGGGAATTCCAGAGTTTATGGCTAAGGCAGCTGAAAGCACGGCCACCATTGGTGGAACGATTAAAATTGGGGATATGCAAGAGGCCAGAATTGGAGGAGCGCAGAGATGGCGAAGGCTTGTAGAACTGGAGGAACATAGGAACAGGAGTCGGCCATTGAGCCCCTCGAGCCTGTTCCACCATTCAATTAGATCATGGCTACCATCCTTTGTGTCGAAGTATTTCCTAATTTCACATCTCAAAGATCTGGCTCTAATTTTTAGACTATTCCCCCTAGTCCTAGAATCCCCAACCAGCGGAAATAGTTTCTCTACCCGATCTGTTCCCCATAATATCTTGAAAACTTCGATCAGATCACCCCTTTAACCTTCTAAATACAACCCTAATTTGTGTATTCTCTCCTCGTAACTTAATCCTTGAAGTCCGGGTATCATTTTGGTAAATCAATGCTGCATTCCCTCCAAGGCCAATATATCCTTCTTAAGGTGTGCCCAGAACTGCTCTCAGTACTCCAGGTATGATCTAACCAGGGTTTTGTATAGCGGCAGCATAACTTTTACCCCCTTGTATTCTAGTCTGCTAGATATAAAGGCCTGCTTAGCTGTTTTGATTATTTTCTGTACCTATTCATGACATTTTAATTATCTATGTACTTGGACTTCTAAGTCTCTTTGGACTTCCACTGTTTTTAGACTTACACCATTTAGAAAGTACCCTGTTTTATCCTTTTTAGGTCCAAAGTGGATGACCTCACATTTGTCTACATTGAAATCCATTTGTCACAGTTTTGCCCATTCGCTTAATCTGTCGATATCCCTTTGTAATTTTACGCTTTCATCTACAAATGCCGCCTATCTTTGTGTCATCGTCAAATTTGGATATATGACTTTCTGTGCCATCATCTGAGTCGTTCATAAATACTGTGAATAGTTGAGGCCCCAACACTGATCCCTGTGGGACACCTTCTGCTAATTTGAGTATCTGCCCATTATCCCTACTGCCTGTCTCCTGCCGCTCAGACAATTTCCTAATCAGGTCAATAATTTGCCCTCAATTCCCCCTTCTCCCTTGTTTAACTGTCTCTTATGTGGGACTTTTATCAAATGCCTTCTGGAAGTCCATATATATAATATCCACCGGCAGTCCCCTGGCCACTACTTTAGTCACCTCCTCAAAAAAAAAAAAAAAAAAAATTCTATCCAGTTTGTCAGGCATGACATACCTTTCACAAATCCATGCTTCTGAACAATCTGAACAACTAAAATGTTTTGAGGTGTTCAGTCACCCTATCCTTAATTACAGACTCTACCAATTTCCTGACAACAGATGTTAATCAAACTGGTCTAATGCCCTGGTTTCCCTCTTTTGTCATTCTTAAATAGCAGAGTGACATATGCAATTTTCCTAATCTAAAGGAACGGTTCCTGAATTGAGAGAACTTTGGAAGATTATGGTTCGGGCATCTGCAATGTGCTCACCTACTTTAAAATCCTGGGATGGAAACCATCTGGTCCTGGGGATTTGTCACTCTTTAGTGTCATTATTTTCTTTATTAATGTTATTTTACTTACATTAATTTTATTGAGTCCCTGATATTAGTTTCCTTGAGATTTCTGGCATGCTATCCTCTTCCTCTACTGTAAATACTGACACAAAGTAATTATTCAACATGTCCACTATTTCCTTATTATCATTGACAATATCACCGCTTTCAGTTTTTAAGGGGCCAATATTGCTCCTGACTACCCTCTTTTCCCTAATATATTTGTAAAAATTATGTGTGTTGATTTTGATATCCCTTGCATATCTTTTCTTTTCATGCTCCTTTTTGTAGCTCTTACTGTCTATGTTGTGATCCTTTGCTGTTCTTTGTATCTTTCCCATTTTCTAGGATATGTGCTATTTTTTTGAACTTTTGTATGCTTTTTCTTAGTTTTATGCTGTCCCTCACTTCTTTAGTAGTCCATGGCTAATTTTTTTTTGCAAGTAGAGCTCTTGCCCCTCAGGGGTATAAGCTGGTTCTGTATCAACTTGAACTCTTTTTTGAACATCTCTCACTGACAACAACAGATTTGCCCAGTTTACTGTGGACAATCTCTGTCTCATTCCATTGAAGTCGGAAGAGGAGGTTACAGAGATAGGATGGGGCAAGGCCTGGGAGGGATTTGAAAACAAGAATGAAGATTTTAAAATTGAGGTGTTATCAGACTGGGATGTCAGCAAGCACAGCGGTGATAGGTGAATGCCACTTGGAGCGAATTAAGATACGGGCTGCTGAGTTTACGATGAGCACACATTTATGTAGGGTGGAAGATTAGAGGCTGACCAGGAGAGCATTGGAATAGTCACATCTAGAGATAACAAAGGCATGGATATAGGTTTCATTGAATTGGCTAAGGAGATAGACCATTGGAAGCGACATTCTGGAGATTCCAGATGTCCTGTTGACCTCCTGTTATCAATTCCCATTTCCAGCAATTTGCAGCACCAAAATAATACAACTGAAAGGGTGAGGTAAAAAAATCAAAATCTCTTCGCAACATGCACAGCTCCAGTAATTTCTGGGCCATTAATTCAATGAAAAATATTGGTTTAGCAAAAGTTTATATTCCTGACATTTGGAAGTCAGATTGGATTCAGAATCTGCCATTATCAAAACCTTAATAATCTGTCTCTGATTTAGATCTGTGATTCAAGTGAGGTAGATTTCATCCTGCACAGAGAATGCAATGCAGTATAAACAGTTAACTGTGTTTGTAGCCACCTTTGCCAATGCATCTGTCCCTTCTGCACATCTGTAAGAAATGAAAAACAAAATAATGCTATTTGCATATACATATGCAACATTTGGTATGCTCCCATGAAGGTGGATTTCTTTCTAACAATTATTCCCATGGATATACACCATTAAGAGCCAACAACATTCAAGGTGTAGCTCCAGACAACCTGTATGTGTGATTAGTTCATTATACAGGTATTACAATACTCGTACTCTGTATAAACATGCATTACATTCAATCAAATTGGATTTTTTTTCTTGGCATATTGACTGGTCAGTCTTACTACAAAAAAATCTTAGTTTAGATGTATACCAAATTTCTATTTGAATTAAGAGTACATTTTAATTGAATCCAGATCCACATGAACTCGATTCTGTAGACCACCAGCAATCGCAGGTCTGTCACAATCCACACAAAGATGGTCTCATTTGAAAACCAGATTAAATCAGTTTGCATATGGCAGGCTATTTAAATAGGTGATCTAATGTGGCACTGATTTTGAAAGCCTGAAAAAATTTGCCACAAGTAGTGTTAAAATGCATTTGACATCCCTGGCGTGCATATTGCTTTGCAATATTTTGCTTCATTTGGTTCTAGTATAGTCTTGAAGTTGAGAAAGTTAATTTTGTTTCGAGTTCAGTTCCCATCTTATATCTTTATTGGTCCAAACACAGTTAATTTATCATTTTAGACCTATGATGCTCCTACTAGCTGCCCAGCTGCTCCTGGAAATTGTTACAATATCTAATGTACGCAGATCCCCAAGATCTTGCTCTTCACCTCGGAGAAGAGACAGTGTTTCCATTGGGATTACCAATGTGTCTGGCTCATAGGGATAGCACAGAATAAAGTAATAGTCTCCACATGGCATATGGTGTCTAGCTTCATACAAAATGCAAAAGTATTCTTCAATCACTGACACGAAATTTGACTCATTTGATTACTAATAAGAACTGCTTGTAACCCTTTAAGTTAGTGTCCTCTAGTCAGTATGGCAAATATAATCCCAGTGGACCACTGCTTACTAGAGTGTGCAGTTTTTTTTTATATACTGGATGAAGGCTCCTGTTTAAACCTCAGAAACCAGAGGTTCTTGCTGTTTTCATTTTTTCTGAATTGTTAATCATTTTCTGGCAACCTAATAAAAATAATCCTTTTAACTAAACTACTTTTGTTAGCCTCATAAATTCCCATTAATTTAAATAATGCTTATGATGTATGGTATGGAACATTTAACTTTGCTTTGGTAACTACAATATTTAGTACAAAGTCAGCTGTTCTATAACCATTACTTTCTTCAGAATGAAAATACATGTTCTATAATGTGGAATGCATTTTTGTTTGACTCTGATTTCGAGCTCAAACTAACAGATTGATGAATGCTGTCATGGTCTCAGCTCTTCGTCAGCCTTTTAGAAAAGTATTAATTCAGTAAGAATTAAAAGCATTGTGATATTGCACATTTAATTACTTGTGATTTTTTTTACAGTATAGGTTTGTGTGTATAAGCATCTTTATTATGTTTTGCTATGCCTGTTGGGCTCTTATCAGATTTCCTGACCTGTTGCAGGATGACTCAACTCGTCTTACAGGGTTCTTTTAATTGTGATTGATGTGCAATTAGCTGTTTTATTGAACCTCATTAAGATCTGCAAGCCTCTGCTCCTGCTACGAGTAATTAGAGTCCAGCTAGCCAGTTCCATCTGTTTCAGGAGAACAGTTTAATTAATGAACTTTTACACATCTATTGCACCGCCTCCAGCAGTCTATGTTTTCAGAGTACTACGTAGGTTTTGCACGCCGGCTTTTCTCTACATAACGATTTGTGCTTTTTTTGGGTAGTCATGCAGCTGTGTTAATTAACAAAATCCCACGTTCTCTCAATTCCTAGATTTTTTAATGTGGAGCCTACTCAAAAGAATGTGTCTGAAACCATTGTGTGCTGAGATACAGCAGCAGTTAATTATTTATCATTTTCACTTTGATACAATTTTAGACAGTTCAAAGGCCATGATAATGTGTTTGGTCTATATCACATTCCCTGCCTTCTGCAGTAGAAAGTATTAGCATTCATGTGAAAAATGCATTTCAGCTCAATCTGTGCATAGATTTTCAGAAAGATTAAAGTGTGCATCATGCAATTTTTTTATCCTTACAGGAAGGTGGGCTTTGATGTGCTAATGCTTTCTTTCCTTTCTCTTTTTTCATTCACAAACGCTGCCTATTGTTTTGAGCTGTAGAAGAGTGTTAGCTGCATATGGGTAAATTTTTATTGGACTTTGTCGACACATCTTGCAATAGGTGGGATAATATAACATTCTAAAGAAAAGCGGTTTAACCGCTATAAAAACAAAAGCATGGAGGACAGAGTAAAAAGAGTAACCATTGTAAAAAAAAAAAAATCATAGCAGCATAACTATGAAAATGTCTGCAACAGCGTTGAATATTATTTGTGTAGTCTGTATCAACTGCAGTTAACAATAAAATTATAATTTCATGGCCTGAGATAACCATGGGCTAGAATTTCCAAAATACCGCGAAGATTCTCAAATTACCGCTGGCGAAAAATTCCATTCAAAAAAATGTTAAATTCCGCCTAGCGAAAGAAAATGGACTTTACACCCTGATTCTCGGCGGAAAATGAATCTTGGGCCAATTGGGCGGTTCTTAAAAAAAAAATTGGGCGATAATTGCTAAAATTTACACCGAGGCTGCGGTTTGGGCCTAGGAGGAGAAAAACACAAAAAATAAAATTTTTTTTTAAAACGTAAAATTAAAAAAAACATTCTCGGGGCTCTTTTCACTTAAATCACCAAGAGAATTTTAAAATAATTAGTAAAAACCCATTTACTTACCTTTTTTTGCAGGGCTACTTACCCCTACCGCCCAGCTCCGCTGCTTCTTGTGGGCGTTTTTTTAATACTTACCTACGGGTCGCAGCTGAGCCAAAAATCGGGCGATGGCGGTCGATGGACAGTGCACGGCGGCAGTCCATTCCCCGGCGATACTTCGAAACAGTCGTCGGAACTCAGCTGTGGAAATTTTCCCCGACCTGGTTCTTGCCCAAAATACCGCTGAGAACCCTGGCGGCAATGCAGTGGAAATTCTAGCCCAATGTCCCAATATGTTTTGGGGGGGGGAAATTAATTTAGTAGCATAAACATCCATGTTACATTCTTGCTGCCTTTTTAACCTGATGATCCAAATCAGTTCTAGAGTTCAATGTGATGATGGTACTCTTTCATCAAAGTTGAAAATGTAACTGCAATTTTATTTCAATTTGCTGTGAAAATATGATCAGTATTTTATGACTTGCAAAGATTCCTTTAATTTTATAATCTTCAGATTTAGATACATTTCTAATTTAAAAAAAAGTTTGTTCCAAAAATGATAACGGACATTTAGGACTCCTTTAATTAAAAAGATTTGCGAACACATTTAGGAGCATAATTGCATGGAGGGATTGGGTTTTTAAATTCTGAGACTAGCAAAAGGATTTTTTTTGAATTGTAAAAGATGAATGGCTTTCAAGGTAGCATGAGGAAGAAAAATGGTCTTTATCTATAGACCCCAGACTGGCAAGCAAGTGTTGAGAGGCACAGCCACTTGCAGGGAGTTGTTTGCAGTCAGCTGCCACAGAAGGCTCAGGATTGTGAGTACCAGGTGTTCTGCTCAGGCTGCCTAATTGTTGCCTTGTAATAGACAGGCTGACTGCACAGTATGGCTTGGGGCAAGGATTAGAAGGCTGTTGCAAATGTGCAAGTTGCCTTTCTTTCATTCCGTCTTCCTTATTTTGCTCATGTGTGCCACTGTGCTCAGTTCAGGTAACTCTTGTGTTACTTCTATCTTCCATATACTATAAGGTGTTTTTGGTTTCAGCATGGGGCAATAAAGTCCTGGCATTTTATCCAAATTATCCCTGATTGAGCAGTTTACGTGAAGTTGATTGTAGACCCCATCTGCTAATTATTGCACCCCTTGGACAGTCACTGCTACTTGTATACAATAAAGGAAGCAGACCTCTTTACTGAATATTCTGAAAATTCTGCTTGGATGATTGTGTATAAAGAGTGTACGTTGTGCTCGATTGCTTTTGCATGTTTCCTTGTTGGTTGTGTTGGACACAATATCCAGATAGCTTAAATGACGAGCCAAACTTGTGACGGTGAAAGAGTTTTTTTTTAAATTAATTTTAAAATTAAAAATGAACAGATGGGAATTCATGAAAATTAAAACATTGAGCAACTTTGCAATTTTTTAATTTTGGTTTGAAGTTACTTTAAGGAGTATCTTCCATATTCTATGCTTCTCTCTACAAAGTGTCAGCTTAAACATTCTGCTATGATATAGAACCATAATGTAAAGACAGTGTTTTAAAAAAGTCTACTTTTAACTTAGTTTTGCACTGTAATTTGCTAACTGACTTTTTAGCTTTGAATTTTGGTATCAAACCTTTATCTGTCATGCCCAGAACAAAAAAAAAAATCCATGCATAAATATCCATGCTACACACTCTCTATACCTCTCTTCCCTGTCCAGCTCAGGGTGATGGCAATGATTTTTCATCAAATTTGAAAATATAACTACAGATTTTCAGTTTCTTCACAGAATATGATCAATATTTTAAAACTAGTAAATATTCCTTTAAATTTACTCTGTAGCATCCAGAGTCAGATAGCTCTCTTACCTATTAACATAGCTACTATTTAGAATTTTTTTAAGATAGTTATCAGCATCTCTGTTATTCATGTTTAACATACTAATACGATCTCGTCATTATCCCATGGAAGAAATCACTAGTGACACCAATAATTCAAGTAGATTGTGTCTTGAACCGTCATGATTTTCTGCCATTCAACTGCATAAAAAGCTTTGGGCTAGAATTTCGCCAACTTTGCGACCGGGTTTTCGTCGTGATTTGACCCTCCACGCGAAAACCTGGTCGGCGGGATCTACGGGCATCTTTTTGCGGCGGCGCTTCCGTGTACCGCCGGGGAGAGGTGCGCCGATGTGAAGCAACGTGCAACGCCACGGATTGCGTTACCGTCGTAATTTCGCCACTCTCTGCCACACCCAGAATACCGACTGGTCAAACCTGCGGTGCAGCCCTGCCAGCAGTGGTAAGTATGAAAACCTGCAAAAAAGGTAAGTTAAAGTTTTTATTTTTAAATTATTTTTCAGCGATTTAAAAGGTAAGGGTTTTGTGAATGTTTTTTGCAATTTTGTTTTTTGTTTTCCCCCCTCCCAAGGCGCCTCTCGCAGCGCTACTGGCCCCGGATGAAAGTTGCTGAAACTCGTGGTTTGAGCCGCGAATCCTGGTGCAACGCCGAGTTTACCGATGAAGTAAAGGCTGAAATTTAGGCCTGAAACAGTAATTTTGGTGTTAAACTACTGTTTTTGCCGACATCCGAAATTCTTGTCTTTATTTTTCATCTACAGTTGGCTTCATTTGTCTCTCACAGCAGGTAAAGTTCATAATGGCTATTTATATTTTTCTGTTTATTGAAAAATAGTTCAAGCCCTCTTTTAAATTTCAGATTTATCGAGAGAAAGTTGTTTTAGAAGTTCTGAGTTTCCCCAAATTTATTTAGTAGTTTCACCTGCCAACTACTTATGCCAAGTAGAACACTGGAACTGTAACCTACACTAATCAGACTAGCGACCACATGACTTTGGAAGTGCCAGTCTCGCTGCAGACAAAGCGTATGTGCTGGATGCCACCACTTACTACTATAAAAAGAATGTGGAACTAAACACTGCCACATGGAGTGGTTGAAGCAAGTAGCATTGACGCATTTAAGGAGATGCATACATGAGGGAGAAGGGATAGAGGGTTGGGGTGGGAAGAGGAAACTGGAGTGGAATGAGGCATGTATATGAAATATTAACATTAACATTGACCATTTGGCATGAATAGGCGCCTTCTAAGTTGTACATTATATGTAATGTAGTTCTAAGGAATACAATTAAGGTGGTTTGTGGAATGTTCAGAGGGGATTTGAGGGGAGGCTTCTTCATGCAGAGGGTTGTGGGGGTCTGGAACTCACTGCCTGGAAGGGTGGTGGATGCAGAAACCCTCACCACATTTAAAAGGTGCTTGGATGGGCACTTGATGTGCCGTAACCTCAGGGTTACAGACCTAGAGCTGGTTAAGTGGGATTAGACTGCATAACCTCTTTTTGGCTGGCGCAGATATGATGGTAAGTACTGCAGTGAATCAAATACAGCCAGGGTAATCTCCCGGACTAGTTTCGATCACCTGGATGGGCCGGAGAGAAGTTTTCCCAGATTTTTTTCCCCAATTGGCCTGGGTTTTTATCTGGTTTTTGCCTCTCCCAGGTGATCACATGGCTCCGGTTGGGGTGGAGTTTAGAATGTTTTAGAAACATAGAAAATAGGTGCAGGAGTAGGCCATTCGGCCCTTCGAACCTGCACCACCATTCAATATGATCATGGCTGATCATGCAACTTCAGTACCCCACTCCTGCCTTCTCTCCATACCCACTGACCCCTTTAGCCGTAAGAGCCACATCTAACTCCCTTTTGAATATACCCAATGAACTGAACTCAACAACTTTCTGTTGGTAGAGAATTCCACAGGTTCACAATTCTCTGGGTGAAAACATTTCTACTCATCTCGGTCCTATATGGCTTACCCCCTATCCTTAGACTGTGACCCCTGGTTCTGGACTTTCCACAACATCAGAAACATCCTCCCTGTATCTAACCTGTCCAATCCCATCAGAATTTTATATGCTTCTATGAGATCCCCTTTCATTCTTCTAAATTCCAGTGAATATAAACCTAGTCGATCCAATCTTTCTTCATATGTCAGTCCTGCCATCTCGGGAATCAGTTTGGTGAACCTTTGCTGCACTCCCTCAATAGCAAGAATGTCCTTCCTCAGATTAGGAGACCAAAACTGCACACACTACTCAAGTTGTGGTCTCACCAAGGCCCTGTACAACTACAGCAACACCTCCCTGCTCCTATACGCACATCCTCTCGCTATGAAGGCCAACATGCCATTTGCTTTCTTAACTGCCTGCTGTACCTGCATGCCTACTTTCAATGTCTGATGTGCCATGACACCTAGGTCTCGTTGCACCTCCCCTTTTATTAATCTGTCACCATTCAGATAATAGTCTACCTTCCTGTTTTTGCCACCAAAGTGGATAACCTCACACTTATCCACATTATACTGCATCTGCCATGCATTTGCCCACTCACCTAACCTGTCCAAGTCACCCTGCATCCTCTTAGCATCCTCCTCACAGCTCACATTGCCACCCAGCTTAGTGTCATCTGCAAACTGGGAGATATTATACTCAATTCCTTCATCTAAATCATTAATAAATATTGTAAATGGCTGGGGTCCCAGCACTGAATTTTGCGGTACCCCACTAGTCACTGCCTGCCATTCTGAAAAGGACCCGTTTATTCCCACTCTTTGGGCCCAAGTTTCCACATGATTTGCGCCTGATTTTTAGGAGCAACTGGTGGAGAGCGGACTATCTTAGAAATCGCAATTCTCCACTTTTTTTTCTGCAGTTCTAGTCAGTAGAACAGTTCCACTTTGGAACAGAATTTTTTCTTCAAAAGGGGGCGTGTCCGGCCACTGACGCCTGATTTGAAAGTTTCCACAGTGAAAACGTACTCCAAACTAACTTAGAATGGAGCAAGTGAAGATTTTTGTAGAACTGAAAAAACCTGTTCTACACATTAAAAAATCAGGCGCAGGTTACAAATTAGGCGTCCAGAACGAGGTGGGGGGGAGGGGGGAAGGGAAGTCATTAAATTCTACAATAAATCCTTATTTATACTTATACAAATATTATACAAATAAATCCAACCTGAATAAAAATTTATAAGCAAAGAAAAAATTAAATAAACCATCTTCCTACCTGTGTGAAAGTGCTTCAGCCAGGGAGAATGCTGCAGCAAGCCTCACAAAACGAGGCAGCCGTTCCCAAAGGCGGGCGGGAGGGAGGGAGGGAACTGACCGAATGCGGGGGGGGGGGGGGGGAGCCGTTCCAGATGGCGGGGGGGTGGGGGGGAAGGAAGCCGTTCCAGACGGCGGGAGGGAGGGAGGGAACCCAACCGACCGAACGCAGGAGTGGGGGGGCGGGGGGGAAAGGAAGCCGTTCCAGATGGCGGGAGGGAGGGAACCGACCGAATGCAGGGAAGCCGTTCCAGACGGCGGGGAGGGACCCAACCGACCGAATGCGGAGGGGGGGGAGCCGTTCCAGACGGCGGGCGAGCGACCGAACGCGGGGGGGGGGGGGAGCCGTTCCAGACGGCGGGCGAGCGACCGAACGCGGGGGGGGGGGGAGCCGTTCCAGACGGCGGGCGAGCGACCGAACGCGGGGGGGGGGAGCCGTTCCAGACGGCGGGCGAGCGACCGAACGCGGGGGGGGGGGGCCGTTCCAGACGGCGGGCGAGCGACCGAACGCGGAGGGGGGGGAGCCGTTCCAGACGGCGGGCGAGCGACCGAACGCGGGGGGGGGGGGGAGCCGTTCCAGACGGCGGGCGAGCGACCGAACGCGGAGGGGGGGGAGCCGTTCCAGACGGCGAGCGGGCGGGAGGGACCCAACCGACCGACCGAACGCAGCGGGGGGTGGGAGGAAGCCGTTCCAGACGGCGGGAGGGAGGGAGGGAGGGAAGGAGACAGAAGGCTGCAGGAAGCCTCAGAAATTGAGGAGCCATTTCCCGACGGCAAAAGGGGGAGGTCGTCGGGAAACGGCTGCCTCAACTTTCTGAGGCTTCCTGCAGCCTTCTCAGTGCTGATGTGCTGATGGCAATGTGCTTTTATTAAAAAATGTTCAAAAACTAAACAGCTACAAAGAACTACAAAAATGGCCGAGTGCCAATGTTTCCTTCACACTGCGCGTGCGCGAACGCTCCAACGCGAACACGCAGCGTTGCCGGCAGGAAAAAAACTAATTTAAATGGTACCCGCCCCCTCCCACTTACAAAATCGGTGCGAGTGTCGGCTCCGCCCCCCTGGGAGCTGCAGGGCGCTCCAGAATTGCGAGTTTTTTTTCCGGCGCCGTTTTAGGCGCGAAAAACGGGCACCCAGCTCGGAGGGGCGCCCATTTTTTATCGTGTGGAAACTTGGGCCCTTTGCTTCCTGTCTACCAACCAGTTCCCTATTCACGTCAATACATTACCCCCAATCCCATGTGCCTTAATTTTGCACACTAATCTCTTGTGTGGGACCTTGTCAAAAGCCTTTTCGAAGTCCAAATACACCACATTCACTGGTTCTCCCTTATCCACTCTACTGGTTACTTCCTCAAAAGATTCTAGAAGATTTGTCAAGCATGATTTCCCTTTCATAAATCCATGCTGACTTGGACCGATCCTGTCACTGCTTTCCAAATGCGCTGCTATTTCATCATAATTGATTCCAGCATTTTCCCCACTACTGATGTCAGGCTAACCGGTCTATAATTACCCATTTTCTCCCTCTCTCCTTTTTTTAAAAAGTGGGATTACATTAGCTACCCTCCAATCCATAGGAACTGCTCCAGAGTCCATGAAATGTTGGAAAATGACCACCAATGCATCTACTATTTTTAGGGCCACTTCCTTAAGTACTCTGGGATGCAGACTATCAGGCCCTGGGGCTTTATCGGCCTTCAATCCCATCAATTTTCCTAACACCATTTCCTGACTAATAAGGATTTCCCTCAGTTCCTCCTTCCCGCTAGACCCTTGGTCCCCTAGTATTTTCGGGAGGTTATTTGTGTCTTCCTTAGTGAAAACAGAACCAAAATATTTGTTCATTTGGTCTGCCATTTCCTCGTTCCCCATTATGAATTCACCTGATTCTGACTGCAAGGGACGACATTAGTCTTCACTAATCTTTTTCTCTTCACATATCTATTGAAGCTTTTGCAATCAGTTTTTATTGTTCCCTGCAAGCTTACTCTCATACTCTATTTTCCCCCTCCTAATTAAACCCTTAGTCCTCTGCTGAATTCTAAATTTCTCCCAGTCCTCAGATTTGCTGCTTTTTCTGGCCAATTTATATGCCTCTTCCTTGGATTTAACACTATCTCTAATTTCCCTTGTTAGCCACGGTTGAGCCACTTCCCCGTTTTATTTTTACGCCAGACAGAGATGTACAATTGTTGTAGTTCATCCATGTGATCTTTAAATGTCTGCCATTGCCTATTACCGTCAACCCTTTAAGTATCATTCGCCAGTCTATCCTAGCCAATTCACATCTCGTACCATCAAAGTTACCTTTCCTTAAGTTCAAGACCCTAGTCTCTGAATTAACTGTGTCACTCTCCATCTTAATGAAGAATTCTACCATATTATGGTCACTCTTCCCCAAGGGGCCTCGCACGACAAGATTGCTAATTAATCCTCTCTCATTACACATCACCCAGTCTAGTTGGTTCCTCGACATATTGGTCTCGAAAACCATCCCTTATACACTCCAGGAAATCCTCCTCCACCGTATTGCTACCAGTTTGGTTAGCCCAATCTACATGTAGATTGAAGTCACCCATGATAACTGCTGTACCTTTATTGCACGCATCCCTAATTTCCTGTTTGATGCCATCCCCAACCTCACTACTACTGTTTGGTGGTCTGTACACAACTCCCACTAACGTTTTCTGCCCTTTGGTGTTTCGCAGCTTTACCCATATAAATTCCACATCATCCAAGCTAATGTCCTTCCTTACTATTGCGTTACATCTCTTTAACCAATAACGCTACCCCACCTCCTTTTCCTTTGTGTCTATCCTTCCTGAATATTGAATACCCCTGGATGTTGAGTTCCCAGCCTTGGTCACCCTGGAGCCATGTCTCCGTAATCCCAATTACATCATATCCGTTAACAGCTATCTGCGCAGTTAATTCATCCTCGCATTGAGACTCAGAGCCTTCAGGATTGTTTTTTTTAGCACTCTTTGTCCTTTTAGAATTATGTTGTAATATGGCCCTTTTTGATTTTTGCCCTTGATTTCTCTGCCCTCCACTCTTACCTTTCTCCTTCCTACCTTTTGCTTCTGCTCCCTTTTTACTTTCCTCTGCCTCCCTGCATAGATTCCCATCCCCCTGCCATATTTGTTTAAACCCTCCCCAACAGCACTAGCGAACACTCTGCCTAGGACATTTTGATGCAAGGGTTGCCGCAGTTGTGTGGGGCGGACTCGTTGGGCTCAGTGCTCTTTACCTTTCCGCCAATGTTCATTTTTCATAGGTTTATATGTAACCTTCAGGGCTGCTGACCGAGGGCCGCGTGGCTCTTTGTCGGCCGGCGCGGACACGATGGGTCAAAATGGCCTCGTGCTGCACTGTAGATTTCTATGTTTATAATTCTTTGCTGCAAGGCATTCCTAGCAGCAAAAATATTGCCGTTTGATTTTCTGAGTGAAAAGGTAAAGTTAAGATCTGTGATCAAGCCTCATTTTCTGCATGTTATGCAACCAGAGAAAGTATAAAGATTCCAAGTCCTATCTTTTCTTCTCACTGATTTCTCCCCTCTCCAAAGGCGTTGACTCCTTGTTGGGGTACAGTTCCACACGCAAGTATTTTATAAGACACAACCTAAGTGGCCATTATGCATTTGTATGCCCTGACAATGCCAGCAGGCTGTTCCACAATGGGGCACATCACAGTCCATCTTGATCCAGGTCTTGTTCACCTTGTGCAGGTGAAATGTGGCAAATATTTCATTCCGAACATGGCTCCTCATGTTCTTTCAAAGAGCACTGAAGCAATTGGAGACATTGAGCAAAATGTTTTCTTCACAGAAAATGCTGCCACTACATGTGGCTGTTTACCAAGTACTTGATGGTTTCCAGGAAAGCCCTTGTTTTGAACACCTGAAATACTAAATGGAAGCATTTTGTCTAGCGGTTCTATGATAAGCACTTTAACCCACTGAAGAGCAATCTACCTTCAATTTCAGCTTGTCTTAAAGCACTCCTAGATCAGGAACTATCCCTAGTGAGACTCCAGTAGAGGAACACCTCACAGTACAAAGTTTAAGGAAAGCGATTTGAAAATGTGACCTTTTATTCTTCAGGGGTTTCCTGTGGACGACTTGAATGCAATTCTAAAAAAACTAATCGCTAAAACCACATTCAAATGTTTTGAATCTGTTTTCTTTCATCTAAGACATAGGATTACATAGGATATACGGCACAGAAACAGACCATTCGGCCCATCCAGTTCATGCTCCACTTGAGCCTCTTCCCATCTTTCCTCATCTAAGTCTAACAGCATAACCCTCTATTTCCTTCTCCCTCATATGCTTGTCTAGCATCCCCTTAAATGCATCTATACTATTCACTTCAACCACTCCCTGTGGTAGCGACTTCCATATTCTCACCACTCTTTGGGTAAAGAATTTTCTACTGAATTCCCTATTTGATTTCATGGTGACTATCTTATATTGATGGTCTCTAGTTATGCTCTTCCCCACAAGTGGAAACATTCTCTCCCTAATGTGCCCAGAGAGTGTTCCCATTTCTCCAAGCAGGACCCATCAAAGCAGCGACCCTCTCTCCCACAGGTGGCAGTGAGTGCAGATTTGCCGGGCTGCCTCCTGTTCGAGTTCTCTCTCTTTCTTTTGTTGTGGGCCACTTTCCTCTGCAAAGATGAAAATATAACTTTTTAGAAAGGGTGCCTTTCTGCTGGGTGTGACATACATATGATCACATTTACAATTGAAATTCCAGTGAATAAATGAAAATATTACTTACACCAACTGCTTGACCAAGGTCCTGCCACTTCTTTTTGTATTGGCCTCCAAATTTGTTAAAGTTGGTTGCAGCGTTTCTTCTTTTCTTTTGGTGAAACTTTTATTTGACCTCTGCTGGTGTCCAGCTCATGCCATCTGGCCTCAATTACAGTCACCCACTTCCTCCTGTAAGAAATTCTTGGTCCTTGAGCCGCGTTGCATATTACAGCTCCGATTATTTTCACTCAGAATAAAAGTTCTCACACACAACTGGCTCTTTAAAAATGACTGAATGCAGGCCGGAAGGTGTACTGGGCATGTGTGCCCAAATTGTCACACAGAAAATGTGGGGGGTTTTCTGCCCAGAAGGGGGAGGGGCTCCTTTTTTCAGCGCAAACCTTGAGCTCCACCCCCCAAAAACTAAAGGACAGGATGCGCGGTGCCAATTTCAAAAATTAGAACGGGGAAACTTTAAAGTTTTTTTTTGGCCTAGTCGGGCCCAAATAACTGTGGGTATCTCTTCAAATATGCCATTGGGGAAAATTGAGCCCAATGCTCTGTAATTCCCTCCCTAAATCTCTCCGCCTCTCTACCTCTCTCTCCTTCAAGACACCTTGAAGAAAATCTATCTCGTTGATCAAGCTTGTTGTCCTAATATCTCCTCATGTGGCATGGTCTCAAATTTAGTTTGATAATGCTCCTGATAAAGATGTTGTCTGATCTGATGTGGCTTGGTGTTGCTTTATTGTATGTTTTTAAATTAAATTTGATCATAAATATGAATCCATTGTGTAGCTGAACCTGCACAGGTGAACTTTTATGACTAATTCTCAAGTTGCATTTGCCTGCCAGGGCTATTGTTCCAGTAAAGTTACAGAAGCAGACATCCCTGGAGCTTATTTTTTGTTTGGAAGGGTTGACAGAGAGGGAGGTTGGTTGAGTGAAAAAGAATGCTTTGCTGATTGGTATTGTTAAGCAAAATGCCCAGTAAAAATCTTATCAATTGACCACAATTTACAGTTGAAGCACAAACTGTTCTCTTGCACAAAGAAAGCATCCCTTTAGTTTTGGAACTTGGGTTGGACATTTAGATCTCAGTACACTCGTTTTAGACTTGGGTTATGATATAAATGTTGAAGTATAGTGCATCAATGAATGAGTTTCAGTATCTCGACAAAATGCTTTTATTTTGCGGGGGGGGAAATATTTTAATGTTCATTATTTTCAAAATAACTTTCTGCTAATTATAATGCTAGATATTGCAGAACACAGCTGCAGTTGGAAGAAACCCACATAATCTATCTCATTTAATAGCTCACCAAACAAGGTCAGCGGTTTCCATTATGTTTAGATGTGGTGTAAACGTACTAGTGTTCTCAAAAGGTTAGTTGTGTTTTTTTTAAATACCAGTGAACAGAATAATGTCGTAATGGGGAATTTCATTTATAAATTAACTTGTTTGAAAAATAAGATTGTTTGTTTGATGCGCATATAGTTCTTCCTCGGATTTCAGAAATCTGGAGTGAATCTGTGTCTTTGTTTCACTCTTCTTACATTTCCCTTATGGCAGCTTTTGCATCGTTAGCAGTCCCAAGTTCCTCGTCACCACAGCAACAACTATCTCCAGCTGCTGTTACCTAAGTTGATTTCTGGTGATAGAGCTCTGCTGTGAGGCATTTATCAAAGGAGCTGTTCATGGTGCTGATTTTAGATGTGCTGTATTATCAAATCTTTTTACAGGTGCTGGATAATTGCAATTCTAATTACAAAATACTTTATAATGTCGTTACGTTCTTTTGCACTACTCCTTACCTGATGATTCATAGTACTGAACTTTAAACTGTATTTTTTTACACTTGAAATATCACTTTCAGGTGCAGCTTTGTACACTTTAGCATTGAGGTTTTCTTACAGAATATTTCTTATAGAATCTTCTAAACCCATTTGGGTTAATTGCTGTTCTACTGTATCATTATATACAACCTGGTTGTGCAATGTAAAAGAATAATATAACATCTGATAGACTGCTCAATAATATTGATGCTAGAATTTTATTTTAGATAAACACTGCTCAACTTTCACAAATTTCTTGTTCAGACATTGAAATTCAATTACAGCTTCCTTAAAATGATATCAAATAGAATTAGTACTCTGCACTGGAATGTTGTATAAAATGGCAGCGCTGCTATTTTGTATAATAACTCGGGCCTTTTTAAATTGATAATATAGAACAGATGGCTGCCAGTAATTCAGTTGAGCAGTTCTGATGACATCATTAAACATAAGAGCAAAGCTCAACCAGGTTGTGGTCACCAGCATAAGCGTTACTCACTGCTAGCTGTTAATCTTGTAGTTTCTATAGTTTGCTTTTAGATACATATAATTTGTTTGCTTGTCTTTACTACTACATGACTGAGGGGGTGTGATACAGGCAGGAAGGTGATAAAGAGAATGTCACAAGTTGATGGTATTTGGCATCACTTGATGACATTGCCCCACTGTTCTGACATAACAAAATGTGAACAATTTTCTTTATCCCAGAAGTCTTATTGCACAAACTATAGGCTATAATCTGTAACTAGTTGCAGTTTATTTTTAATTGTAATGTCTATTTCACTTGTGTATCTTTTACATACATTTTAATGGTTAGAATGTATACAACCTCTTTCTTCATGGATGTTAGTTTTATAAAAGGTACAAAGGAATGCTATAAATTTAGCAAAATTAGTAGCTTAAAAGATTTGTTTTGTGTCTTGTATTTGAAGATAATAGTAACTGGAATTGAGGGTGTAATGTTGTCAGAGGGCCCGTGGTTCTCATGAATTGGTAGTAAGATCTTTTTTTCTTTCAAATCCCAAATCAACAGTTGTCAGAGTCATACTTTGCAGTAGGTCAAGATTTTATCATGAAGGAGGAGCAGAGGTTTCTGACATTTATGAGCACATGGGAAAGGACTAGCTTTCTGCAGAAAAAATGGGCTACAGAATGTTTTTGTTTAATTGAGGGAGGAGGAGAGGGTTAAGAGGAATTCTCTTAATAGTTTAGATAATATATTTTAAAGGACTGAATCACTTGTGCAATATTAGGTCTCTAAGTATTTTAAAAATATGACCATGACACCAACACAGATTAGTATATCCCTGCTTTGTGAGATTGGCCAAATATTGCTGTGACAATATCCTGACTGGTAATATTACAAATTAGTTGTACGTAGTACTAATATACCCCAAAATCCTAAACTTCATTAATGTCAATTTTAGTGTCATTTCTGTTTGTGCAGAACATTCCACATTAATGCTAATGAAGTGATCGTTATGTCAGCTGATGGACATTGCAGATGGTTGCACATCCTGACTGCAGCCGCTTTGAGTTTAGAAGATGTTATTAAACAGTAATGCTTACGTGGCACAGATGTTAGTCAATCTGTTTGCAGATTTAGCTGAGTAACAGTCTTAAATTACATAGGAAGCAACAACAGATTGTGTGGAAGCATGTTTGGGTCATGAGCAAGACAAGTGTCATATTTTCAAGATGCTGGTGTCATGTTTTGACACACCAGTAAAAATGTTTTAGCATAAGGAGCTGTCCATATTACCTTGAGAAACTAGAAACTCTAATGGGTTTGCCACTTCTGAAACTGCAGTAACTTTCTATTAATACGTGCCTTGTGAATAAACCTGCCTGTAGGAACGTTATAGGCAGATGCTAATATGAACTAGACACATTTTTCTGGATTTGTGGTCGTATCAGGTAATCGAGAAGGATTGAAACCATTAGAGCTTGACTGCAGGCAGTGTAGTGCCACTGACTGATAATGTTAGGATGTGGTTATAAGTAAGGACAAATGCTCTGTCTAAAAAAAAAATTGAATTAGCCTTCCTATGTTTAGAGAGTACATGGTTTATTTTGTTGCTTTACTCAACTAGTTTGATGTCTTTGAGTTTGTATTTGTAATATTACCATAGCATTAATTACATTTGACACAGGTAGCCTTTTCGTCAATTTCTGCCGTGGTAATGTAAAGAAGCTTTTACTTAGATTAGATAAATTCCCTCACTGTGGTGAATGAACAAGGTAATGAATGATTGAAATTCTTTGAATGCACTCAAAACCCAAAAGAACCCTTTCTTTTTCAAAATAGGGTAATAGGAAATATGTAAAAACTACATACAGTAGCATCTTGACAATCTCTGATATTTGCTTCGGTACAAATTGATTACATTAGAACTTTGTTCAAAGAAAATGCACAATATTAAATTTATCTGCTGATTATCAGACACTTGGTTATGCTAACTGAAGGACTCTGAACTGGCTTATATGACAAAAAAAAAATCCCAGAGGTTCAATTAAACTACAGTCACCCTGTTGCCAAAGGCTTGGGAGAGAAAGCTCATTAAATATTGGGACTAGGTATATCTCGTCAGCAATTTAACTGAGATTAAAAACTATAATAAAGCGCATGGGGAGTTGTGTTGCACGGTTACATGTGGCCTTTTTCCTAGTTTCTTTTCCCTGATGCATGCTTCATTCGCAGAACATGCCAGATAATTAGTCAAATGACCATTGGCTCCTCTACATACACTGATAAAATGGGACAGTTACATTGTTACACTGATCTCAGTGGAAGGCCAACCTAGGGATTTGTCTCTTGTAATCGCTGGAAAGAAGCAAATGCTTTCAACCCTGATCTTTCCAGCGGAATGAGCTTTACATGAAGGCTGTGCGTGACAAGTCCTTTTCACACATGCTTGACAATTGCCAATCAGCACCTGCTCTCCTTGTGCACGGAGCTTGCAGGTAGGTACCTGAGCTCTACTGACGGTATACACTTCACC